>NW_021680430.1:1409535-1412320 GCF_001412515.2 Diachasma alloeum
CCCCCCCCCGCCGCCAGTTTTTTCCATCCCCCGAAGATTCGCTGATCAATAAGACTGAGCTGTGGGAAAAGGGAGTCTCATTTCGAGTTTTATTTCTTGCGCATTTGGAGGTGATTTTCCCGGGGAAAATGATTAGGAGGTGGCAGTTGTTGAATTGGTTGCTGCGTGTAACGTGTCGAGGCCCCTCGAGACGAGAGGTAGAGTGTTATTGGCCGGAGGGTTTTCCCCTCTGGCAATTGTCGACGCCGAGTATTAGCACTTTTCCCTTAATTAATCCTGTAAGTCCCGGGGCGGTCACTCTCGGAGGTTTCATCAAGTGGTCGACGGTCTGGATGTGATTACCGGAATTATCAGGGGATTGTTATTGAGCCACCGAATATGAGAAATTTTATTTCTATTCAATATCAACGATACAACGCAAAAAATCCAAAACTTAAATTTAAGGGTCCAAGTGAATTTGGCGATGACCTTGAACATTGACATTCACCAACAAAGTTATACTTTTTTAATTAATAGTATTAGGCAGATGGTGAACATCGGTGATAATTTTAAAATTTTAGAACTTATGGATATCGAGAAATTAAATAAACAAAATCAGTCTTATACACGGCCTCTTATGGAGTTTTGATTAAATTGAACGTTTCAACCCCCTAGGAACTCAAGAAAAATTTGAAAAAATTTGAAGATATGGGGAATGATGTGTTCAATGTGATGGCGACAAAAAACAATGGGGTACCGGGGTGAATAAGAGAGATATTTCAACCCGCCGTACCCATTTGATCCCATGCTTTCTCGAGGTTCGTCACGCGAAATAGAGGATTTTCCGCATTTATTTTCTCGATGTCTAGTTCCGGTTGCGGGTTTGAAATTTCGTCGGATGGATGAATACATATTTCTCCAATGATGGAGGGAAAGAAAATTTTTTTTTGAATCTTTTTTCAAATTCACTTGGCACCCTTAAGCGATTGCAAAGTTTCCCTTCGGAAGAAAAAATCAGAAAAATTGCGAGTAATTTTTAAATGATTTGAAATTTAAGAGACATTTTCCCTAACAATAACGTTAAACCCTCAATAAAGACATCTTCATAAATGATCTCGTCCCCCACAAGTCGGCATATCTCCCAAATCATCCATGAAATCACCAAAAATCGTCAGCCTATTATCCAGTTCACCTGATTCTCGCGTCATGCGGCAATGTCCCATGAGATATTCTGATCGATGGATTCCTACGTCTCGGAAAAACTGCGCTCTCGATATAATTAAGGACAGGCCGGCGAGTGGAACCGCCCCAAAGTCTATTTCATCGGCGATCCGGCGTCACGTATCTAGGGGGAATGCGATTGGCGAAGGGTCTTTTTCGGGGCTCGACGAGAGGCCAGGCCTCGTCAGCTTTCTTCTTACGCCCTGCTGTTACACGGGATGAACGTGTGAGGGGTCGTTCATGGCTGCCGGATCATGGGAGCCAGCAGTTCTCCATTTCATGAAAAATATTTCCATTACCCTATTTATTCAGGGGCATCTCTATTTATTTATTCATTCATTCATTCATTCATTCATTTATTTATTTATTCACCCATTCATTACCGGACAGTTGAAACAAATTATAAATACTAAATTACAAATTATTTACGTGCACTAAAGATTATTTACATCACAAAAAAAACAAAAAAATACTTCTCACCAGTACAAACCGGTACTTGGGGGAAGTTCACTTTTGAAAAGTTCTAAAAATACTCGTCCCAAGTACATTTTGTGTCCTTGGGTGAAGTACCACATCTGCCGATCGAGTAGAAATGGTACTGGGAGGAAGTAGTGTCACTACTTACTGCCAGTACTTTTAGTACTTTTCACAAGTACCAAAGGTACTAGTGAAAAGTAATTTTTCAACTTCTCTCGAGTACTTTTAGGACTTAATTTCAGTACTTTCAATTGATTACTTTATTGAAAAAAGTGAATATTATTACCGGATAGAATGGGCTTTCTTACGCATTTTTGTAAATAGAAATGTTCGGCAGAAGATATTTTGTAGAAAAAAATCAATAGATTGCGATTTTTATGGATGCTTTCGAGAATTATTATTATGCTTTCCAACCTACAAAATTTCAATTTTGTTGAGATTTTTATGTTTTATGATGTTATCAACATTTAAAAGGCTTCGAAAAATTATTTTCAATTTCTTTTCAATTTTATTACTCACAAAACGGTAATTATTTGGATTTTTGAATTTTTTACGAAATTCTGTTTTTAGAAGAGGTAGAAAAACATTTTTGAGTTCTTATACTCAACTTATATTGAGTTTATTCGGTACTTTTGAAAGAACCAGCCAGGTACTCAGTACAAGTAATTTTTTTACTTGTCCCAAGTAACAAAGTACTTGTGACAAGTACTGAGGTACTTCTCACCAGACACAGGTACTTGACGCATGATACTTGCATCAAGTTGTTTTGTAACTTCGAGGAAGTACAAAAATGTGCCTTTTCCCCAGAAACCCCTTGGTACTGGGTACAAGTATTTTTGTACTGATCAAATAGTTATTTTCATCACAAGGTCCACAAAGTATTTTCTGACGAATGTGGCTTTGTATAATCTATAATCACATTCGTCAGAAAATACTTTTGGACCGTGTGATGAATGCAATTTTTCGTCAGAAGGCCCGTAAACCGCGATCAAACCGAGGTTAGAATCGCGGTTTACCGGGTCTTCTCACGAAATAGTATATTTCGTAACGAGTGCAAAAAAGTGGTTTTTGGCGAGTGGGAGGTTTATATCACGAGCCGAAGGCGAGT
>NW_021680430.1:1412345-1441029 GCF_001412515.2 Diachasma alloeum
TTACGAACAATATTTTTCATCACAATGTGGCGGAAATTGGAATTTTAGGCACGCGCAGCGTGCCGAAAAGTTCACTTTTCGTCACAGCGTGATGAAAAGTAATTTTTTTTTTGTGCAAGACCAATGAGCATATAATGAGAATATTCGGAAAATGAGCGTTCACCTACTCGGACAGTGTCAGTCACTGGGACACACACATTTTTTTTTTACATTCAATTCGGGAGAATTGCAGCGGTTCATGGCAATGAGATCATTTTCGTGATTAATGAACACCCCAGACACTGTACCTGCTATCGACATCGAATTAACATTATTCATCTCGGTATCCAAATAATGAATGAGCTACAAACGAGCTTTGATAGATGTTTAAAGCTAAACCCTTAATTGAATTCACACTCAGTCACTGATGGGCGCCGGGTGGAAGAAAAAGGCAAGTCACTCGACACTGATTTTCACTATTGGGGATTGTCTTGTTTATTCCGGTTTTCAATTTGATTCACTCACAGTGGCAAACGAATTAATTATTAATTGATGAATTGTTTTGTTTTCGTTAAAAGAGATTATTTCACAACAGTTTCCCTTAATTTATTCTTTCCGCTTTTTTTATTTGTATTTGTATCGAGTCTTGCTGTCGAAAATCTCATGTTTAACTTCTAAATAAATAATGAATAACAATTAATAAATAACAACGGCTCTCTCGGGAGAATTGCTGTCATGAAAACATGTCATGTTGAGTGTTTCGGAGTCAGTGGACAATTAACCTATATCCACCAAACTGTTACTAACGGAAATTAACGATACGGACGTCGAAATGCGTCGCAACTATTTTTTCATCTGATTTCCTCCGAGACTTTCTCCATATGCACCCGAGATCTCTTTCAGTATCAATCATTATTGGTTTCTCCTGGTTTCAATCACCAGACTTTTACTCCAAAGATGAAAGAAACGTGAAGTTGTTTTATATCGAAATATCTCGAAACTGCCTGACCGCTAATCCTCAATTCTGATTGGTCAATGAGTCATGTGAAGTAGTCGCTGAAAAAAATCCCCGGTATTTTCAAATTCTTCAAATGCCAAAAACTTTTTCTGCGTCATATTTTTCATTTTTTCATGTGTGAAGTTGAGCTTTATATCAAAACATGTCTAAATTGCCTAATTGTTGATCGTGAGAAAAAAAAAGTATTTCTAAATTTTTTTAACTCACAAATTATTCTTCACTTCCCAAATTTTAATTTTTTCATTTTTATCATACGCAAAAATGATCAATTCTTGCTTCTCAGATTGTCGTACATAAATTCTAAACTGTACACAATTCACGAAAATTCTTCGGTTTCCCAAATAATTGGAGAAAAATCTGTGAAGATCTACGGTTATCTGCAAAACTGTGAAATTTTACGAATAATTCAAGAAATTTTTTCAGTTTTCTAGGAAATCAATTCATAACCCGCCCCTCATTTTTCAACAATTACAGATTTTAATCAGATTATTTTAAAAAGTAAAAAACAAAAAGAATTAATCGAAGATTAAAAATTATTCATTGATACTTCACTCTTCATTCTCTTCACTCTCTTAATTTTCTTTAAGTCATTATCAATATTTATAAAACATCTATGAGTATATGAAGTTTAATAAATTCGATTTTTTCATTTTCACAAAGAATAGATAAGCGCGCGCACAAGTCTAGTAACATTCTATCCTGAACTAGCTTTATGAAATTTATTAATATTGTGACAAAGAAGCTTTTTCCATTCTCCTCTATTTTAAATTTAATTTTTATTTGTGTTTTGATTCCCATCAAATGGATTGCTTTTCAAAAATGTGAATATTCATGTTTCGAATTAATTAATTATTTGTTTAACACAATCAAAGCATTTAAATTGAAATAAATGAACGAAAATATTGTTAAAATAATTTTAAAAAATGTGAAATGAAAAATTTGCTTGACTAAAATATTTCTGAGGAAAAAAATTACTAAAAATTTTTTTTTAAATATTAGGACTGACTATTCCTCTGCAGATTCCGTCAACCCGTTCCCCCACCGATATCAACAAATACAACGCACGGACAGGCCGTCTCACGCTCGCCCAACCCCCGGTTTTTCATCCCCTCATTCCTTTTTTCCATCTCATCCACACCCGCATCAGCAGTCGCCTCACCCTTGCGACAATATACACCGGATATTTCAGGCAGCACATCCGAACGTATAGATTGGGAGCGAGTGGGTGGTGCAGGGGTTCAACAACATCGGCGTTGATTTCCACGGGGAGTGACGCGTCACTGCCTAGAATGGTGTGGACTACCGTATATGTATAAGGGGGCTGTCGATACCCATGGAGTCGGCAAATACTGCGTCATTTCTATTCCCTGTTTTTATTCCCGAAAATCCAAGAATCGAATGTCCCTGAGAAAAACAATTAGAAGAGAAAAAAAGCAATACGAATCAAAAAGAAATACGAATGAAAATACATTACACTAAATAACTGAACTACAATTCTGACATTGATTATTAAAAATCCAAGAATCAAAGTTTCGTATCAAAAAACGGAGGACAAAAAAAGCAATACGAATCAAAAAGAAATACGAATGAAAACTAAATTAAACTAAACAAATAAATTGACACTTAGTATTAAATTCTGACACTCATTATTAAAAATTCAAGAATCGAATGTCCCTATGAAAAAAAAAAACAAGTGAAAAAAAAGCAATACGAATCAAAAAGAAATACGAATGAAAACTAAATTAAACTAAATAAATGAATTGACATTCATTATTAAATTCTGACACTCATTAAAAATCCAAGAATCGAATGTCCCTATGAAAAAAAAAAAACAAGTGAAAAAAAAGCAATACGAATCAAAAAGAAATACGAATGAAAACTAAACTAAACTAAACAAATGAATTGACGCTCATTATTAAATTCTGACACTCATTATTAAAAATCCAAGAATCGAATGTCCCTATGAAAAAAAAAAACCAAGTGAAAAAAAGCAATACGAATCAAAAAGAAATACGAATGAAAAATAGATAATCCAAAAGTTCAGCTATACAGTTCTCATCCAGGGTTGGTTTGCGGTGATGGAGAGAGTGAGAGACGTGGAGAAATGAAGAGGAGATAGTGGAAGCGAGATGAGAAACTGGCGGACGAGAAACGAGGGAACGAGAAAGAGGGTGAATAGTGTATGTTGCATGGGGCTCTGCGTTTACGATCATTAATCACGTTCGTGTCACGGCTAGGCGCGCGGTGTGCCGGCAGGGATACCTTACCGAAGTGTATACGCCATGGTGGTGTACGGGAGACTCACTTGGTCGCACCCAGGGTTGAGGATGCGCTCCCGGTATATACCTCTCGCTGTTAAGCTGCAGATGGAGGCTATGCGCCATGCGGCGTCAGGTAAGTATATAACTATCGGTTAAATTCATTCGACGACGTTCGGACAAGTCGATTACCATTATCGTCTTGCTGGGGGCTCCATATGCGGGAGAAGCGTATTGCTGGTGTCGATGAAGTTGAGAGGATTTTCTCTCCTGGGTTTTGGTGATGGAGTTGAATTCCCATTGGGGTGCGGAAATTAATTGCGTAGGCGATTTTTACGAAGATTTTTCCAATGTTTTGTAAATTTTTCTTCAGAACTTCATCAGTTTTTTTGTTGGAAAGGTTAACCTATCCGTGGAATTTTCGGATGAATATTATTACGTGGAAAATTGTGATGAAAAATCGGTGGGGATTTTGGCCCGGACGAGACTCGAACCTGGAACCTTGAGGTTGTGAACCTCGTGTTGCTATTTTTTTTGTTTAACCAAGTGTTATGCCCCAAAATAATGCTGTCATATTGAGTAATATTTTATTTATAAACATGAAGAGGTTGAATGATGAATTGAGTTCCGTTTACTTCACTCATTATTTTACTAAATCAGCGTTCATGTGCAGCACTGTTTATTAGTGCTGTAACGTGACACGCTTAATTATTATATAATATAATATTATATACATATCTTATAAAATAAAAAATTGAGCGGCTCTCGAGTGTATTCGATACCGTTTTATTTTTAAAAATGAAAAATAGTGTATTTTGTATATAATTTTGGATTCAATGGCTCTCTCAACCTAAATTATTTGAGCCTGTGAACGACGAATCGCAGACGAAGGAACTCTAGGTGAAGGGTTTCGCGCACATGGCTAGAAATTATTCACAGTTTGAGACCACATCACAACAGAAGTTTAAAGATATTGTTCAACTCTTTACCTGAGTAACCCTTGCCGTCGTAAATATGTCACTCCCAAGCGTATGGATTCCAACCGCGCGGGAGACGATTCAAAGATTTTAAACGTTTTGCATGCGCCACAGGTAAATCGACCATTACCGTAACTTTCGAAAAAGGGTTGTCGAGAATTCCATTTCCATTAGCTTTACAAAGAAAAAAAATTGTTGTTCAGAGATCTACGACATTCCAACGTTTAACGAGTGAAAAAAGTTTAGAGTATTCTGGTTAACGCCAATAATCCCTGAAAATAATTGGCACGCCCAAAAAAAAGTCGATCTGAATCAGACCGAAAAATCGGTCTAACTCAAGTCGGACTGAATCATTCCGGGAATCGACTTGTTCCATGTCGAATTGACGGCATGAATCAAGTCGGACTTGGACAGATGCAAGCCGCAATATCGGTCTGATTCAAGTCGATTTTTAGACTTGATTCAGACCGACTTCGGTTTGATTCAGATTGACTTCTCGGTCTGATTCAAACCGATTTGTCGGCTTGACCCGTTTCTACTTGAAATAAACCACTTTTCGACTTATATCAGACCCAGAATCCGGATTGGTGTAGTCAGAGTCACTCAGTTTGAATCAAACCAAAAATCGGTTAGAATCAAACCGACGTCGACTTGAATCAGTGCTTTTTTTGAGTGCAGATTTATAAAAATTGAGAATCAATTCCTAAAAAACGGATATATTCCTAAAAACTGAAGCTTCTCTTCTCCGTATTGAATACACTTACCGTGACGTAAAAAAATTTCTCTCCGTTTGTTTTTCATTCGATTTAATAGACTAGATGAACGCCAGGAAGTGGAATGATTGTTATATAGAATATGAAACAAGTGATGCCCGAGAGAACAACCGGGTGTTGGTGAGCTGAAGAGGCCGGGTAAATGAAAAGGGCGGAGTGGATTCCAACACACGGAAAAAATAAGAAACACTGGCAAGAGAGAGAGAGACAGCGAGACAGAGCGAGTGAGTTTTGTGCGTGATTCCGAGGGAACTCCTAATTACCTGGAGATAAATATCACTCGGAGCTCGCGAATGACGTGCTCCTGCAGCGCAGTCTGAGAGGTCGTCAGTCAAAGCCGTCAGCCGGGCTGGATGTTATCGCAGGGGCCCTGCGCTTCATAACACGGGACTGATTTCAACATTCGGCTCACCCCTATACATGAAAAGATATCACAACTGCTTTTTTTATGTAATGGAAGGATGATAGACGCCTTTTGGTAATTTTTTTTCGATTTCGTGTGATCGCAAGGGTCACGAGGGTCAGGAGGGCTATATAGAGTTTATATTCTTGGTTAACTCCGCCACTCATCTCCATCTAAATCCTCAAGAATTGTAGAATAATTTAAGGTCTGGTGCTCGCAAAAATCTTTGTGAATTTTGGCAAATTTTTTGGAGCCTTTTTTTCATATATGAGTCTTATTTGGGCATCTGGGGATCATATACGAGACGAATCAAGAAATAGTATGAATATCGCACTCGAACAGTCGCGCGGAGGGGCTAGGCCCCCCGAGGTTAGCGCGCAGGGGGCGCGGCCCCTCTCAATAATTTTTTAAATCTGACAGTCATATGTGTACGAGAAATTGAAAAATAGTGTAAATATCGCCCGCGAACTGTCGCGCGGAGGGGCTAGGCCCCCCTGAGGTTAGCGAGAAGGGGGCGCAGCCCCCCTCAATAATTTTTTTTTCGTTCTAAAGAAATTTTTTCAAACCTGGAAACGAGACCTGATTCAAATCGTATTAAAAGATGTCAATTTATTTCAATAAAATCCATTTTATTCATCTCAAGCCCACACCATTCCCAACATTTTACACCGCAACAGCAACGCCGAATTAATCCTCTCGACAGTTAATTTTGCGATAGTGGGGCAAAGGGTCGCGCCATATAGCAATGTACCACTGAAGTGGCAAGTCTCTTCAAGACGTCGAGAGTCCCCTGGAATAGGGTAACCGCTCCCCGCATCATCCGGCCGAACCGACATCACAAATGTAATATCCTGCTATCCAGGAGCCCTGGAGTAGTTCGCGGATAGCCCTCACACTTGTCCTCGTCGGGTGATCCCTTCCCGTTTCATCGCTTCATATTGGAGATCGCCTCTCAGTTCTGCTCAACGCAGGGGTGACGGCGGGAGGATTAATGTTGTCTTCCCTCATTCGCGGTATTTATTACTTTTATTAAAAGTGTTATATGCTGTATTGAGTATTGATTGTGGCGAGATCAATGCTGTTTAGATTAATCAAAATTAATTAGTTAATTAAAATCCCCTTTATTAAAATTATGTAAAGGTCGTAATGAAAATTCTGTATTGTAAACATAATTTCCCTAATAGTTTCTCAACGCTATCCTCTATCCCCTTTGACGGCTCAATTAACAGTAGCGGAAATTATTCTTGAATAATAACGCATGATGAATAAAATATGAGTTCGCATGATGTGAGCTCGCTATTCTATTCAGCTTCATAAATCTTGAAATTCGGATGCTTCGAAAGAAGTGATCAGAACGCACTCTGGAGGTGGTCACCTTATCTACAGATGAAAATAACCTCGCGTCGATAAGCTAGTTACCGACAGTACAGTTACCGACAGTAGATATTATTATTGAGATAAATAGTACCCACGGCATATTTTTAGGCAGAATAACTAAACGAAAATGAAGGATTATTACTCATGTTACCGACATGTCGGTAAAATAGTCAATTTTTTTCTTAATCCCCGATCGGTAAGAAATGCCTGTTTTGCCGGCAGGTCGGTAAAGTATCATGTTCTACCAGTTATCATTCGTAGGTATCAGCCACAAAATTCCCTACATTGCCAGCTGTCGATAAAAATCCCAATAAAATCAGTAACGAAGCGCTAAACCGCGTCAAGTCGATTTTTACTTTTGGCCAATTTTTAATGAAAATCTCGGAATCTAAGAGAGATAGCAAAATTTTTGTCATAACCTTTTTTATAGCCCTCAGTGGGCTCTACAAAAAAGGTCATGACAAAAAATTTTCCATCTCCTTTAGATTCCGAGATATTCTTTAAAAACTGGTCAATAGTCAAAATGGATTAACCCGGTTTACCGTTGCGCTACTGAAACGCCTCGTCCACTCCCCGCGGATGGCGCAGCTCATCATTTCCCAAAGTCTAGCGTCTCCCGCAAGGATAACAGCCCCCAAAACGCTAATACACTAATTAATAATCATGTGACACTCTATGCACTATTTTCAATCCTCCATTATTTTCTAAACGTCTCAAATAAATGTTTCAAGTCTACAAATAATATTCACATGAAAAAACATCGTATATTTTCGTCACAACCATGTACATGAAAAATATAATTTCAAGATTAGCATCTATGAAAAGCAAATATAAACACCAACTTTGCAAACTACAGTTGCGTGGCATATCATCCGTAAGATACCTGTAGAGACGAGCTTCTGATATCTACAATTCTACAAAAGCCCGGATCTACAGGGTAGATCACGAATGTGCCTATCATATGCAATCTTCACCAGTGGCAACAACTATATTGGACCATAAATAAGGACAATAAATTCACACTGCTGTAACTGCATAAACTATTTAACGGTCGATGGTCTTTTGTGGTAGCACGCGTTAAAGACGTGACGTCCTCCAAATGTTCATCGATGACGGTACGTGACCCAGCATAAGGATTCTCTGTACAATTCAAGGAAGTCACGAATCCTGACATATCGTACCTGATGTGACTGAAATTACTGGAATTATCGCTCTCGCAGTCCCATTTACAGACACTTCCGGCAGTCATCGACGGGCTTATTTATTATTTTTTTTTTAACATGAAAAATTAATCTTAATATTCGTAAATTATTGATTCTGTCACATGAAAATGTAGAGGGCCACAGAATACTATATCCTCTCGCTATCGACCAAAACAAAGCAAGCCCTCTGGGGAGCACTCAATACTAAATGATGTTTCCGTAATGTTCGTGACACCCTAGAACAAAAAGTCACGGTTAATAGCTGTTGCAGCGATGATAACATTTTCGTAATGACAGGATTCATGTTAATGGGGTCTAGAAGCACTGGGTAATGGAGCTCGCTCGATAATTCGAGAATTAATTACACTGTTTTAATGGCTGCAGTGCACAAACCCTTTTACCATAAAAAATAATTTAATGAGCGTTGAAAAGCGTTAATTGGGGCAGTGAGAGCATTGCTGAGTACTTCAATTTCAATTTTTAACTCTTTCACATTTGATTTTACCGTCTGAAGTTATTTTGATGGCTCTCAGGCTTCATTATCACCAGAGAAAATTCACGATAAGAAATAAGAGGTGAAGTATGAGATTTATGAAGAATATTCACACAAAAATTGGACTTTCTCCTTTGAATTCGATGACTCAACGGAATTTCCAGCACTTCACAACTGAATGATAAATTGGATCAACAGATACACTTGATATTTCACTCGAAATTATCTCAACTAGATCAACAATTGACGTCAACAGATGAAGAAAAATTCGTGATTTTTTTCAGAATGTTTTTTAGGAATTCGTGTCACTGTTTGTGTTTGTTTTTCATGTTTGGGCTGTTCAATGTTCTCGCGAAATCTCGAATAAATCGATTTTTTATTAACAAAACGTCAAGTACTCGTCGAAATCTCGTTGCTACGAACGACTGATTCTTACACTCGTGATGTTGAACTCAAAATGATGCCACAAGAGTCACCTCGGTCCTGAGGTATCCACGAGGACACGGGCCAACGCCCCTTCAGCGCGGTGTCTCGACTATCCTTCACAACCCCGTGAAAGGGAAGGCGTCCCGACGCTAGTCACACGGTGGTACGGGGCGTCTCCCCGTCGAGGCTGCCCGGGGTTGAGAGCCGGATTCTGCGATGATTGGACCGCGCGCACCATCCACCGTCGCGCGACGATATCCCTGTCAGGAGCGTCCAATGTCAGTGGAAAATGTGCCACTGAGGAAAATGGTTTCTCGAAGTCAGTAAAAAAATGAATAGATTCTCGAAAAGTCTTGGTGGATGCAATGTAACGCTGTTGAGTCTCATGTAACGTTTTTACATCACGCGTTACAGTTTTGTGTCGGTTGTGACCCTCACATGTGTCAAATTTTCGTACCGCGGATTACGCTTTTATAATACATGTCATATTTGGCACCACAGGTAACGTTTTGACGTCACGCGTTACAGTTTTACGTCACGTCTGACCCTCGCGACCCTTGTTTTTTTGATAAATTCAAACTAAATAATTTTTTTTATGGATGTATGTGATATTTTGCGTCACAAGTACCGTTTTGACGTCACGCGTTACACTTTTACGTCACGTCTGACCCACACGACCCTCATTTTTCTAGTAATTTGAAACTAATCGATTTTTTAAATCTATGAATGCAACATTTGGCGTCACTAGTAATGTTGTGACGACACGCGTTACGTTTTTGCATCACGTCTAATGTTCGCGAATCCCAAAACACAAAAAGAACAAAAAGTTAAACTTCAGTAACAACTATTTGTTTAATAAATCCAAACTAAATATTTTTGTTATATGCACATGTGACATTTTACGCCACAAGTAACATTTTAATGTCACGCGTTACGTTTTTATGTTACGTCTGGCCATCGCGACTCTCAAAACACAAAAAGAAAAATAGGCTTTTACCCTTGTGACTCTTATTTTCGCAATGAATTCAAACTGAATAAATTTTCTAGAAAAATGAAACAATTCTGACCCTCGTGACCCGTAGAACCCAAGCGACCAATAAACAATTAATTTTTTTGCACTAATTATTCGTCTTTAGACATATACAATCGATCTTCAGTGTATGAGAAATCTCACTCCAATCGCCCGCGACTTTTAAAACTCATAGTAGTCTCTCCTTAAGGGGTAACAGAATGCCGCTAATTTTCCAAATTTTTGAGCAAATATCCTGCCGAAAGTTATCAATATTTTTACAAATAAAAGCACATTAATCTCCTGGAAACGAAGATAAAATCAAAGATCAATGTGCTTTGGGTTAAAAAAATATTGATAAGTTTGAGCAGGGAATTCGCTTGAAAATTCGGAGAAAACGGTGGCCTTCTGTTACCCCTTAAGGAAGTTTATCCAAAATCGCAAGTACTAAAAAAAATGATTTTTTTAAATCTGAGACATGAAGTCATTCTCTTTATCTTGATAAAAATTTCAATCGACCAACCCATGTTTATTATTTAGAAATAGAGGGAACGGAATGCATCAAACGCTTGCGCTAACATGCAATAATCTCCAGGAGGCGATGATGAAGATCAATACGCTTTGGATGTCAAAAATATTAACAAGTTTTAGCAGGAAATTTCGGGGAAACGGTGGCTTTCTGTTACTCCTTAAGGGGAGACCCCTCTTTGTCTACATCAAATCTTAGAATTGTCCTTTCTCCTACAATTATTAATTTCTATCTATGAAATTACTTTATCGACTCGATTATCACATTGTTGACTCAATGAAGTAGTTTAATGGATAAAAAATAATAATTGCAGGAGAAAACACAATTCTAAAGATTCATATAAACGCAGGGGTTCCGTTTCCCTTAAATAAGGCTTTGGCTTCGGGAAATGCAAACACTATGGCCACTCCTGGACTCGTGTCTCCTCGGGAATTCTCGTACACTCCCGTGACACTGTCAACCCCTCCTATTGCCGAGCCCGGCCACCCTCTCACCGTGTCATCATCTTTTCGCTTTCATACTCCAAACATATCCCACGACTCGCGGCAACCCTCCTAGCAACTTTCGAGAAATAGCCCCCGAGACGACCTCTCCTCTCCCTCTCGCGCGTCCAGAGGCATAACCCGAAACTACCGTGTCTCTTTCTCACTCTGGGTCCTCGGCAACGGTTTCGTGTATTGATCGAACGCGGGGTCTCTCACGGGGGATGTGGCGAAAGAAGGATGGGTGAGAAAACTTTAGCAACATTTGGGGTGCCAGAGGGGAGGAATGAGACACTCAATAAATCCATGGCATCACGACTCATCGGGGTACTACAACGCTGCTCACGTCGGGTGTCACTCAACCCTCATTCAACCTTTCTGTACCTCATCATCCAATCTTATCAACTATTACAATTAGTTGGGTGTTTGGGAAATTGACAGTGGGTGATGGATTTCTTGACTGATCTCGAATATTTCCAACATTTTTGTCGCTTGAGGGTTAAGGGGAGACTACTATGAGCTTTAAAAGTCGCGGGCGATTGGAGTCAGCTTTCTCATATATTGAAGATCAATTCTGTTTACTAAAGATGAAAGAAACGTGAAGCTGCTTTATGTCGAAATGTCTCGAAACTGCCTGATCGCCAATCCTCAATTCTGATTGGTCAATGAGCTACGCGAAGTTGTCGATGAAAAAATCCGCGGTATTTTCAAATTCTTCAAATGCCAACAATTTTTTCTGCGTCATATTTTTCATTTTTTCATGGGTGAAGTTTATCTTTATATCGAAACGTATGTAAATTGCCTAGTTGTTGATCATGAGAAAAAAATAGTATTTCTAAATTTTTTTAACTCACAAATCAGTAGCGAAGCGGTAAAACGATTTAAGTCGACTTAGCTCTCAGCTTCGTTTTTGAGGAATATCTCCGAATCTGAGAACGATAGCGAAATTTTCGTAATTAACTTTTTCGTAGCGCTCAATTCGATCTACACAAAAGATCTTAACAAAAAATGTGATATCTGCCTTAGATTCCGAGATACTCATTGAAAACTGACCAGTAGTCAAAATCGACTTAAACCGTTTTACCGCTCTGCTACTGAAATTCTTCTTCACTTCCCAAATTTTAATTTTTTTATATTTATCATACGCAAAAATGATTAATTCTTGCTTCTCCGATTTCCATACATAAATTCTAAACTCTACAAAATTCATGAAAATCCTTCGGTTTCCCAAATAATTCGAGAAAAATCTTTGAAGATCTACGGTTATTTGGAAAACTGAAATTTTCCGAAGAATTCAATAAATTTTTTCAGCTTTCTAGGAAATCAATTCATAATCCTCCCCTCATTTTTCAACAATTACAGATTTTAATCAGATTATTTTAAAAAGTAAAAAAAAATTAATCGAAGGTTAAAAATTATTCATTGATGTTTCACTCTTCATTCTCGTAATTCTCTTCAAGTCATTATCAATATTTATAAAACATCTATGAGTATATGAAGTTTAATAAATTTGATTTCTTCATTTTCACAATTTTTTTTTAATTAAGTATTTCTGGTTCGTTTGCCCCCACAGAATTCATTTCATTCTTTATTTCCGGAACAATAGTTACTGACATCATTCATGAAGTAATTAAAATCCAATCATTCGAAAATAAAATTGTTATTCTCAGAATATCAAATTTTTTTCTCAAAATTTTTGATACTTTCCAAATTTCATCTTTATCCTCTCAATTCGAAAAAAATTTCAACTCCTATGGAACACGTACCGAAATATGATGGATTTTCCAATCTACGGTGGCCCGTTTAGTTCCGATTTTTATTACTTTCCAACCGTTATCGTTTTACTTTATGATTCATGATCACGCCGGGGGGTACGTATGCGGGCGCTTGCAGATGGTCCCATAAAAATATTCTGGTTAAAAATTGTGATTTCAGATCTGATTGATACTGGCAATCACTCTGAATGCGATAAAGAAAACTCGAGAGTAAGGAGTAATGGATCTGATGCAGTTGTTGGAGTGCATGTTTAATTAAAAATTATAATTTCATCCAATTTTATGTTATCTCGGGGCGACAGGTTGGGTTGAGTTTGGAAGGGTAATCCGGGGAAATATATTCCGCCATGAGCCGGGAGAGACGCGTCTGCGTTCCCAGACACCGTTTACGACCCACCGCTGTGGCGTTGTTAACAATTGAATGTATTTATTGATTAATACGTGATTAGAATATTTTGAGATTATTATTCAGGCGATGACGGATACAGCAAACTATTTATTCATGTTGCGTCAATAAATCATGAAGGAGAATAAGTAATAACAAATTCAATAAGTAATTTTTTAATTTTATTCATTGTTGAAAAAAATATTTATTATTGGGAATTTTTTTTAATGCAGACAGCAATTGTTTCAATGCCTTAATGTATTCAAAAACAAATATAATCTTCAATTTTCAGAACGGAATAATTTAGAAGTTGAATAAACAGTTGTTACTTGAATTAAAAAAAACCTTTGCAATAAATTTTGAATTTAATAGACAATTAATTCACGTTTTTAAACGTAATTTTTAAAATTGTTATGTGATTATTAATGAAGTTAAAAATTGATTAATACGTAATGAGAATATTTTTAGATTATTGTTATTATGGCAAACTATTTATGTTGCGTCAATAAATCATGAAAACGGGGAATAACTAATAAAAAATTTAACAAGTAATTTTTGAATTTTATTCATTGTTAAAAAAATATTTATTATTGGAAATTTTAAAAAATGCAGACAGCAATTCTTTCAATCTCTTAATCTATTTAAAAACAAATATAATCTTCAATTTTCAGAACGGAATAATTTAGAAGTTGAATAAACAGTTGTTACTTGAATTAGAAAAAACATTTGCAATAAATTTTGAATTTAATAAATAATTAATTCACGATTTTAAACGTAATTTTTAATATTTAATTTTTCAAATTGTTATATGATTATTGATGAAGTTGAAAATTGGTTAATACATCATCAAAATATTTTGAGATTATTATTCAGGCGTCAAAAAAATTTAACAACTAATTTTTCAACTCAATTAATTATTAAAAAATATTTATTATCGGAGATTGAAAAAATTGAGGCAACCATTGAGGCAAAATGAATAAATTAAATTATAATTCAATTTAAATCCGGAAAATTCTAACGTTTACGTTAAATTGGGAATTGAATACTAAAATTTATTATTTATCACTGGGAATTTGAAAAATTCACACAACTATTCTTTCAAGGCCTTAATCTATTCAAAAAACAAACATAATGTTCAATTTTCCGAATGCAATAATTTAGAAATTGATTAAACAGTCGTTACTTGAATTAAAAAAAACATTTCCACTAAATTTTGAATTTAATAGACAATTGGATTTAACTTAATTCACGATTTCAAACATAATTTTATAAATTTAATATTTAAAATTGTCGTAAGGGAATTGATGAAGTTAAAATTTGTCGAGACGTACCTGAATATTAGAATGCAGGAATCACACAGCCACTCGTATTGGAAATCCGTACCGAGGAACTGCGTGTGCATGACTGAGGTGAAATGCTGGCACTGACTGAGCCATGTCGATTATCCGAAGGAATGTTTCTAGTGGCAGGAGCGTCCCGGCGTTGTGACTCGAATAGCAATCGTCCAGGAGTCGACGATTTCCCAAGTCCATTGTGGTACATGACTCCCATTGACATCGGCTGTTTGCCTAGTGCTCGTCGATTTTAATATTTTGTATTCCGTTCTAGAAAGAAATTCTCAAATCTCTAAAAAAAAAACGAAAAAAATCCCATTATTGAAATTAAGAAATGTCCAACACTTTATTCAGAAAATTGATCGGAAAAAGTGTATTGACATCCAGAAGAATAATTTATTCGAATTAAATAATAACGAATTAATAAAAAATTCAAACTTTTATTCGCGTCGAGTGATTAATAATTTTTTAATATAAAAAATGTAGTTTAGTGTTAAATAAAAACGAGTTTTTTAATATGTCATTATAATTTTGTAGACAAAATAAATCTTTCATTTAAAAAATTCACAAATTTTCAAATTTCTCGAAAATAAAAATAAAAAATAGAGAATAAAAATTGAAATAAAGAAATTAATTTGATTTATTTAAAATCAATAATGAATTCACGTCTCATCCAAACAAAAACGAATTCATTTTATTTAGATCGAATAAATTGTTCGATAAATTATTAAATTACAACAGAGAATTAATCCAGAATTAATGAATAATTAATTTCATACAATTCATTATTCCCACCGAAAATGCTGGAATAAACTAAAAATCTCCAAATAAAGAATTCAATTTCTTTCAAATCCATAATGTTTCGGGGTAAATTCACTCATGCGGAGCTTCCGCATGCTCAATATCAATTGCATATGAAGCAGTCAGAGTGAAAATGGACTTCTCCACATTTGTGACACGTATTTACAGCCCTGTGAACCACCGGAGAATTAATCTCCCTCAGGCGTGAGTCTGCAGACCGCTTGGACCTTGACTGAACTTGTACCAGACATCCTCCTTATATAGATTACACATAAATCAACCCCCACAAAGAGCAGCCCCTGGTAGTCTATGAAATGATATCCACGAGTCATGCGCTCAACTCGATACTGACCAAACATCTGCGCAACAGTTTGAGGGAATCGATTTCACTTCTGTTGAGGTCTTTCGTGTTAAAATTCAGTAGCGAAGCGCTAAACCGGGTTAAGTCGATTTTGACTTTTGGCCATTTTTTGACAAATATCTCGGAATCTAAGAGAGATAGCAAAATTTTGCTTATTACCTTTTTTATAACCCTCAGTTGGCTCTACAAAAAAGGTCATGACAAAAATTTTTCTATCTCTTTTAGATTCCCAGATATTCGTCAAAAACTGGCCAATAGTCCAAATCGACTTAACCCGGTTTACCGCTTCGCTACTGAATTCAAAATAATGAATAAAAAATATTCAATTCATTAAGAATTTTTAAACATTGCTTCTAGATCTCGGCCTCCATAAAAAAAAGAAATGTTTTTTAAAATCTAATTTAAAAAAACAGAAATTATAATAATTATTACATTATATTAAACCGATAAAATTTTTCATCTCCAATTTTTATTCTTTGCTATTTTTCTAATGTATTCTATAAAAATGTGAGGATAGAAATTGAATGGGTATTCTTCCATTATTTGAAAAAATATATCAATTTTAAAACTTTCCGGAGACATTGAAAAATCGAAATTTTTATTTTCTTGCTGATCATCTCTCCCTCCGAAAAATTTCATTTTCATGATCTGCTTTAACTGAGAGAAATTATTATATTATACTGATATTATTTAACATCAATATCTCTTCATTTGAAAATGAGAAAATCTGTTCCCACAATTTGTATACTACAATGGGAATAGGATCCAATAAATTTAATTTAATCTAACCGCAAAGAAAAATTGGAAAGGAAACAATAAAATAAATTAATATAAAATAATCTAGCTAGTTTCTATATTATAATCTTCGCGTTTGCTGTAAAAGTGATAAAAATTGAGATAAAAATGGAAACGAAAATGAGCAAAAAGTAAATGAAAGATAAAATTGAAATGAAAATGATATTCTTCTCATTTTCCCAGCGATAACATTTCGAAATATATCAAGCAGTCGTAGAGAATACAAATGGCTAGACTAATGTTATTGAGATGAGCGGAAAGGAAGGAAAGGGTGGAGTGGATTATTTCCACCAAGAATTGCTCACCGCCCCTTTTCCAAGATTTAAGTGCAGTCGCATCTATCAGAAAGGATTCCACATTTTTCTCCAATGTCGCTGGAGCATATACATGTCACCGTGGAGAAGAATTAATTGCCAGTGTTTTTCATGCGTCAAAAATAATAACTCTTTTTTTCAGAATGTGGACACCAGTTCGTTTTAATTTATGTGAGAGATTATTCTTGCGCATGAGTTGAATATTTTCATTCGAGAGTGGATAACAATTGTGGGGCAGAATCTTACGTATTTGATGTTTATGAGGGTCAGGAAGGCTACGGATTGTTGTTTATGTAGTTAAAAAAAATTGGGGGCGTTCAGAGAAGAATTTTTGTAGGTGAGGCCTCAGGGTAAGGGTCAAAATCTCCCATATTTGATAACTATAAGGGCCATAAGGATCATAATTTCCCATATTCGACAACTATGAAGGTCATAAGGGTCACAATCTCTCATATTTTGTACTTGTAAGGGTTATAAGGGTCACAATCTCCCATATTTGACAACTGTAAGGGTCATAAGGATCAGAATTTCCCATATTTGATAACTATTCAGGTCATAAGGGCCAGAATTTTGCACATTTGACAACTATGAAGGTCATAAGGGTCACAATCTTCCGTATTTTGCACCTGTCGGGGTCAGAATCTCCCATATTTGACAATTTTCAGGATCGTAAAGGTCAGAATCTCCCATATTTGATAACTATACGGATCATAAGGGTCAGAATTTCCCATATTTGACAACTATAAAGATCATAAGGGTCAGAATTTTGCACATTTAAAATCTATCAAGGTCATAAGGGTCACAATCTCCCATATTTTGCACCTGTAAGGATCATAAGGGTCAAAATCTCCCATATTTGATAACTACAAGGGCCGTAAGGGCCAGAATCTTCCATATTTGACAACCGTAAGGGCCATAAGCGCCTGAATCTCCTACATTTGATAACTACAAGGATCATAAGAATCAAAATCTCTCAAATTTGTCAACTATCAGGGCTGTAAGGGCCAGAATCTTCCATATTTGACAGCTATAAGGGTCATAAGGGTCACAATCTCCGATATTCGGCAACTATAAGAGTCATAATGATTAGAATCTTGCACATTTGACTTCTATAAGGGTTGAAAACGTTAAAATCTCAGACATTGGACACCTATAAGAGTCAAAAGGGTCAAACAAACGTCATGTAAGTGTCATGTGACCTCCATATGACCTCGCAAACCCCCCATGTAACCTTTGAAAATTAATTTTTCAACTTTTTACATTTTATTTGAAGTCGCTGGCACAAGGGTCAAAATTCAGGGCCAATTTTTTTAAAAAAAGGAAGCAATTGTTCGTAAAAAATATAATTCCTACACTTTCTACAAAAAATAATGATTATTCTTCAATCAAAAAGTTTATTTTAATCTATCAAAATTCTTCTCGTCAAGCATTTGCGAAGGGAAAAAAATTATTCATCGCTTTTTCTTTGAAAAAACGCGTATTCATCATGCTGTATTTAAAACTTTCTCCTAGCTTTTTGTACATAATAAGCAGCACTATACGGCCCACGTTATAGTCCGTATAGGTTTGCAGTGTTGCATGTAGCGGCCATTCGCCGAAGCACTCGCGCCCTTTTGGGCGGTCCCGTATTTTGTGGCTTCATAATTTATTCACTCGGAAAGCTTTCAGCTCCCTTCTGCACTCGTTAGAAGCAAGACGAGCCAAGATCCCTCATTTTTTCCACTTTTCATGAGTTCTTGTTATTAAAACATGGAGATAACCTGAATATTTTTCACTCTCCTGGGGTTGTAAAAAATGGGGAATTTTCAGAAATGGTGGGAAATTGAAGCGAGGGGCTACCGTATCCCGCCGCCACCGCCAAACGTGGCTCGATCGATTCAATACTTTATCTTTTATTCATAAAGTCTACTGTTAACGCCAGGCGGTTTATCACGCATTCGCTTTCACGGTCCCTCACACGATTATTTTTCCGTCTGGCTCGGGAATCATGAAGGGTAATCCGGAGATTGGGGAATTTAATGGCAGCGGCATATGGCAAATGTAAATTTTCTTTAGTCTTTGGAGTATTTATTCTTATGCCATAAGACACGGAGAGAAATATTCAGTAAAAATTACGGAATAATTCACGTAATGTTATATTTTTCATTTCATTCTATTTTCTTGATACATTTATTTCTTATTTTTACGAATATATTTTGTTGTTATTTATTGTTAAATCTGAATTTTGAATTTCCATTCACTGAAGTATGTTTTTTATGTCGCATAATCTGAAAAAAATGATCGAGATAAAAGCTACAACGAACGCGTAAATAAAAAATTAAAAAATGATGAAGTAAATCGAAATAAATAAACAATAAGATAATATATCATTTAAAATAGTATTTAATAAATAATACATTTAATAATTCGCAAATTTTAACAAGTTGAAAAAAAAATCTTGCGAAAATTTCAATTTCCCCAAAAAAATTGTTTTCCCACCCCCTTTATTTGATTCGATACACGGAAAAGCCCTCACCGGAAAGGACCACAGAGTGGGAATTAATACAACGATAAATCAAACGTCAGAGCGAACCAGAATGGACAGGAAAAGCTCGAGAGACTAACGAACAAGGATGGCTGACGGTGAAGGGACAAACTACAGTGTCTGACGTGTGGGTTTGCGAGAAAATACGGGACGAATTTTCGGGGTGAGTCGTATCACGAGGATCCCGCGGAGTTCTGGAGATGGCAATCTCGATACGGGGGTGCGGCTTTCCGGGAGGACGTTGACGCAGCTCCCGCGGGGCATTTTTGCGGACGAGAATGGACTTGAGGGTCCCTTTCTACGTTTTTTCACCCTCCTATCTCGTGTCCAAGGTGAGAGTGCCGCCCTCGCTTTTCTCAGGGCTCACATCAGAGTCCCCCTGTCTCGCTCTATTTTTCCTCTTCCGATTCTTTTATTTGTTTTGTTTTTTTTACACGAGACCTTCGCATCATGCCTCGTGGGTTTTATAAAAAAATATTGAGACGACGGAAATTAGTTATAACTTGTGCCGCCATCTTGCGCTGACGCAAGGGACTCCGAAGATGGCGGCGCTCCCACCTCGCGATTTCAAACATCTCTTAAAATTAATTATCCTCTTCAGTTCACCCCCAACTCGCTCCATCCGATTTCTATAGAATGAACAATTTTTTTAAGCCATTTTTCAAATCAGTAGCGAAGTGGTAAGACGGTCGACTCATCTCCCAGTTGAGTTTTCGAGGAATATTTCCGAATCTAAGTGAGATAGCGAAATTTTCATAATTACATTCGTTGTAGCTCTCAATCAGCTCTGCAAAAAAGGTTATAACAAAAATTTTGCTATCTCCCTTAGAGTCCGAGATATTCATTGAAAACTGGTCAATAGTCACAATTGACTTGTACCATTTTACCACTTCGCTACTGAAATTTTTCTATCGCTTCTTGGCTGAGAATTCTTCGCGCAAATTTTTTTCAGGTCATGTGGCATAAGAGAAATACTTGCTTTAGGGCATGATGAAGGAAGAAAAAAATTTCACGGAACAATAAAATGGATTATTTGTCAACTTCAATGGCGGTCGCTCGTAATTCATATTATCGCCTATAAACGCTTGGAGTTAACCTCACGAATTTCTGAACGGTAGTTACGGCGGAAAACCTCGAAGCACGCGTTATGCCAATCGGAAGCAACTCGCTTCCACGTAACTGCGAGCCAATACATGGGCCATACTGCCAAGTGGCTATTTCAGTGCGCACGGCTATTCAAATCCGAGAGCGATAAAGTGGACATCAAGTTTTGAATCCATCTGGGGATAAACTGTTGGAATGTCTGCTATTGTCATTTTGAGGAAATACACGTTTATGGATTTGAATGCTCGGAACTCATGACAATTTGTGATAAAATACTGAAAATGATAGAAGTTGAATTTTTTAAAAATTAGATTTAATTTTGTTGAACGAATTAATTATTTGAATAGTCTATTTTTTATGATGAATTATAAAAACAAATTCTAATGTTCTCATGCATTATAAAACAGAATATTTTATGAAATAATTGTAAAATAATTGAATTGAAAAATCGAAATCCATTAAACGAATAATTATTTGAAAATTTTAATTCCCTGATTCATTATAAAACGGAATATTTTATGAAATAATTGTAAAATAATTGAATTGAAAATATTGAAATCTATTAAACAAATTTAATTTTCAGGAAATCATGCCATTCTGTAATAAACTATTGAAAATTGATGAAAATTAATTTTAAAAAGGATTTAATTTAATTTCATTAAACGAATTAAATTTTTAAATATTCCAATCTTTTCTAATGATTTATAAAAATAAATTCTAATTTGTTGATTCATTATAAAACAGGATATTTTATGAAATAATTGTAAACAATTGAATTAAAAAGTCGAAATCCAGAGAATATATTTAATTTTCATTCCTAGCATTTCCAAAAAAAAATCATCAAAACCTTCAATTATTTCCAAAAAACGCACTTATTTTTATTCAGCAATCATTGCCCGCGAGTCTGACTAATGAAGTGTCGTATCTGCCACCGAATAATGCCCCCGGAGTGTCCCTGCTATACCCCACGTAGACGATCTACAAAGAAAAAGACCATCATTTGTCAGAGGACAAAGTGGATGCGGACGCAAACACGTTATCGCCGCCCCCTGAGGTAATCCATCGGATTGTCCCGAGAGTGAGACGTTTCGTGTGAAGACGAATCAAGCGCCGTTGAGCAAGGAGGATTGGAAATTCCATGCATAGAAAACACAAAGCCCCCGAATAACTGAAATTCAACATTTCGATCCACTTTTTCCGCTCGGCGTCATGAAAATTGTAATGAAAACTGCGACAGTGCGAGAGCTCACTTCGCATGATCAACCGATTTTAATTTTAAAAAGTGCAATAATAGGTGGCCTGCTAATATCAGAGTGCACGGAGATAAAAATTCAATAAACATTACCAGAAAAAAAAGGAAAAATTACGTTTCGAAACGCAATCCGCGTGCGAAGTAAAATTGAATAAAAAGTGTGAGTCGGAACTGAAATTGTACGAATCGCCACGTAAATCCTACGATTTGTTCCGTAAAAATTAACCAGCCGTCCGATGACTCACCGCTGGGGGACAACAAGTCGTTCCGTAATTTTTCCCCAACGATTGAGAAGTTAATCATCAATTCAGTAGCGAAGCGGTAAACCGAGTCAAGTCGATTTTGACTTTTCCTCAGTTTTTGATGAATATCTCGGAATCTAAGAGAGATAGCAAAATTTTTATTATGACCTTTATCGCAGAGCCAATTGAGAGCTATAAAAAAGGACCTGACAAAAATTTGTCTATCTCCTTTAGATTCCGAGATATTCGTCAAAAACTGGGCAGTAGTCAAAATCGACTTGACCCGGTTTGCCCCTTCGCGACTGAATTTGATATTCAAATGCCGAATTATTTTATCAATCAATAATTTGGTTAGAAACATTGACGGTCATCTGGTTAATCGCAAATCCTCTTTATAAATATAGTATTATTTGCTCAATGGACAATTGAAAATCCTAAATTATCAATTATCTAATAATTCATCATCAATCGGCAATTAGGATTATCAATTATTTAATTTGAAATATCAAAAAAAATAAAAAATAAAAAAAATGAAAAAAAAAATAAATAAAAGAAAATAAAAATAAAAAAATATTTTTCAGTATTTTAAAATATTTTTTTGTCATATAATAATATGCGAACCTTAATCAATATCAGGCTCATATTCTCTCAATACTGACGAATTCTATTGATGGCCATTCCCGTTGCGGAGGATATTTTACGATTCATTCGGTAAAAAACACATCGACGCAAAAATTAAAATTATTACGCTACTGAAAATCGAGTTCGCTCAATTAAATGTAATTTTTCTCCAACTTTTTTTTTTCTGTGAGGGGGGGGGGTGTTAATACGGAGTACACGGTGATATAGGCGGAGACGAGGGGTTGGCGGGCAATGCGAGAGCGTCGAGGGGGTTGGATGGTGATCGGACGGGCCATTGAAGGGAGAAAGTGAGGCTGAAGCCGACGGAAAATGGCATGGTAAAACGGCGAGAGGGTGGGGTGTTCCGCGCAATTCCATCTGCCAGGGCCTGTCATTCTGATACTACGATGTCGGCTGTTGCTCCGGGGGGCGATCAATACACTTGCAATCTAGATACAAAATGGCTGCATCGTGAATTGAATTCAGTTTCATTTTTCATTACTGTTAAAAAAATTTTACTGAATTTTCCAGACAATGACACTGAATTCAATTTAACGGAAAAAAGTCTATGAAATTTCAAGTTTCCCTGAAAATTCAAGGAAATTCCTGATTTTTCAGTGGAAGAATCATGAAGATTCCGAAATTTCCATGAATTTTCAATGTAAACATCATAATTCAATAAGGAATTGCTCTGAAATTTCAAAAAATCGAAAATTCAGGGATATTTTTGCTTGAATTTTCGTAATTTTCATTAATTTTCAGGGAATAATTTAACTGAAATTTAAAATTTCCATGAAGTTTCCACGAAAACCACGAATTTTCAGTGGTAAAATTCCCTGAAATTTCAATGAAACCGTCACTTGTTTCATATTTCAAGACTAAAGCCTGAAAACTTCAGTGAAATTTTTTTAACAGTGTAGGTTTACTTTATTTGAGTCGAGTTTTTGGTTTGTTTAGACCCAGAAAACGTATTTTTCTTCCGTTTGTCTCGGTATTTTTCATGGGTAATCTTTATAATATTCTCCAGCTATTAAAAAAAAATCCAAGTAGCTGTAAATTTTTAACAATGACGAAGTTGCATGAAATTTCTGTTTTTTTTTTCATTGAGAAATTAATTAATTTCTTGAATAGTCAAGTAATTCTCAATTTTCAGGGCCATGAGGCACTGAAGAACCTGGAAAATTTTGAAAATTCAGGCAACAATTCACGCAACACTGTTAGAAATTTTTTGAAATTTAAGTAACAGATACATTTGAATTTTCAATATTCTGAACCTGAATTCGATTTCAGACTAAATTGCTCGTGGAATTCCTGACTCATGTTGGAAATTCAATAAAATTAAGTTTTTCGTTAGAAATGATCATTGAAATTCCAAGTAAATTATTCCTTGTTAAAAATTTCAGGATTTTTTATTTCAAATTTCAAGAGCTCTTTAACAGTGTATTCTAAATTTTCAGTCTATTAAAAATTGAATTGTATGTGATATTCAAGTTTCACGATGAATTTTGAGATTCATTTTCATTTCATGAAAACTTGAATTTCAAGAAATCATTTCTAACTTGATTTAAACAATTAATTAACAAATAATTTCTTCTTTCGTCCACACAGTTATTATTGCCTTCATCAACAACAGTTGAGAATAAAATTATGAAAATACAATAAATTAATTAATTAATCATTTAGAATTTGAATAATTTCAATTCATCTTTTGTCTTGGGATATCCCTTAAATTTATCTAATCAAGACATTTACAAATTAAAAAAATAATTGATGACATTATTTCGAAAATATAAGTCGTGGAGAGGAGACAAATGTTTATTAAATGTTTAATTATCCCTGGGTGGCATGAAATACTGTCTAAACGGAATATTTCGCATCCCCACTGAATGATTATAAATATTCAATGCGTCAGACTTAACTCACTATGAAAGGACTTGTGAAAGGCAGCGGATGTGGGAAGTGCGGAAAGCGGGAGGTCATGAATCGCGAACGGAGATTGGTGAGATTCCGGCCCCCACTCTAGTTTCGGCGATAGGATACGTTTAGAAAATGGGTCGAGAGTGGGAGGGAAACGAAATACGAAACCCGTTCCGGAGGCTGGAGACATCTTCAGGACTTCTGGGGAACTATTTTCAGGTGGAGCTTGTAGACTCTCATGGGGAGTGGCGCCACACAGTGAATTCCCGATTTGAAAAATTTTCGTGAATTATTTTATTCGAAATTTATCAAACACAACGGAAGATTTATGGTTTTTAAGATCGGAAAATTATGTTTTTTCGTGAAATTTCGGGAGCAATTAATTAAATGCATTTTGACATACCGTTTATGAAGATTTCCCAGTGTTTCTGACTCCTCCACTATTTACACCTCAAATTACAACAGATATTATTCTGCGATAAAAAAATGACAATTTTTAAATGCAAAGTACAATTGAAAAATGATCAATCGTTGCTTTGAAAAATGGAAGAAAAATAATTGTCAGTGATGCCACGAGACGAGAGGAGACAATGGTTTCCTGACAATGAGACGAGACGAGAGAATCTCTTAATTCTCGACGAGACGAGAGAAGAAATTGCTCTAGTATTTCGATGCGAGACGAGACGAGACAATGGTCTCCTGACAACGAGACGTGACGAGACGAGAAATTGCATCTTCTCGTCTCGTATCGAAATACGAGAGCAATTTCTTTCCTCGTCTTATCGAGAATTGAGATATTGTCTCGTCTCGTCTCGTTTCGTCTCGTGTCATCTCGTCTCATGTCAACTCGTCTCGTCTCGTTTAGTCTCGTCTCGTCTCCTCTCGTTTCGTTTCGTCTCGTTTCGTCTCGTCTCGTCTCTATAATCCAATTTGCACGAAAAAAAATACACAGAAGGGCAGTGAGGGGGCGGCTCTCTCGACTCTCGCCTCGCCTCTCGTTTCTCGTCCAGTCTCGTTTCTGTCATTGTCTCGAATGACTCTCCCCGTCTCGTCTCGTCACGTCCCTCGTCTCGTTTGTCTCTTCTCGTCTCGTTCGTCTCGTGTCTCGCGGCATCACTAACAATTCCGCGATTGATCTTCACTTCAATTGAAATAAAAATCCTCTCACAATTTTCGAAAAAAAAACTCTTGACGATGAATTTTCGTCAGCCAAAAATACCACATCTGCACTGTTGGAAGGACGAAAAGGAACTAACCCCTCGCCCTGAAGGGCATCATTTCGAATCTGTATGAACCGAGGGAAAATTTATGATCTCCCACCCCTCGTAGGACGAAGCCACCACTAAAGCCACTGAAATACGACTCAAACGCGTTTATTCCGAGGGAAATCGATACACGGAATCACGATAGGCGTCACGAAGGAAAATTCTCCTCGAGCGAAAAAACTTTAATTAGATAAAAGCAAAAAGGCTGTAACCCCTGTATCCGAGGTTTGTTCGATACCCGAGGTCAAACATCCGAGTGAGAACGGCGGATATACCCCCAGGTGATGCTGGCCGTTCGCCGATCTGTTGGGTAGTGATGCGGGAAAACGCCGAGGGGTAGTATCACGGAGACATGATTTATGACCACGAGGGGGTCCCAGGTAGGGCGCCCATTCACCATCTCGCTTCTTTGCTCGTGCTGAAGTCGAAAAAAATGTGCAGAATACGGTCTGGTTACCAGTTTCTATATTTCTACGACACGCGAACGATGAATTTCCATTTGGTCGACGAGTAATTCACTAATTCGTTGGACGAATTCAATTTTATTTCCTAAAAAAGGTGACTAATTGCATTTTTTTTTATCGTTGAGTATTTCTTTTGGAATTGTACGAAAAATAGGGGAAAAAAGATCATTAATTCGTGGTTCATTTCATCGTAAGAAATTTTTCAATTTCATATCTAAAGAATTCAATTTTATTTCGTAAAAAAAAGTTGACTAATTGCATTTTTTTCATCATTGGGTATTTCTTTTGAAATTGTACGAAAAATAGGGGAAAAAGATCATTAATTCGCGGTTTATTTCATCATCACAATTTTTTCAATTTCATATTTGACGAATTGAATTTTATCCCCTAAAAAAATTGACTAATTGCGGTTTTTTTATCGTTGAGAATTTCTTTTGGAACTTTACGAAAAAAAGGGGAAACAAATCAAATTAATTATTATTATTAATTAATTATGTTAAACTAAATATTTACCAATTAATTCGAGGGTTTATTTCATAGTAAGAAATTTTTCAATTTCATGTTGAGCAAATTGAACTTTATTTCCCAAAAAAAATTAACTAACTCCAATTTTTTTACTGACAAGTATTTATTTTGAAACTGCACGAAAAATAGTGGAAAAAAGATGATTAATTCGCAGTTTAATTCATCATCACAATTTTTTCAATTTCATATTAAAAAATTGAATTTTATTTCCAAAAAAACAAAATTGATAAATTGCAATTTTTTTATTGTTGAATATTTCTTCTGGCATAATAGTAAAAAAACACACTTAATTCTCAGTTTATTCGCTTGAATTTCCAATTTCACTGAACGAATTGAATTTCATTCCGCAAAAAATGACAATTAATTTGTGTCAACCCATGAATTTCCATTCGGTGGCTCCAATAAATCCGCTTTTTCGTTGTTTACATATTCTTGTTGTTGTCGCGAGCGCGAGTATTTGTGCGGGAAAACATGTGACTCGCGAAGAAAAATGGACCTGGGATTTAACTGGAAGAGCTGAGACGGAGACGTCAACTTTTTGGTAATGTAAAAAGCTTCTTGTACTTGTGTCACGTAAAAAACATGACAGCGAGAGGGGGCGCATCATTGTGAATGTGGAAATTTTTCAGTCTGAGGGGAATGTCGAGGTGATTATCATCATCGCGGGGACACGGAAGGAATAATGGAATTAACGATAAAGAAGAGCAATTGCAGAATTAAAATAATTCAATATATTTTAAAATTTTTTCAACGCAAAAAATGAAGAAAACATTCTCGTGTTGTATTTTTTCTTCAAAAATACAACACGAATTTCTACAACTCGTGACTGAACAAAAGGTTCAATTACACATAGAAAAACCTAAACGTAAATTATGCTTTGATAAACGGAATTTTCGCTTAACGTCAATATGATGTCTGGTGAAATACGCTTTTTCCGTCATAAAAATCGGAATTTAGAGTTTAAAAAAACATATTTCACTGTCAAAATAAAAACGTAAATTACGTCTAAACAACGCCTATTTTACGTTTATCAAAACGTCAATTACGCCTAAACAAAGCGTCTTTTACATTGATCAAAACGTAAATTATGTTTATTAAAACTACGAAAAAAATCATCGTCATTTACGGCAACTTTGAGCGTAATTTACGCATACGAGATCGTAAATTACGTCTATGTAATCGTAATTTACTGCGATGTTAAGCGTAATTTACGTAATTTACGACGATTATAAATCCTAAATTACGCCGATTATAAACGAACATTACGCTTAAAATCGAAAACGAAAAAAAAAATCACACTTTATCTTTATAATTACGCTTGCAATTACAATCAATCAATCGTCGTAATTTACGTAAATTACGACGATTATAAACGTAATAATAAGCATAATTATAAGCGTAATTTACGCTTATAATCGTCGTAATTTATGTAATTTAGGACGATTATAAACGTAAATTACGACGATTATAAATGGTAATTCGTAATCGTAATCGATTTATAATCGTCGTAATTTACGATTTCGCAATCGTAAATTACGCTCCAACTTTGAGCGTAAAACACCCTTTAGAAGGCGTAAAAAACGACTTCTTAAACGTAATTTACGTTCAGTTTTTTCTGTGTATTTAACACTAAAATATAATAATTATAAAACTGAAAAATCTGTCATTTGAAATCAAAATAATTCTTTTCACTAAAATATAATAATAGTTCTTAACATTTGACGAATAAATATCCCGCTGGATCACACCACTCCATCAATCAAACTCGCAATTGTCTCAAATAAAAAACAATAAAAAAGACAAATAAAATGTATCGTCTGCCCTGCCCCGCGGAATCTTATCACACCGGTCGTATCAGCATCTGGAGCAAAACTCCGAAGATTCCGTGGAATGTCTCGATCGACGTTTCGCCCGGTGATGGAAAAAACACGAGGAGAAGTGGAAAGTATAAAAAAGGAAAGGCGGAAGAGAGCCGGAGGGAGGAAAAAAGGCGAATGGTGCTCGGGTGAGGAAAAAGCGGAACAGGGCGCCTGCAGGAGAGAGAGAGAGAGTGAGAGAGAGAGAGAGAGAGAGAGAGAG
>NW_021680430.1:1441105-1449229 GCF_001412515.2 Diachasma alloeum
AGAGAGAGAGAGAGAGAGAGAGAGAGAGAGAGAAAAAGAAAGGAAACGGAGAAACGACGCTAGAAGCGGAGTCAAGGCAGAGCGGAACAGAACAGAACAGCCCGGCAACCCCAAACGATCATCAATCATCAAGACCGAGACAATCGAATAGCACACCCAACCGGCGAACAGCTGTCGCTTCGTTGCGCTCAAACTGATCCGGGGTGCACCAATGCTACTGGGCAATTTCGAAAAATCGGTATCGGAGTGCTTTCGGTTTATTTGTTCAATCCCCTTTACGAACGCTAAATTATTTATTTGCCGGGGTGTATCGATCCGAGAGGATAAGTTGGAACTAATTCGTTGGGGATTCGCTGCCTAGACCGGCAAAAAATATTTTAGAGCGGAACCCTAACCTCACTTCGGCGAGGAAGCGAAAGAATTTGAGAGCGGCAACTGCATTTTGCATTAAGGGCAGACTTCTATGAGTTTTAAATGTCGTGGGTTATTGGAGTGAGACTTTTCATACGTTGAGGATCGATCATATAGATCTGAAAACGAATAATTAGTGCAAAAAATTTTTTTTTATTGTTCGTTTGCCCGAAAACGCTTGAAATGCTAAAACAGTCCAGGGCCTCCAATTTTTGAGCTACAAAAGATTTTTTTTTTTCAAAATTTTCAGAAAAATGTGTGGAACAACAATTGCGAGCCCGTTTTTTGGAATTAGACTCCTGCACAGCTGATTTCGGTTTTTTTCATATAAAAAAATTCACTATTTGCGTAAAAAAAATACAAAAAAAGCAAATTTAGCCATGTAAGAGGCGAATTAAAAAAAAACTAGCTCGTAATTGTTATTCCACAGTTTTCCGAACATTTTGAAAAGAAAAAATCCTTCGTAGCTCAAAAATTGGAGGCCCTGGACTGTTTTTGGTATTTCAAGCGTTTTCGGCCAAACGAACAATAAAAAATTTTTTTTTGCACGAATTATTCGTTCTCAGATCTATATAATCGATCTTCAACGTATGAAAAGTCTCACTCCAATAANGTTTTCCGAACATTTTGAAAAGAAAAAATCCTTCGTAGCTCAAAAATTGGAGGCCCTGGACTGTTTTTGGTATTTCAAGCGTTTTCGGCCAAACGAACAATAAAAAATTTTTTTTTGCACGAATTATTCGTTCTCAGATCTATATAATCGATCTTCAACGTATGAAAAGTCTCACTCCAATAACCCACGACTTTTAAAACTCATAGTAGTCTCCCCTTAATGAATAAATGGATGAATAATGAAGGGGAAGGGTTCGTTTGGGTTAATAGCGTCGATTTTTCTCTCTGTGCTTTCTAAAAAAGGCGTGGGCAATACCTCGAGTCGAAAGTGAGAACTCGAATGGAGAAATTAAGGCGGTTTTCATGAGTAAAATCGTCTCGCGTCGAATTTTCATGAAGTTTGCCCGACAAATAAAAGAGAATCGAATACCATTCTATGAAATAAACAATTAACTGAATAAATAAATATCGAATCTGCTAGGAAAAAGGGCGTAAGTAAAGCGCGCTAATATAATAAAAAATGAAATGAGTGAGAATTAATTCGATAATTTCAATAAACAGTTGTCGTGTCCCTTTTTAAAGTAAAAAATCTTTCATTATTCTGGTTGATCGTGACAAGTATTTGTGGATCCATAGAGAGCATACACTTACGTCACAATTTCCCTCATATCATACATGACACATCGCATCAGACCCTGCCAGCACTCTCCAATATTGCCGGTTACGTTTCATAAATAACATTTTCATATCATGAAAACAAGGGAGGAAAGAATGGGGTTTCCATATTGCATTTGATGGGTATGCCAATATTACCTGGACGCGTGATAGATAGGGTCTGTTACTGTCTTTATGAGAAGATAACCATTTGTTTTGGAGATTCGGGGATACGTCGGGAGGGAGTGACGTCAGAGGTCGATGAGTCCAGGGGGTGTAAATGGTTTTACAGTGATTTTTTCAGAATTTTCATAACATTTGCATTAAATTCGAACGCTCCATAAAATGTAGACATTTGCAGGATTGAAAAATCTTTGCGCCTGTTTTTTAAAATGATCATGAGTTCACTAGCGAAGTGGTAAAACGGTACAAGTCGACTTTAACTATTGGCCAGTTTTCAATGAATAGTTCGGAATCTAAGGAAGATAGCAAAATTTTTGTCATAACCTTTTTTGCAGGCCCGATTGAGAGCTACAACAAATGTAATTGTGAAAATTTCGCTATCTCTCTTAGATTCGGAAATATTCTTGAAAAACTCAAGTGGGAGATACGTCGACTTGAACAGTTTTACCACTTCACTACTGAATTGTTGAAAGTACAACGCGATGGCAAATCTCGGAGGCTTGAAATGAACATTTCAAGAAGTCTTTGGCATCTAGAATCGGTAAGGCAGGTTTCATGGGCAGTAGATAGTTTACCGTTTGGAACAACGAAACCGAGGTTGAGGACAGCTGGTAACAGATGGTGTAAACGACAATTTCGGGGGAAGTCAATTCTAAATCGGTGATTAAGGTTGTAATCATTTTACGATTTTTTACACAGAGAGGATAGCCATATCTGTTGTTCACTTAGAAATATAAGACATCGATAAAGCCTCATATCGATGAGCTACCGTTTTAATTCTAATAACTGATAAAAACAAAATAACTTGACGCTCAAAGAAATGGGAAGTCTGAGATTACAAGTATAATTAGACAGCAACCTCATTAATCTTAAAGATGTTGGTCTTTTTCGATTGTAAAAACTATTTGCACCACAAGATTGATATTGTTACGGGTGAATTCGTTGTTCTCTCAGTGTACCTACTCCAAAATCCTATCCAGCAATAGTCAGCGACGCCACAAGATGTGGAACGCTATACAATCTCCGTCTTCTGTGAAGAATCTCTAGAATTCAGGAGAAATAATGGAAATGAAATTTTGTCATTATTTTTCCCGTAATCCTGAGGAAAAATGGTACGGAGAACATAAGTTAAATCGTGACGCTATGGAATCGTAATCACGCCAATGAAAAAAATCGTTCACTAGATTGTGATCTGTATATTGATCACTGAAAAGGACTCGCATCGCAGAATCCCAAACCACCGGTTTTATTCGAGCCCATAATTTCAAAATTGCTGCTGTGAAGATTGATTTTCCTAAGGTGAATCAACCTTGCAGTCAAGAAATTCAAATATCGCTCGAGGCTACTCACTCCTGATACCATGGCGCCACTCCGTGAAGAAATCAATTTAAAATTATTTCGAAATCCCACTTTGTGCACCAAAATATATGTTCCTCTATTTTTTATTATTTTTTTTTGAATTCGTAACTGAGAGACAACTCAATTGACCCCAGGCCCCAGTCAATGAACACGAAAAAGATTTCATTCCGATAATAATTGTTTTTCTTGTAAATAATTATTCTTTCCATTTATCTCGCTCCTATCGTCAATTTCATCGTCTCATGAATATTCTATTATTCCACGATTATATCACCAGTTCTACGATGAATAATGAGAAAACGCCGGAGAAAATTCCCCCGCTCGCCGCCCCAGTTTACGGAAAATTGTGCACGGAGAAAACTTCTGTGGGAATTTTCCTCATCCAAATGTCAGCCAATAGAATTGCACTATTCGACTCTTATTTCATATCAGTAGCGAAGTGGTTATCAGTAGTATCAGTACCGGGTTAAGTCGATTTTGACTATTGGCCGGTTTTCTACTAATATCTCGAAATCTAAAAGAGATAGAAAATTTTTTGTCACTACCTTTTTTGTAGACCTAATCTCGGGTTATAAAAAAGGTCATGAGAAAAATTTGGCTATCTGTCTTAGATTCCGAGATATTAATAAAAAATTGTTCAAAATTGAAAATCGACTTAACGCGATTTACCGCTTCGCTACTGATATAATCAACACGGTATTCAGCTGATTATTTTTCAAACCCAAATATCGAACAATATAATTGGCCCATTCGACATCACGTGGTACAAGCCACAGGGTTTTCAACTGATAATTTTTTTGATAATTTTCTCTGGTAGTTGCTATATAAAAAACAAAACATCATGCAGTCGAATTAACCCCTCGTCAAACTGACAGATTGAACTCAATTGTGTCGTTGTGTTAATTATACAATTTTCGTTTCTCAATTGTGAGTTTCGTCTCATGGTCCAATTATATTGCCCGACAGTGGGATTGGAAAAATAATCCCCCGAATAGCACACGAGCTTCAAAATTAATCGGGCATTTTCCTCAAGCGAAGCACTCGTGATTTTTTAACCTGAAAAACGACTCCTTCGTTTGTTTGCAACGAACCTATCGGGAATTGCTCGATAATTTTGAAGCTCTCGTGATATTACTTGTGGTAATTTTAACTACAAGGGAATTGTCAAAGAAATTGAATTTCCAGTAACAATAAACTTTGTAGATTAAACTAGGATTCATCGTTCGATTTATTATGTCAAATAGTGTTATCAACATTACGATGTAATTTTCACTTTAATGTAATAGTTGAATCTACACTGTTTATTGTAATCGTAACTATTATTTTTGTGACAATCCCCTTGTGGTTGAAATTACCATTGAAATTTCTCTCAGTGTGAGTCATCAGCGGTTGGAAAACATTGAATAAGAAAAATTAATGGAAAATTTTCATTTTAACGCGAACAGTACCTTTGAATATGTATATTTATAAATTTATTTTTTAGCCGGGATTAGAGGGACACTGGGGAGTACTTATTTATGCATCTCTCGAGCCGTATATACCGAGAGGGATCCCAGCCATATTTCGATCGATCTGTGCGTCACGTGTCAGCACGGAGGACATGCAAAAAATATGATGTATTCCGTCGTCAAGACCCAAATTACAAATTCCCGTTCAAAAATTCATGAATTTTTCTCGTTAACATTGATATTATTGCATAAAAATAATGTGATACACTTAAATTAATCTAATTGTGAAGATGGAAATAGAAAGAAAATAAAATAAAATAGTATAAATAATTTTGGAATGTTCACTCGAACTTTCAATCATAAAAAATGACCATTTTCATGGTTAAGGAAAATTCTGTAATTTTTTCGGCGGACAGCCGAACATATAAAACTAACTTTTCTAAAGTTAAAAAAAAATTAATCGCAATAGTCTCGGCAGAAATGAATAAACTAATTTTTCCTTTTACACGGGCTCTTATGAAATTTACATTTAAATTGATAATTAACCTACTAGAAGACTCTAAAAACAAAAATAAAAATAGAAGGTAATGTGTAAAATCATGCTGAGTTCAATGGTCAGAGAAAAATGTGTGGTACCCGTGCAAAAAGAGAAAATATTTGAATAATTCTATCCCATTTGAGCGCATGTTAGCGCATGCATTTGGCGCATTTTGTCTATTTCATTAAATAATGAGCATGGATTGATGGGCTGAAATTTGTATCAAAGTGAAGGGAATATCTTCATCTCTCAGTTTTAAAAAAATCAATTTTTCTTCAAGTTCTTGCGATTTTGGATGAACACCCTTAAATTGTTTTTTTTTAGAAAAAATTCCAAGGCATAAGAAAATATCGATTCCATCGCTCGTTCGAATAAATTAACAAATAAATGAATAAATTAACAAGTAAATGGATAAATTGTCGTGGTAATTTTCTTCCCACGGGGTTGATGGATTCTCTCGAATGAACACTGAAACTCTCAACTCCGGATTGATTCGTCTCGAATCCAATTATCAACAAGAAAAACCCACAACCGCGTCAATTCAAAAGTTACGGGTGATGGGGGGTGGTGAGGGGGCGGGTTGTCACCCTTGTCTCTCCCCAAACAGCGTGAGAAGCCAGCCATCTTGAATGATGTATGGCGTCGGTTACGAGGTCGGCTGAGCGGCCATCACTCAACACCGAGCTTCACAGCTTTTGGGGACGTGCGTTCAGGGACTCTACGGTTCTGCTCCTCTGCACCGACAAAAAACGCTCTCGAAAGTGGAGAAAAAAATGAACACATTCGTTTTAACACGCGTCATTAGAAAATTGTCGTGCGATTCGAATGTTATTTTCAAAAAAAAAAAACCGCGAAATGCTGTATTTTGAGATATGAAATAATTTTTCTTTCATCTGACCCTCGAGGGCCGTATTTTTTAAACAAATTCACACTCAGCTATTTTGCCTTCTCCTGACTCTTGTGACCCTTGAACATCTACTATTTTTACGACGTCGCTGACCCTCGTGACCCTTATTTACCCACTAAATTCGAAATTAACAGGTTTTTGCTTCAGAATGAAAACATTGTAATCGTTCAAATTTAGGTTTTGGATTTCTTGTGTTATATCGACCCAAAAGTCCGAAAATACATTTTTTAGACGGTGTCCGCGCGCCGTTAATTAAAATTCGCCGTTAATTAAAATTTAATTCATTGATTCATTTTTTTAATTTTCGAATTTTTTCAAAATTCAGTTGTAACACGACAACTAAAAAAAATGTTCTAACTTCATTGAATGACGGCTTAAAAAATTCGTTGGGATGTCCTTTTGACCGAGTTCGAAGATGAAAGCGATAGCAATAATCGTTATTTTGATTTCTGTGAAATTTTTCCAAAATTTCGTATTTTTCGAAAATCAGAATTCCGCAGATATCTCTGGATATTGCGCTTCAAATGAATTCAATCATAGCTTAATATGTTTGTTTCAATGTGACTATGAAGTTAGAAGATGGTAACAATAACTGTCTCGGTTAATTTGATTTTTAGGATAATTTTTGGAAATTTCGAATTTTTCATGAATTCCCCTGAAAGTTAGCTTTCTGATGGTTCCTTCAAATGTAGTGTGTCGAATGCATTCAATTACCCATAAATGAAATATTCCTAATAACATTTCATCGAAATTTTCAGCAATTTTTAGAATTTCATTAAGTGGAAAATCTGAAACAATTAGTTGGAAAGAAATTAATTCAATTCAAGAAAATAAAATAGGCTGTGAACAATATACCATGGAAAAAAATAAGCAAAATGACCATTCGCAAGCATATTGCTAATTTATTAGCAAAAATAACTATACTATACGCAATTTCCCACTTGTTTCCTCTCATTTCACGAATAATTCGTGACCCTTAATTTTGCATTCTCTTAATATTAATTCTAGGAACGTTTGACCTTAAATAAAGAACATATTATCCCTCTCATAAATTTCATCATCTCTCTCCTCATGATCCCCTCAAACCCCTTTAATCCCTCCGGAGGCAATGAAACGTGAAATTTTCGGAAACAAAACACCAAAACAGTGGTTATTTTTTCTCTCGTCAAAACTTGACCGACCCCCAGACCAATTTGTCAGCGCCATAAATATCCCCAGTTAAATCGTGCAAATAAATGTGACGAGGGGCTTGAGCATCTCAGTTTCAGTGAGGACTGGGCACTTGAAGATGTCCTCAGGATTATCTCCCAGACAATCCGGTCGACCGCGGTGCCAGGAGGGAAAATAGACTGGTGATTATTCGCAAATGCCGGATAGTGAGGGTTTGGCGAAGGTGAGGCTCGCATGATGACAACTCGACCACCGACTGGAGGCCGGCCGCCACGGAGGCTTATCCAGGCGGGAGGTATTGCTGGCGCGTCCTATTGTCGGCTCGTGCCAAACTTTATGGACACCGTCTGGATGCGATTTTTCTCCCATTGTTTGACGTTCTTCCCGTGTCTAGGGTTGACCTGCCATGGGCACTGTTGCTGTGACGTTATTGTAAACGCTATTGTTTGGGATCTTCACGCCTCGGATGTAGATGTTTGGGGGCAATAAAATGTGGTGGACAGTTGGAGGAATTCAAGTGGTTCTCTGGATGTTTGAGGAGACCAATCGGTTTATTAACTGAATTATTTACTGATGGCAGATTTCTCCGTGAATTTCGAAGAGAATGTTCGACATTTTCAGACGGAACTAGTGAAGATATTGACGACTCATCCATTTTTTTCAATTTATTCTTAGTTATTTTTAGGAAATAAATAGTATATTTCGTAACAAGTGCAAAAAAGTGTTTTTTGGCGAGTGGGAGGTTTATATCACGAGCCGAAGGCGAGTGATATAATCCCACGAGATAAAAAACATTTTTTCACGAGTTATGAACAATATTTTTCATCACAATGTGGCGGAAA
>NW_021680430.1:1449385-1452489 GCF_001412515.2 Diachasma alloeum
AGCGTGATGAAAAATATATTTCGGGAATTTCATTCTCTTCAACTTTTCAAATTCATTTTCATTATTTATCGTCAGTAATATTCACAAAAAAATCCTTACCAATATTTTTTTCCCCCAAAAAATGTGGAAGTTCATATTTTGTTATTGGATAGACCTATATCCGATATCGATAAAACTTTTTTCGTGGACGTTTGAACAGGCACGTCACTAAAAAAATGAACAAAAATGGGGGTTTAAAAAAATGATACAAAAAGACAGTCAACGCTTCCACGTGACGCGCCGTCAATGACAGGGGGTGCAATCAATAACCGCATCGGGCTTACACGCACCGATCGCGCACGCATACACTGCAGCCCTCGGTTCAAGCGATCTTTTACCTCGATCCACATATCATTGCTTCTGCATCTATCTATTCAGTGAATATTCTCGGGATAAAAGGGGTTTATCTGCTACATTTTCCGGAGAAATACATCTCGAATTTTTTATTCCCCAGCGAAAATTCAGTCTGAGGTTTCTCCGGAGAATATTTTTCATTTTTTTTCATAATTTTCACCGAGGGGGTATTCACAGATGAATTGGGCGACACCCAGATTACAAAATGTAATCGATTAGCCAGGATTACGGGACTGATTACACTGATTACCATTGCCTATGTGATAACCGTGATTACCAAGAGCACAGAATGTCATTACATGATTACAAATGATTTCGTCGATTACATTCTGTGATTACCAAACATCTGTCATCATTGAAATCACTAAAAATGGCCTATTATTGAATATGAATTGATGGAATAATTAATTATTAGAACCTGCAAAGAAATGAGGAAGGAGGGGCGGGGATTAGAACAGAGGAATGCAGTCTCCATCACTCCATCTAAAAATTTGGGCATTTATAAGTGCTATCAGCAAAATAAATTTACTGAATATCTACCACTGATGGAGAATGAAACTTACCAGCAGATAATTCAGAGATAATTCAGTCGTTGGTTCTCCAGAATAAGAAGAAATTTTAACTCTGTTGAATCAATTTTCTACGGACAAATACTCTGTGCAAAACCCATTGGCTATGCAAGGTCCTGAACCATAAACATCTGGGATTCCAAGAAAAATTGATCCAGGGATCTCTGAGAGTTACCGTGGGCAGAAACGACGCGCTCGAAAATTCAAAAACAAAATTCACGGTCTCACTGGGAGCAACTACGAAAGACTACACTGACTATAAATGTAAATGATTACATCAGCGAGTGATACCGCCATTACGTCGGTAAATAGTCCCTCGATTTTCACTCAGAGAAATGGTTTATTTCCATTAAATGATTGATAACAAATAAATTATTTTTTTCATGAAAAAATGTTCCTTTGGTCGAATAAATTATGCATTCAACTCCACAATAATGAAATGCATGAGTTTATTTATTTCATAAAAGAAAAAAATTGCTGAAATGAACGAAAAAAATTAAACAAAAAGTTTCATTTGATGGAAAGGTCTAATTTCTCTTGATGTAGATGTCATCAATTATAGAAATGAATGGAGATTATGAACAATAATTAATTGATTTAATTTCTTTATTTCGTTTAAAATTTTACTTTGACTCTATCTCCCATAAATACGATATAATATTTTCAGCCACCTCCGACGTATTTAATATGCAATACTCCATTTACCCCATTGAATACCCCTCAGTGCGCCGCGTTTGAATCCACTCGAGCACTTCCTGCGACCCACATTTTCCAACCCCTCTCTTCCTCGGGGATTTCCACTCGGTTTCGTAATCCGATCCCGTGTGTAACCACTCTTTTCGGCTCACCCATCTCGAAATTTTCAAATATTTTCATTGAGTTTTTCTTATGATGTATCTATTCTGTATAAATATTTATCCAATTCAAATTTTTTTCGTAATGAATCCCGGGAAAAATATGACTGAAACATTATTTTGTTCTGGTAATCATTAACTTTGTTTTTGTCATGTATGTCATCATCTAATTTTACAAGAGGCTTCGAAATTGAGTAATTCGTGTTGAAAAACCTCTTTCAATCAATTTAATGGGAATCAATTTGCGAGGAAAAGGCAATGGACCCATAAAAAATCGATTATTGGCGGCTATTGTGTCGTTTTATTAATACTAATCGGTGAATCGATTATTTCTTCTCGTGAAATTCATCATACTGCTAATATTCTTGCAATGGGACACATGAGGAAGTGGACGAGAAGGCAATGGACCCATAAAAATGTGTTATCGAAGGCTGTTTTTCGATTCTGTTGATTACTGTCCTCATCTGTTCTATATTTTTGTTCCAAAATTCATTATATTTTGCAGAAATTCGAGTTCTCTCATTATTCTTGCTGAAAATTCAATGGAATTCTGAATTTTTCAACCACAATGGAACGAAATTCTACAGCTTACTTAAATTTTCATTAAAAGATGAACATTCAGTATCAAATTACGCGGATTCTTTAATTAATTAAAAATTCAAGAATTTATTCAACTGAATTTTTCTGATATCTATTCATTTTCATGGAATAATTTACCTGAAATTTATAGCTTTCAGTGAGATTTACCAATTTTTGAATTTCCAATAACGAAATTCCTTGAAATTTCCAATTTCTTTTAATTCGGTGCCAAATTACACTGATTTTTCAATTAATTGAACATTCAAAAATTTATTTATCTGAATTTTCCGGATGCCTATTAATTTCTAAGGAATAATTTACCTGAAATTTACAGCTTTCAGTGATTTTTCATCAATTTTTGAATTTCCAATAACGAAATTCTTTGAAATTCCATCATCACTTCCATATTTTCCCCCCAAAACTCCTCGGAAATTGAAATTTCTTCATTAATCCAATGAATTCCAATTCCATTTTTTAAATTCGGTGTCAAATTACACAGAATTTTCAATTAATTGAAAATTCAAGAATTTCTTCATCTAAATTTTTTAATTCCCAATACCAAAATTCCTCATACAAAAACAATTAAAAAAAAATTTTTTTTTTAATAAAAAAAAAATAAAATAAAATTCCGGCATTAATCCAATCAATTCCACCCCCCATTTCTGCAAGCTCAAGCAGCTCCCCACGAGCCCCCCCCCCCCCCCCCCCC
>NW_021680430.1:1452717-1474764 GCF_001412515.2 Diachasma alloeum
CCTCCCCTCCCTAAAAAAACATTGAACCAAACTCAAATTAACCACAAGCCATTGCAATTAATTAGACTTAATAAAAATAATACCGCGAGCCCTGCAATTATAACCTCCCATTGGTTCGAGCTGTGGTTGTGTAATGGAACGAAACAGAAAGGCCGAGAGAAAGAGGTGGCGTGAGAGTAAACGCTTTTCTTCGCGGTGAAAAAAAAAAAAGAAGATACGATGAGTCTGAGAAAAGTGAGGATTCGTGTGGTTTGTGCACCCAACTCCACAGCGCGGGGTCGACGTGTACGAGAGAAGAGAGGGTTCACAGTCGGTTGGATGAAACAGGAGAGGGTGACTTGAGGTATCGCGAGGGAGACAGAGAATGTGGCACGCAATCCCGGGGGCCGTTTTAAATGAGTCAGCGTTTTTATGCCCCCGCGATGTTGTCAAAGTGCAAACAGCGCGCGATAATATATCATCCGTTTGGCGAGATCAGTCTCTCTCCCCTCCACTGCCGGTCCGCCAGCCCCACCACTGCCGAGGGCGACCTCCGGCGGCGGCCGCTGACAACTGGCTGCGCTCTCACTCGTTTTGCAAAGCACTTGACACGATTTGCGAGGGAAAATAGGGGCCGAGGGGAGGGGATATTACGGTGTATGTAAGCGCGATAATGATAAGACGTCATCTTACACGCGATTATATTACCTCGGGGGTGTGGGAGGGGGTGAAATTGAATTTTCAGGGTAGAATGAGGAGGCGATTGTTCGATTATGTAGCGTGATAGGCGACTGGGGGAATTGCGTCGGGGAGGATTTTTACGATCTACCGCTGACAGATCGTAATATTTTGGCGACTGCTGCGGGAGGAGTTGTAAAAGACGATCGTCAAATGTTGAAACTGGGTGATGAGTGCGAGATTTGACACTTGAGGGGGTATTAAGGTTTTAATGGGGAGATTAATGAGTCAACATCGTTGATTTAGAGTTGTCCCTCGATATGTGTGAGCATCGGAAATTTTGGGGGTCAATGAGCGAGAGCGTTCTTAACGGCGAATTGATGAAGATTTTGGGAAATCCTGAAAATAAAAAAATTTTTTCCTTCGGAGGTCACATTTACAAATGGATGGCAAAAAAAATCTATTTACTCTGACTGGAGTTAATTTCACGATGAAGCTAAATGACAAGCCCTTAACGAGGGGGGGCCCTAATGAAAAAGAACTCGACGTATTTTGGAATCGCATCGTTTAGAAGTGCATAATGGCACGTGCCGTGTTTCTCTTCATTATGTGGCGATGACACACTCCCAATGAGCCTAGACGTCGATGCTCCTTGACGCGGCATCGGTTATATAATATGGTAATGCACAGAATTATCAGATGGGGATGGCGACGTCTAGCCAAAAAGTGAAAACCCATAATGTTTCTGCAGTCATCAGGACATATAGCTATTGCAGTGAAAAGTCATGCCCCTCCCTCCCCCACCTTTTTTCATTTTAAAGATGCCCATGTGAATTCGACCTCCTGCTAATTTTATAATCTGACTTCCTCGCTTTGTTCAATAAAGAATAGGAAGGAAAGAATATTTTTTCGTATTTTTTTAAAGGAGAATCAAATTTAGGCTTTTAAGGTTTTCAGAATGAGATGATTGTAAAATGTTGTTGATTAATATTTAATAAAGCACGATATCGATAAAAAAAAAATATTCATGAGAGCCCATTCAAGTCACTAATTGAGAAAAAACGAGATGGATCTGTTTTTTAGATGACGTCATGACGTCACAAGTTTGAATCCATCACACATAACCTTTCTGATGGAGTCTACGATATCATTCGTCTATTCTCACGGCGTAACGGCACCGGCGCGGGCCGTCAGACTAGCCCAATTGAAGAATAACACCAAAACACCAAAATTATTTTTAAAAATCCCCTGAATTAAGTGACCAATTTCTTCAAAAAAAAAATAAGATCGATTGGAATCGAAAGAGTGGTTGCATCCACTCCCGGGAATATCTCCCCCTGTCCTTCAGTCACGGTAGGCAGCACTTCCAGCGGACTCTGGGGAGCCTCCTCAGCGCGAACAAAATACTCCCTAGCCTCTCAGCGACTGTTGCCGTCGTCCTTACCGCGTGTAACATATGCTTTTATCTAAATTAAACAGTTTCGGCGCGATTTTCATTTCCTGCCGCCGAAGCCACACCGATGTTATCCGACTAGAGAGAGAGAAAGAGAAGGAGAGAGACCGAGGGTCGGGAAAGGCGCCCCCACGCCCACTCCCCGTATTTCCCTATTTCTGTCTCATTTACCTCTGTCGCTTCATACACCCAGAAAGCGGGTATACCCATCTTTATTCGTATCCACTATCTCACGGTATTCCTGGCAATCCCTTCTCAAACTTCCCTCTGTTACCCATCTACTTTTCCTTGTCTCCGTGCCATCCTCCCGGGGAGACCCAGCCCCCCGCACCCGTTTAACTTACAGATTATATTATACAAAAGCTGCGATATGCTTTCAACTTTTTCAAGAAGGTATATTTCATGTGGAGGCTACTGATAATATTTTTTTACAGAAATTGGAAATAATTTTGGCTCATTTTCTTACTCTCCACGCAAGAAAAAATTCAATAGGAAATGTAGCGAATTCGCTAGAAAATTTTATTGGAATTCTATAGGATTGTTTTTTATTTGTTAAATTCAAACCTTGACGACTTATTCTGCAGCAAAAATACAATTATTTTGTATGAAATTGTATGTAAGATGATTCAGTAGCGAAGTGGTAAAACGGTAGTCATTTTTGACTATTGACCAGTTTTAGATAAATATCTCGGAATTTAAGGAAGATACCAAAATTGTTGTTATAACCTTTTTTGTAGAGCCGATTAAGTGCTACAACAAATATAGTTACGAAAATTTCGCTATCGCCCTTAGATTCGGAAATATTCCTCAAAAACTAAAGTGGGAGATAAGTCGACTTGAACCGGTTTACCACTTCGCTACTGAATTTTTGAGGAATATTTCCGAATCTAAGCGAGATAGCGAAATTTTCGTAATGACATTTGTTGTAGCTCTCAATGGGCTCTACAAAAAAGGTTATAATAGAAATTTAACTATCTCCCTTAGATTCCGAGATATTCATTGAAAACTGGTCAACAGTCAAAATTGACTTGTACCGTTTTACCACTTCGCTACTGAATTATTTATAAACATCAGGTTCTTCTTATGATTTAATTACAAGTGGTTACATAGTTCATTCCTTTCGTGAGTTGGACTCGATACGTTTCTACGTGAGGAATATAATAATATAGAGTTTTTTAATTCTTAGATTAGGAGAATCTAGGAATTCATCTATGATGAGTACTGCCTCTTTGTCGAGAGTGAATAAAAAACATTGACATGGTACGGGGGGAATGAAATTCTATAGGAATTCTGTGGAGTTTCTATAGGAATTCTATTGGAGTTCTATTGAAAAATTCTATTTATTTTTGCGCTGATTCTATTGAATATTCAATAAGAAAAAGTCAATAGATTTCGGATTTCTGTTTGAATTTTTCTCGTAATTTTTTTCTATTAGAATCATTGGGCGCAAAATTTTCCAAGTTTTCTCCGCTGGATTTGGGTTTCTTTTGCATTGTAGAATCCGAGTGGAAAAAAATTAAAAAATTGATGACCAAGCATTCTTATAGAAAAAATCTCAAGAGAAAAATTTAAACAGAAATTCGAAACCCATTGACTTTTTCTTATCGAATATCTAATAGAATCAGCGCAAAAAACAAATAGAATTTTTCAATAGCATTCCAATATAATTATTTTCTAGCGAATTCGCTAGATTTTCTATTGAATTTTGTCATACGATTTTTTATTTGATTAAAAATCATCAGTCAATTGATGGATTCATTAATTTAATATGAGGATAAATTTTATGTTCAGCAAAAATATTTCCTATTTATAACAATTTTCTTTACTTTTCAATAGACTTTTTCATTTCGACTTCTCATATTATTTGTTGGATCCAACATTCTCAGTTTACTCAATAATTCCCGAATTTGTTTTGTTCAAGATGTTTTCTAGACGAATGAGCGATGGACTCATATTACTGTGCAATAAAAATACGACTGATCAATTAATTCAATGCCACCGAATGAATCATTTGAACCAAATGGATTTTATATCGAGGGCAAAAATATTTTTAGAAACGGAGATAAACCAGATATTCCATCAAATTTTCGTAATCAACATCGCTAGTCCAATAATTAAGGAACTATTTGCCAGGGAAATCGAGAAGAGTTCTTTCAGAATCATCAATGACCAAAATTTAACATTCAACCGAAAGTAAAAATGCGCTCGGTCTTTTCAATTCTGTTACATTCCACCACTTGACCGAGTTCTCCTCAGAATTATGTCAAGAAACTAATGAAAAAGCCATTAGCATGATTCCAAATTCCCCAACAAATAGGCTCGTTACGCAATCGCACCTTTGTTCCGCCAAAAGGCGATTTAGGCATTGAGTACTCGAAAAAAAATATCAAATAATCGCGATAAGGGAAAAGTCATCGAGAACTCGAATTGACGTTGAAGACCTTAAATCCGTGTGATGTGTTCTCCCTCGCTGAAGAGATCGATGTCCATGTGGGATTTTACTCCGAATCAACCGACTTTTTTCGTCCCGAGACTGTCACATTTCTGAGCCCCATGTCCCCGGCAAAATCTTCTTATCAACTCCTCAAGTAATCCACCAACACGAACAGATATAAAAATTACAGTTCACTGGAACAGCAGTAAAACGATTTAAGCCGATTTAGCTCTTAGCTGAGTTTTAAAGGAATATCTCCGAATTTAAGAGAGATGACGAAATTTTTATAATAACTGTTTTTGTAGCTCTCAATTCGCTCTACAAAAAAGATTATAACGAAAATTTTGCCATCCGCCTTGGATTCGGAGGTATTTATCGAAAACTGGTCAACAGTCGAATCGACTTCTTCGCTATCGTTTTTTCATGTATTCAAACAAATTGAGAGAAATTTTATTTTAAAAAATTGAATCGGGGCTCGAAATCTGTGAGACTCCCCTTCTGTTTTACGCCCTTCACCCCCCCCTCCATCGAAAGAAATGCAGACAAAAGACTTTAATTTATGGCATTTTAACTTCCTAATAGTGCGGATTAGCGACTGGAGAAAATTACCGATGCACTCTCGATCGGTCACTCGTGCTTGCCGCCATGTTACGTTAAATACCGATGACTTCACTGTCATTTGCCCACTACACGCACGTGCGGTTGTCTGCAATCACCGTAATTATGCCTCTTATTTTTTTTCCGTCTCTGTTGGCTATTTAGTCACTCAACGTGCACTTATGTCCTTAATTAGCCATTTGAACTCACTCTTTGCTGATATGCTAAATGTACAGTGTGATAAAATCATTAGGTCATGTGATGTTTAGATTAAAGAACATCTTGATAACAACTTTTATTTTGTCGAGTAAAAATCCAATTGTTCCTCATGTTTTTTTAAGATAAATTTGAATAGTCGAAAAACATTGCAAAAATATGAAAATTATTATTTTTAGAAATTGCTTTCCGAAAGTTTCAATAAATTCCATAATTTATTTCAGTAGCGAATTGTCAAACGGTTTAAGTGAGTTTGGTATTTGGTTGAGTTTTCCAGAAATATTTCCGAATTTAAGGGAGATAGCGAAAGTTTTATAATAACCTTTTTTGTAGAGCGAATTGAGTGCTACGAAAAAGGTTATGAGAAAAATTTTGCTATCTCCCTTAGATTTCGAGATATTCATTGAAAACTGGCCAATAGCCAAAATTTTGGAGAAGATAACTTCTTTCATTTTGCTTGAATCTTAAAATCAATCGTTTTTCACGATTTTTCAATAAAAATGGGGGAAAAATATGATAAAAATATAGTTGGCCATCCGAAATATGATTGACCGCAGTAATAATCTCGCCAGGAAGCAAGCAAATACAAACAGTTGAAAACCATTGCAAAAATATGAAAATTAATTTCCTCAGAAATTTCTTTCCGAATGTTTAAATAAATTCCTCAACTTATTTATTGCAAAAATACCAAAATTTCGGAGAAGATAATTTTTTTCATTTTGTTCAAATCTTAAATTCAATCGTTTTCCACGATTTTTCAATAATAATGGAAAGAAAAAATTGATAAAAAACCATTTGGCCATCTCAAATATTATATGATTGAACGCAGTAATAATGTCGCAACACCAAAAGATAGAACCCAAAGAAGCAAGCAAATACCCTGACCAAGGCAAGTGAAAAAAGTTGATTGCAAGAAAAGAATTAGCGGAAGAAACAGCTCGAGACCCCGGGTTTACTTTTTTTTCTCCATCCTCTCTTCCTCGGAGGGATGTTTTTCCCTTCCCCACGGCTTGCGAGGAAGACGCGTTCTTCTCGCCCCCGAAGGAGAGACAAGCGAGGAGAAATGAATGAGAAAGTGAGAGAGATAATCCGGGGGAAAAAAAGGTCTGCAAGGAAAACGTGCGCCAGAGGGTGTGTGAGAGCGGGGATTGAGACTGGGGGGTTTGGAGAGGAGCGAGTGAACGACGTTAGAAGTAGAGAGAAGAGATCGTCGTGGGGGTGAGTGGGCAAGAGAACGAGTGGAGATCTGCAGACAGCTCCAGCGCGGATAGAGAATGGCTGATTCCGTGAGGAGGAAGCGGTGGCATGGAGAGATGGAGAAAAGAGAGTGGGTGGAATCGTCGCTCTCTCTCCTGCTCCGGGGAGCCCGGGGGTGGGTGCGACGGAGATGTCAGGGGCTGAGGGTGGAAACGGCCCGACAGGATGACGCTGATCAATCTTTCGCTTTCGAATTTCGCTCAGGGCACTACCGACCAATCCACATTTTTTGTTCGTTCCTCTCACACTCTTCGGCTTTTTTGCGAAACGTTATTGTAACCACTTAGGGGTTCGGCAGCGTTCATGGAATTGTTGAATGAATTTTAAGAATTTTTATCATTATTTGTTGTGTTAATTCGTGGGAATTGACGTGAATATGAAACAAATTGTAGATTTTTTTTTTACTGTTGGAAAATTACGCGTGAAATTTCACGGGAAAAAGATTCAATTTATAACGACAAAGTTACATCAAATTTATTCGAGCAATTCTCGATTTTCAGGTTCATACGGCGCTGAAAAAAATTGACTTGTACACGCAGATAAATGTTCAGTAAAAATTACGGAACTCACATTTTTTGTTCGTTTTTCTTCCAGTCTTCGGCTTTTTTGCGAAACGTTATTGTGACCACTTAGGGGTTCGGGGGTGTTCATGGAATTTTTGAATGAATTTTACGAATTTTTATAATTATTTGTTGTGGGAATTGACGAGAATATTAAACAAATTGTGGAATTTTTTTTAGTGTTGGAAAATTACTCGTGAAATTTCACGGGAAAAAGCTGAAATTTATAACGACAACGTTACATCAAATTTATTGGAGCAATTCTCGATTTTCAGGTTCATACGGCACTGAAAAACCTTGAAAATTTTGATAATTCAGGGAACAACTTTTCTGAATTCTCAATCTATTGAAAATTGACTTGTACACGGAGATAAATGTTCAGTAAAAATTACGGAATTCACATTTTTTGTTCGGTCTTCTTCCAGTCTTCGGCTTTTTGCAAAACGTAATTGTAACCACTTAGGGATTCGGAGGATATTGCGCTTGAAATGAATTCAATCATAGCTTAATATGTTTGTTTCTATGCGACTATATCGAAGTTAGAAGATGGTTACAATAACTGTCTCGGTTAATTTGATTTTTAGGATAATTTTTAGAAATTGCGAATTTTTCATGAATTCCCCGGAAAGTTAGCTTTCTCATAGTTCCTTTAAATGTGATATTTCGAATGCATTCAATTATGTATAAATGAAATATTCCTAATAATATTTCACAGAAATTTTCAGAAATTTTTAGGCTTTCATTAAGTGGAAAATCTAAAATAATTAGTTGAAAAAAAATAAATTCAATTCAGGCGAATAAAATAGGCTACGAATAATATACAATGGAAAAAAATAAGCAAAAGGACCATTCAGGTGCATATTCCTAACTTATTAGCAAAAATACCTATACAATACGCAATGCAGGAGAAATTTCCCCCTTGTTTCTTTAATACTTCGAAAATAAAACCATCAACATCATCTTATTTTAAAAAGGAAAACCGACGAAAACCGGAATCCAAAATAAAATCCACTCAAGCGCCTTCGAAATGAAGAAATAATGATAAAAATAACTTGATTGAATTTAAAAATATGTTTTTTTCGCTGAGATTAAAAACGGGAATGTTTTTTTATCCGACAACTGGAGGGTATTTTGCCGTTGAATACCACCGAGCAGTCGAAAATAAAACCAATACGTCATACGTCCCGCGGCAATTCTCGCCTATCAATGCCCCCAGGTGTTTCCCAAAAGCCCTCACCACAAATTCCCTCCACACTTTCCTCAAACATGAAATCACATTCGTGAAAAGCAATCCGTCAGTTCCATTAAGTTTCCCCGACCCACCGGATACATTCCATCGCCACCAAAGTGTCGATCGGCCGTCCGGCATTTCACACACAAGATAGGTATCGCTGTGAGGGGCTCGGCGTGGCGGACGATGTCGCGACATTCGTCTCTCGACTCCGAATCGCTTTAGTTCTCGACCAAGGGTGAGCCCGTCTGCGCACAAAATCCGCAGGTAAACAGCCGTCGACTGTCGCCCCTCTCGCCAATATAACCGATCAATCGGCAGCACCTGACTGGGCCAGACTGCTGAGGTGGGCGGGCACAATACTTCCGAGGATTGCTGTTCACTCAAGGTCAAGGTACGCGTTGATTGGTGGACTGTGAGGTGGCTCGGTGCTCTACAAATTGGCGAGTAACCGATCTTCGGCATGTCAGTTAGCAAGTGCTCACCATCTAGTGGACCTCGAGAGTCACAGCCGCAAACGAAGACTGAGGAAGCTATCGACGAGTCCAAGTGCAATCGAGGAAAGAGCAACGGCAAGATGACGCTCATAGATTTTAGCAACGTCGTGCATCAGCAGTGCATCTCACCGGATGATCAGGTGTATCCGTCGTCACCAACGAGTGTTGAGTCCCGTGGATCTGGATCCAGCTGGCAGAGTTACAATAATTATCGGGAGGCTACTCACTGCGATCAGCAGTACTGGAGGAATAATGACTTCCGTCAACAGCAGCAGCAGGACCTGGTCAGGACGCAGCTTCCTCCGTACGTTCATCCCACCATTAAAATAGAGCTGGGTCAGCAGTCGGATCGACAGATTTCTTCGAATAGTAATCAAGGTTGGTGACATTCAATCTTATTTTTTATTGCTGATATGGTATTTTAGCACTCTTTTTTTTTATTTTTTTTTTTTTATTTGTCGCGAGGGCCTTCCGCCTGGTTTTTACAGAGATAGTTAGGTGAATGTTATTATAATATACAGTGGGTAATGGGGATCAAAATACAACGAGAGGTAAATAGGGATGGATTTTCGAAGAGTTTGATGAGAATGAAAAAAGAAATTAGAGACGTGTTGTTGTTTCCGGTAGGCTCTTATTTTCCTGATTTACTGATAGGCAAATCTTAAAGTTTATATCTTAATGTTGAAGGCATTACGTGTGTATATTGTTACTGTAAATTAATTTAACCTCTTTGAGCCATCACACTTATTCGCACACCTTTTGCAGATATTTTTCAGGCACGAAAAAACGTCTGAATAAAACGAAATTTGTTTGAACTTCAAACATGAATCAAGATGTTTGGGCACCTGTTCGTCTGAAATTCAGATACGTTTGTATTTTATTGAGACGTTTTTTAGTGTCTGAAAAATATCTGCAAAAGGTGTGTGAAATTCAGACATTCGCTTTTGCTGCGCGGACCCTTCCGTTCTGCGCTTTCCATTCTAGAAGAATTTTTTAATTTTTTTTCAACTTACGAGGTGTTCACATAAATGTATCGCGTAATGAAGCAATTTTTATGAAAGTATCAATCCTCGATTTCAATTCAATTGATTTCAATCCTTAGGGCTGTTAAATAACGAGATAATTCAGCTTCCTAGGAAAATTTGACGGAATTCCTACAATGACACATTACCGACTCAACTTCCGAGAAATAAAATCGTGACATCTGTGCGTTTTTTGATTAAGGGACACAGAATGCTCCCAATTTTCCAAATTTTTGAACAAATTTCCGGTCGAAAGTTATCGATATTTTTACAAATCGAAGTACATTAATTTTCAGCAGACTATAATAAAGATAAAGATCAACATGCTTTAGATTCGAAAAATATCAATAACTTTAAGCAGCAAATTTATTTGAAAATTCCAAAACAGTGACATCCTGTTACCCCTTTAGGGCTGTCTCACTAAATTTATTCATTTACATTCAAAAAATCGATTGATAGGCCGTTAAATCTTCAGTTATTATTAAAGATTTAATTGTTTCAATTTAATTTTTCGGAATTAATCGAGTAGAAGGTGATATCGAGTTGATGAATGAGTGGAGACCCGAGAAAATATTCGTATGAATGGGAAACGCAATGGCGTTACCCGAAAAACTTGATGAAGTTGAAGTCAGCAGGGTGCCCAGCGTTTACACGCCGAGTGGGCTATTATTCCTGCTGTGCCGCTCAAAGCCTCAGACACAAGTACCGTGATATGGGATTAAATGGTACCCCACGAAATTTGCCACCTACAATTTATCGAGATTCGATTGTTCACACGACAATACAATTTAATTTGTTTTCAGAGAACTAATTGACTTTCATTAATTCCAATTTACATTCATCAATGAATAATTTTTCAAAAGAGACTCTGCCTCGGAAACTGCTTTCCCTGACATATTTTGAAGTAGCTATCAATTAAGGAATGTCCCAATCTTATCGCATAGCTCAAGGAAAAATAAAACGCGGCATTTTGGGTTTATCAATTTCGCCCCGGGGGATGCCTGAAATCTGGAAGGAGGTCATTGCCCAATTAGAAATTTTTACCCTGAATTTTGTGAAAGATACTTCCGCTGATAATAGTTTATAGAAAACTGTTGTGATAAACAGTATAGTAAATTCGAATTTTTTTCAATTCCCGGGTAGAATATTTTATACAAAAAATCCAAACAAAATAAACTGGATAAGAACGTAAAAATATTACTGATGAAACAGAACTATTTCGTTATTTAACAACAATAAGAATTGAAATCAGCAGGCAAATTGATGCGGACATGGATTTTTTCATCTTCTTATCACAATAAAGCCGAAACTATAACATGAAAAAAATGACACTTTATATTGGAGTAGAGTAATATTCAATCTAACGAATGAAATGAGTCCCACACTCGTGCGATTTGTTTTCGCGAAGATAGAAACCTCCGAAGCTTGCGGACTACACTTTAAAAAAGGCTAGTAGTCCTCATTCAAAAGACACATTAAGTCACGACATCACTTTGTGAAAGTTGTGTCATCCAAATATCGAATCGAATACCGCAAATAGCTGGAAAGCCTGTCATCCTCTCGATTTTATCATGCTATGTTAACTCGCGGCATTCGTCTATTCTCACGTCGCAGAAGCGCGTCGTCAGCCTAGCCTAACCAAAACCACTTTTATGATTACAGCTGCGCCACGCAAGCAATCCAACGGCAAGCGTTCGCGAACAGCGTACTCCAGTGCCCAGCTGGTGGAATTGGAAAAACAATTCGCCCTCGGCCGTTACTTATGCCGTCCCCGCCGGATCGACATGGCGCGAGCGCTCGACCTCTCCGAGAGGCAGATAAAGATCTGGTTCCAGAACAGAAGGATGAAATTCAAAAAGGAGCAGAGCTCCGACAAGCCGGATGGTTCCCTGAAGTCGTCAAGATCCTCAGCCCCTTCTGTGAAGAAGGAGCCAATCGAGAAATCTGCGAACGCTTCACCCCCGAACTGGCCGCTGCCGAGCTACCGCCAAGTGCCCACCAGCTCGCCCTCGGGCTACTATCAGTACGTGCCATCAGCGATGATCTCACCCGGCCACAAAACCTACAACCGCGTCCCCGATCTTGGCGACGTCAAGATCGAGAAGGATCGGTATCAGGTGCCTCTGCCCGGCTCCGGCCACACCGTTGGCTCCTTGGAGCAGCAGGCCAGCTATTGGAAACCCTACGAGCAAGAATACTACGAGGGGCTGGCGCAGGTCAGTCACAATGGCTATGCGGCGGTTCCGCAGACCGCCCAGTCTAGCCAACCGCACCTCTGGCAGGCAGACATGCTTCCGCCAGACAGCTGCACCCTTCACAACTCAGCGACCATCTACGATGGATATCAGAACAGGAGTGACGCCATTCCTCTTCAGAGTCAACCGACATTCAACGGCGGAAATCCGCAGGGCCCTACCTTACCGGTACTCCAAGATCTCAGTTCTTGGTTCCCGGAGAATTCCGAACAGGTGCAGCCACTTTCGCACGAGAAGTCCGTGACCGTTGCAACCGCTGATCCCGTGCCGAGCCATGTCTTCAGTCCAAACTTCATGAGTCTTTGAAGTTGGAGATTTCTGAATGGCTTTTAAGTCTACTTTAATTGTTTTTTTTTCTTAGGAGTCTTTCACTACAATATGAGATTAAAAGAAGAGGAAATGTGATGGCGGTGATAAGTGTGCCAATTACGGTTATTTAGATAGTTTTAGAAAATGATTGATTTGATTATTGAACTTTAGATTTTGTAGTTAAATTATGTAAATTGAAATGTAAATAAGATTTATATATTGGGGGGGGGGAGTGATATCGCGGCTTGTCTATATTGCGCCAGTACCTTTATATGATAATATAACATGAATAAAAGGAAAATATAATGTTTATTTACGAGAATGTTGCGGTCAGTGTATTTTTTTATTGGTAATTTAACGTTTTTGACCTATAATTCAATTGAGAAGATTAATTTAAAAAACGAGTTGAAGAAAAATTCATCAACATTTGAACGAATCCGGTGGGATGCTGTAGTGCCCCATTTACGTTGGACTATCATTACAAATCAAGGCGAAAAAATTGATCAACTCTTTTTTATTCAGTTGAGATTCTTCGCATGAAAAATTCAGCGCACAAAGTTTGCATTTTGTTCCTTCAATTTTCTGGAAAAAACTGGTACATTCATGCCCGGGAATTTTTTAAATCCAAACTGACTGAAACTGGCTAAATTATTCATCACAAATTTTTCCGATAAACTTATCAACGTAAGTATGTCTTGTGAAATTCGGGGTAAGAAATTTCTCACTGGGCAATGACCCTTTTCGAGATATTTCAGGCATCCCCCAAGGTGAAACTGATAAACCTAAAATGCCGAGTTTTGTTATTTACCCTCAAGCTATTCAGCCTCACGGATTTCAAAATTTTTATCACAAAAAGAATCTCATCAATTTTTAATTTTCAATTTTTTTCATCCTCCCTACGAAATTTAAGGGATATGGAATATTCCTGAGTAATTCTAGAGATATGACACTTACACTCATTTAACTTTGATGACTAACCAATTAATCAATCACCAATCAACCAATCAATCTTTAAGCAATAAAATTTATACCACTGGAGATCGATATCAGATAGCGTCCGCTATTGTTTTTCTTCATTGACATTGACCTGAAATTCATAACTACCGTTTCATCCCCACCATCGGCATCATTAAAGTCACATAAACGAACGAAGAGTCGAAACGATTTAGATAAAAAAACAAAATTCAAGGATTTCCCAATTTTGATTACGAAAAAAAAACCGGTACACCTAGGGATGGGCGATGTTTTAAAAAACATCGACGTTGTGAATTGATTTTTCAGGAAAAAACATTATTATTTAAAAAATCGATGTTTTTCTCATTACACAGGAGAAAAAACAAGTTGAAAATAATTTTTTCTTCTCGTTTTTATTGAAAAACATATATTTAAAAAATACAACCCGAGGAATCATTGTTAAAAATTTTAATTGAAAAAAAACTATAGATGACTGGACTTGTTCACTCATTAATTAATTAATAATTGATTAATTATTTTCAATACAAAACACAGGTGTCTGACAGCTATCTGAATCACATGTTCTAAATAGGTCTAAAGTTTCATAACTTTGGCTGCATTTTTTCCTTGGGTTTTGCAGTTTTTTTGGTGATTTCCATAAGATCACGGGTTGAATGACCACTTTTCCTAAAATTCATAATAAATTAACCATGCTACCCAGCAGTCTGAAACTTTGCACACGCCTTTTCCATCATTTAAAGAATACTTAAAAAAAAGAAAAAAATGGCTGCTTTCTTTCCAGCCCTCCCAGCTCGCCCGATTATCCTTAACCTCTCAAAAGTGTTTGAAAAGCGTCTACAAAAGTGTCTGAAATTCAGACATTAGTTTTCGCAGTGTTGTTTATTCTCAATCAATCCACATTATTCTTCGCCAAAAAAATGAAAAATTGTGTTAGCGTGGTCAGAAAACTTGATGTTTGGGCATGAACAATCGACGCTTTCGATTAATCGACAAAGATCGCCCATCCCTAGGTGCACCTCGGCACCCGTAATACCCCAGGCAAGTACGTTTCGATGGATATCCCCCCAGCCACCGCAGCAACTGCTGGGCGAGTGGATGATGCGAAAGGAGAGAAGTGTAGAATAAAAGCGGGAACTCTCTTGCCAGTGCGACGTTTTCGCAGGGGTGGCCCAGGCGCACCGTAGCATGAAGGGGCGGCGGGTGAAATGCTGGGTCGTGAGACTAGGGGGGTGAAACAGGATGGAGAGAGGACGGGTAGGTTTCAACCATGATTTCCATTCGCCAGCCATCCATCTTGTTTGAGACTGGAAACTGACAGATAGACGTGGATCCGAGTGCCGGTGACGTGGCAAGTCTTGCAGGGTCTACGTATGGGTTGTGTACACAGATGGATATCTGTATGTGTTGCGTGTAGGTATGGGAGTTCCAGGGCTTTACTTGTACTCGTTCCAATACCTCTACACACGTCACATCCCACCCCACATCGCACCCTCGGAGCTTACTCTTCTCTCTAAATAGGCGCGGGTTATCCAGTGGCTGAAGTTTGGAGACGAGGACGTGTATGAAAACATCAACATTCAGCGGGGGAGTCGATAGTAATTAATGTCTCGACATTTTCACGGGATCGTAAAGTACACGGGGAGAAAAGTTGGATTAAAATTATCTAGAAAATCGTCGCAATTATTATCTCTCTATATAATAAAAAAATAAGGGCAAAATTTACGACAATTCAGGCGACGCCAAAATTCTGGCGACGCCTAAAGGTGGGGGGGGGGTCAGGGGGGGCCCAAGGTCGGGGGGGNAAGGGAGGAGGGTGTCCCAAGGTCAAACGCGGTGGGGGGGAATGAAATATATAATTCCGCTCATAAAAATGAGGAATCAATATCGTGCAATTTGAAATGAGAGGAGTGGAAAACAATCGAAAGGAATTTTGAAAGAGTTAATTTCACTCAATCGTAATTCACTTTTCATTTACATTGATGTTGAATTGTTGTTATGTTGTTATTGTTGTGAAATAAAGAATTGTAGGCTCTCTTTGACTTCCTAATCTCTAACAGTTGGATTGGGGGGGAGCGAGCGAAGCGAACGGGGGGGGCGAAGCCCCCCAGGGTTGGCGAGCGAAGCGAGCAGGGGGCGAAGCCCCCTAGTCGATAATACTAGACTGGCAATTGAGCAGAAACTCAACCAAATATTTCGACTGATATTAACTTCCGTTTGGATTTTATTTCAGATTTTAATCTGCCAAATTTAACTCATGTTTATACTACTTGAATGTGTCGCGTCTGTATTTCTCCGGGATTTGTGATTCTTCCCCAGCCCATTTAATTTGTTTCCATTCAAGGATCAATTTATTAATGCGAAATAACTCGGAAAATCGCCTGATGTTGTGGAGAATTCCCTTTATTCATGGAATTTTGTTCTTGATCCCTTTGTCTGGCCATCGCTTATCCACGAGGCATTCGCCTTGCTCTACTGCCAATAAATACAATGGGCTTCCTCTCACTCAGATCCGTACATGGATTTACGAGTATTTGAATCAAAATCGGATATTTTTGCCATTCGGATTTACGGGCAATGTGGTGCGTTCACGGCCTGGCTCTTTCGTGGGCCATCGATTTTTATTCCACGAATGAATAATGGATGGATAATAATATTATATAAAACAGAGAATTGGTTATTCGAGATGATAAGAAAAGAAATATGGCTCACCTGAATTTTCATCGGGTGGAGGATTCAATGATTGGATCAATAAAAAAATTGTTTTTTTTTTAACAAATAGAAAAACTCAGTTCATTTTCAAAGAAGTTCATTCAGTGTCAAGAATATCTTTTTTTCTTCACTCGAACTGTGCGCGCGCTTATCTATTCGTTGTGAAAATGAAGAAATCGAATTTATTGAACTTCATATACTCACAGATGTTTTATAAATATTGATAATGACTTGAAGAGAATTAAGAGAATGAAGAGTGAAACATCAATGAATAATTTTTAATCTTCGATTAATTCTTTTTAATTTACTTTTTAAAATAATTTGATTAAAATCTGTAATTGTTGAAAAATGAGGGGAGGGTTATGAATTGATTTCCTAGAAAACTGAAAAAAATTTTGGAATTCTTCGGAAAATTTCAGTTTTCCAGATAACCGTAGATTTTCAAAGATTTTTCTCGAATTATTTGGGAAACCGAAGAATTTTCATAAAGTTTGTAGAGTTTAGAATTTATGTATGAAAATCTGAGAAGCAAGAACTGATCATTTTACGTATGATAAATATGAAAAAATTAAAATTAGGGAAGTGAAGAATAATTTGTGAGCTAAAAAAATTTAGAAATACTATTTTTTTTCTCGTGATCAACAATTAGGCAATTTAGATATGTTTTGAGATAAAGATAAACTTCGCACATGAAAAATATGACGCAGAAATTTTTTTTGGCATTTGAAGAATTTGAAAATACCGGGGATTTTTTCAGCGACTACTTCACGCGACTCATTGACCAATCAGAATTGAGGCTTATCGGTCAGGCGGTTTCGAGATATTTCGATATAAGCCAACTTCACGTTTCTTCCATCTTTAGTAAATATTCTCCTCATTTCGAATTCTCTCCTTTCTCCGGAAGTTGCGGTAACCTTTTGGATATCACGGTTGACTTGGTTTCTCATGTGGGTGGAGTTTCTTTCCACAGTTAAAACGCAGAAAAATTGAAATGGGAGATGCGATGAATGAATAAAGATTCCCAACCGGGGGGTGCCGGAGGGTCGACCCCGTTGGCACGTGAAACGACTCCGGAGACTCTTTTCGAAGCTGTTATAGAGGGGCGGAGGAGTGTGGATCGCGCTGCACACGGGAGTGCTATGATATTAGGTAGAAACGCATGAACTTTGATATATTCGCGGAGTATAGAGAGGAGCGATCCTTGCAGAGGGGGGTGGGGGGTGGGGGACTCTCGGCGCCATACTGCGGCAAGTATCCAAACTATACGTGACCGGCAACTTTCCGGTGTCTTGCCGACGGTTGTGCCCCGTGCGATCCATTTACCCTCCCATACTTTTCGACAAGCATGTAACGATCTGAGATATTAAATTCACGCGGTATTTCTCAAGTACGCTATATCGAATGTGTGGGGGAAAAATGAAGAATATGATTTCAGTCGCTCAAAACTTCGGGGAAAAAATATTCTGAATGTTTTTGGCTCGCATGCAATGCACGGAGAAAAATATTCAATAAAAATTACGCATCTTTTCCGTAATTCCGGTGTGAAAAATCGAAAGCGCGAAAAATGTCACGGAATTTTTACCTAAAATTACGGAATCGAGTCGATATTCGCCCAAGACCCTCGTGACCCTAGAAAACCCTCTAAAGCTACGAAAAATCAAAATAAGACAAAAAAAATTCATATCACACCGCTTATACAGACTTTAACACCTTAAAACCGAATATTCGACGTTATCAAATACCAAAATTCATATTCACTCTCTCTTCCTCGTGTATTCCGAGGAATACAGATGATAGAATCAACTGGAGCTGCACTAGTCTCTTGTAACGACGTGAGAAATCAAAGAATGAAACCAAAACTTATATATCGCGCGAACGCCCGGGAGGAAAAGCGAGATAGCCGAGGCGAAAAACAAGAGAAAAACGTAGAACAACGGTGGAATCGTCGCCGGAAAAAGAATGAGGGCGCTGTCAGCTGGTGGAAATTATTCTGATTATGCTAATTCCGGTTCTGTTCCACTCCTTTACCCAGGCATTCCCCTCGCCCCCGCCCCACCGCCCCCCGGTTACCCATTGCCTCCCTGCTGCTGTCTGCGCCATCTTTCATGGGTGATATTTATAATATAGGGGCGAACCGAGCAGTTTCAAACTCTTTTTGGGCCCCCACACCCACCCCCCGTTCATCCCTTGCTGTTTAATCTCTCGTTCTTTCTCTGTCTGTTGCGAGAATCGTACGAATGGTACACGGATTTATTCAAACATAGCCCGATTTTGGTTGCTTCCGAATGGAAGCACTGCACTGACAGAAAAAATTATTCCTGCCACGGATTGATATTCTCGTCAGAAGATAATATTTTTTCAGAACGAATTTTTCCAGGACAGTCATTTTCAGAGAGTCCAAGTCTATCCTCAAAAATTACAGTGATATTGAACAATCTGATTATTATGCTACATATGACCTTGACAAAATGTTCTCCGATATCTTCCGGATTTTACAAATTGGCGATTTTCTCAGGTAAAGAAAATTGGAATAATTCCAAATGTTAATAATTATTATTGGAGTTTCTTCGAGGTCATATGCAGAAGAATATTCTTATAGATCACAATAATTCTCACGTTTGGAAATGACTGGCCTGGAGAAATACATTCCAAAAGAGATATTTTCTTCTAGGGGAGGATGGGGCAAAACGGCCCCCCTTTAATCGTCAATATTTTCCGATTCAATAATCCGATTGGGATGACTTAGAGCTCGTTTTGAAGAATGAAAAATTATCTTCAAAATGAAGTCAAAACTGGGAATTTTCACAATGTCATTCTCAAGTTATTGACAATTGAAGGGGGGCCGTTTTGCCCCACCCTCCCCTACTAAGAGTATGAAAAAGATATCACCAATAACATTTTCTTGGAAGGAATAAATTTTTTTCTCAGTGTGTAATCGGTCAAATTTAAGTTTTGGATTTTTTGTGTTATATCGACCCATTATGATCCCAAAAGTCCGAAAATGCATTTTTCTCCCTGAGCACTTGAGCCCGAAAATGCCCCCGGAAGTGGACTCCTCCGGTGGTCCACGGATGCCGCACATAAGCCCGTTGATTAATCACAACAACTGTATTATTCGACGGTTATGCTGACGTTGTACCTCACAGGGAGCCTCGAAACTTTGGGTTGACGATCCCGCAGTGGCTTACCACCGCGATGGTGTGCGGACGACGGCCATAGAAATCCTGGGACATTCACCGGGATAAATCGTGGGCACGCTTTTGCTTTTGGGTACAAAAGAGCTCCCATACGAGCTGCCCTGTGTATGCTTGTGGAACTCCTACAGACAGGTTGCGTATAAACATGTCAGGCCGGCATGCTCACCAAGTCGAAGCTTCATCCATCACTCCGGGCGTCTTCACTCGTATTATAGTGCTACAGTTAGTGTCCCGGGGGGCTACGAGATTTTCGGGGGGCGTCGGGTGGCCGCGATCTCGGATCAACCCAACTTGCTAATCTGTCTGAAGATATTGAATGGCGAATGGCTCAGGAGTTGTTTATGATGAGAGGGGAATTAGCGGTGGGGAATGTCAGACGTGAATGGACGGGATTCAATTAATGTCGATGGAAAATCATTTGAAATTCACAACTTAAGGGGAGACTACTATGAGTTTTGAAAGCCGTGGGTTATTGGAGTGAGACTTTTCATAAGTTGAAGGTCGATTATATGTGCAAAAAACAATTTTTTTTATTGTTCGTTTGCCCGAAAACGTGTAAAATGGCAAAAACAGTTCAGGACCTCCAATTTTTGAGCTACGAAGGATTTTTTTTTTTCAAAATTCTCGGAAAAATATGTGGAATAACAATTACGAGCTAGTTTTTTTTAATTCGCCTTTTATATGGCTCAATTTGCTTTTTTTTGTATTTTTTTTACACAACTAGTGAATTTTTTTATATGAAAAAAAAAGAAATCAGCTGTGTAGGAGTCGAATTCCAAAAAACTGGCTCGTTCGAGGACTTGAACTAGACCTGACAGATAGTAACTGCAAAAAATCGTAAACGTCTTCTACTATGCAAACATCCTATTGAAAATTGATTTTCGATAGAACGAAGTTGATGAAATGTTTGAGAAGAAAATGGAGCGATTGAATGCGACAGGAAAGAAATGAGGGATAGAGGGAGAGTGCAGCCCCGCGGTCTTGACGTATGAAAAAACGTCAGGGGTGTGACATGGCCCCGACGATGTACGATGAGAAAAGCGAGGATGGGCACAATGCATCCAATGGAGTCTCCGTTAGGTACTGGGTGGCATTGTTGCCAGGGAAATCATACGAAAAGACGCGATAACTAACAGCGTAATAAATGAAGTGTTCACACGGGCGCTATGTCACGCATGAACGTCAGGCGTGATTCTCCGGGGGATTATGAATTTCGGGGCATCTTTCACGGGGCGGCAGGGACGGCATAATCTGCCTTGAATATTTGGGACAATAGTGTGATCCTCGTGACCCTCGTGACCCTGAGTGTCTTGTGGGTCTCCAGCGAATCTTAGACTGAGAGAAAAACAAACACGTTGTCAAACAAGTCTTGTTTGGGCCAACAAAGAATTTGTTTGGTTCGAATTTGAAAGTCTCAAACATAAATAATTGTTCTGCTCTCGACAGCAACGAAATATTTGGCGCAAGAGGCGGATAATTCACACCAGACGGTGCCTTTTCAGGATGAAAATATCTCATAGAGAGGAAAATTTATCAACAAATATTTTATCCCTAAGTTACAAGATTCCTATCATATCATTATTATTGTTTCATTTAAGGGTTCATTTCTCGTCTGTGATTATTAGACAGTCGAAACGAAAAACTACTATCCCTTGTTTCGCATAAAACGAAGATTTTTCGGGAGCGTAATACGTATGGGAGTATCGAATAACGAAGGTGTAGCGCTAGAAATGACATTTCTTGCGTCTACAGAAAACGCAAATTTTTTTGAACCACTAAATCTATTTTTGCGACAAAAATTTTGCACTCCGGCGCACTCTCTGCATGTTTGGCACAAAAAATCCTTTTTTGATAATTTTCAAAAAACTATTTTCTTGGCACAAGTAAGACTTATTTGAGAATTTTGTGGTTTTTCAATAGTCAAAATTGACTTGTACCGTTATACCGCTTCACTACTGAATTATTCTATGAAAATTCATATCATTTTGTTTCTGAATATTCATGTTCCACTAAAAATTCAATCAAGTTTAAAATTTTCATCTCACTTCCCCTTGAAACTCATGAATTTTCTTGAATTCTACCTAAAACTCGAAATTTCATAACCCCTTTTCCCCGAAATCTAATTTGACAAAAAATGTTTCACATGACCCTTATGAGCATTTTTGACCTCTGTGACCCTCTTAAGTTGACGTTTTCTGCAGAGAACCTCCATCGCAAATAGGATAATACAGTTGCTCCACTTTCCTATCGACACACCAGTAAATTTAATGAGATACCCTTCGATAGGGGTACGAGAGGCGCTGGGGAATCACACGGGCGTCTATACGAGTACCACCCTCTCTGCCCCTTCCGCCCCGTAACGTCGTCAATTGATCTATCGTGGATGCTGGGGAATAGCTACACGGAAACTGGATTCAACCGAGCCTTAACGAAATCTAGTAATGGGACGAGATAACAGGTGAATGAGTAGCTTCGTCGCCGAACGAGAGGAGCTTTCAAGACTAAAATTACAAAAATCTATTTTTTAATAATATTCCAGGATTCAATTTTTCGAAGGGAGAACGAGTGAAGCTCTACAACTCGGGCTTTCAATTGAAGGCTCGAGTTGAAGACCCGAGTTTGTAGCAGAGATGTCAGACAAGATATGAATGTTTTTTTGGGCTCAAATGAAAGAGCGG
>NW_021680430.1:1477090-1486315 GCF_001412515.2 Diachasma alloeum
CTCTAAACATGACAAATGTCTCTAAAGATGATGTCTGTTTTCAACTGAAAAGCAGTGTCTAGGAGGACAATGGGGTCTAGGAGTATGTATAGAACATTGGAGTCTAGGGGTCTCCCCTGGTTCAAAGCCATCTTTAGAGGCACCAGCACGCCATTTCTCGAGCCGCTCTTTCATTTGAGCCCAAAAAAACATTCATATCTTGTTTGACATCGCTTCTACAAACTCGGGTCTACAACTCGGGCCTTCAATTGAAAGCCCATATTTCGGCACCCACTTCTGCACTCGGACCCCATCAGACAAATATGAATGTCGTTAAGAAAACGTTCACATAAAATGTAAAAACTATTCATTTCATCTTTTATTTGCGTTTAGTCAATTATTCATTTCATTTTTTATCTATACTGATATTCGTATTCGAGAAAATTGTCTACTAGTCTACTATCTCCATATCACTTATCAATTGATTCGATGTATCTAGTTTATTGTTTAGATTTAATTTGAGAAGTAAAAGTTGATGGTCCACGATCTCCCATATATCAACGGTAGAAACTACCTTCAATCCACGGGAAAACCCGTATATCCCCGGTCAGAGTTACCGTGGAGCCTGTGAATAAACACAGCCTTGAGTATAAAATATACTCAATCTCAGAAAAAAACTTGAATTGAGTATAAATATACTTGAATCAAGTATATATTTTTTCCTTTATTCTAATCAAAAATGGAAAAAAACAGTAATGGACACGGGACGGGTGGGGACGCCCAAGGCCTGAATGGCAATACAAAATACTCGTTTGTATAGCCATCTATGAGCGGAGGCGCAGTAAAAGACTCTCGAGCGGTTCCCGTAGGGTAAAGACAGAGATGGGAAGGCGAGTGAGAGGAGTAACGACGATAAGGCGCCGTGAGTAATGAGCAATGCCGCGAGTGATATCGGGAGTGAGAACGATAGGTATTCGCTTCGTTTCAATGTAAGTACGGGGCGAGGGAGAGGTGAGGGGCTTTACGGCGGAGGAACGAGTGAGATGCCGCTGCAAATCAAGTTTTATAACGAAAAAAGTTCATTATTGGTTCGCCGTAAAAGTAGAAAGGATGCGGAGGGAGGTGGGGGTCCCTGGCGCATTTGGGGGGAATGAGGATGTAACATCAAAAATGGTGGCTGGGAGATCGAGGAGGTGACGGTTTTTATGGGATCTTCACGTTTTTCAGGGAGGGAGACGGTAATTAAGAGGACAGGAGTCAAAAATTTGACTCTTCGGCTTCATTGTCCACGGGAAAAAAAATATACTCGAATTGAGTATATTTTATAATTGAATCGAGTACATTAAATACTTGAATCAAGTATATTATATACTTGGATCAAGTATATAATATACTCAAATCAAGATTAATATACTCGAATCAAGAATAATATATACTTAAGACCGAGACTCCAAAGTTTTGTCTCGTAAAGTCTCATGAAATGTCTCGCGGCATCACTACTTTTCGCTCAAGAATTGCAGCGATTTCTCTATTATATTAACATTCAGAAAGACGATTATTTTTTCAAGGATTTAGGCTGCAGAGGTCACCTTCTCTGGACTATTTACATCTGAGACCGGCGAAATGTCTCGACGCGGCTTTCCGTTTTCGAGACCACGTCAGCGATTACCCATACTTATCAAAAGAACATGCCTTATTCAGCCCGGCACTTAGTTCGCGAATAGTAAATCTAGTCAGTGTCGTTTCCACGTCCTGTTTCACTGTTTTCCCACCAAATAATTTCAGCTTCATTCTTCATTTGACTTGGCACAAACTGCCGCAAACAACCCGCCGACGCGGGCAAGCATAACTCGTTGGAAGTCGAGGTCGCAGCCAGAACCGCATTTATATTAAAATACTAAGAAAAACTTTTGGTTTTACCAGCGGGGGTAGCCCCCACCCGCTCCCTTTCCACCTCCTCCATGCACCCTTACACTCTTTTGCCTTTCTCCAGTTATAACCACTGGAGAATCGTTAATTTTGCTGCCTCCATTCGGTTCTCGTAAATCGTGTGGTTTAGCCCGTAACAGAGCAAGTGGGACCGAAAAATAATACGAGACGGAAATGTTGACCATTATTTTCCTTGGGAATAAATTTTCATTAAAATTACTAGTCGGGATTCCGGGGTATCGATGATGAATACGAGGCTAGGGTGGACTAAATTATTTCAGAATCTTGACACACTGATTGTGAGAAAAAAATTTTTCCTGACGGAAAGAAAGTTTCCGCTGAAACAATTGTTTTTATAGTAGTCATTGTTCTCGTGAGATATTTATATTTAGTAGAGAAAGAACGCGCGCATACTTCAGCGATTGGTTTATTGTATTTTTTATCTTGTCATTTATTTTTGGAAATAATGAAAGTAATAATAAACGATCAAAGGAATATATAACTTAATGTTGCGTTTTTATCATCACTTTTTAAAGCTAGAATTATTTTAGTTCATATTGAATGATTCCTTCATGAAACAAGATAGTTAAATTGCTCCATAAAGTAGCCAGAACAGAAACCACTCATTAATGAATCTTTGTTTACAATTATTACAATTAATTATTACAATTCCGTAGCGAAGTGGCAAAAAGAGATAAGTCAATTTTGACTACTGACCAGTTTTCAATGAATATCTGGGAATCTGAGGGAGATAGCAAAATTTTTGTCATAGCCTTTTTTGTGGAGCCCATTGAGTGCTACAACAAATGTAATTACGAAAATTTCGCTATCTCCCTTAGATTTGGAAATATTCCTCAAAAACTCAACTGGGAGATGAGTCGACTTATCTTCGTTTACAACTTCACTACTGAATTATGTTTATATTAATTAATCTTTGTAACAAATCTTGTTTTATCTCTTTAAAAAAATATGTTTTGTCAATTTTTTATTTTTATAGATATATTCTTATATTTCCAATAGATTGAGAATCCAGGAAAATTGTTACCTGAATTTTCTAAAATTTCATTGTTTTTCGGTGCTGTATGGACCTGAAAATCGAGAATTACTTGAATATTCAAGAAATTAACGGATTCGTCAATGAAGGAATATACAGAGATTTCATGTAACTTTGTCGTTGTTAATAATTTCAAGCTTGTGCACTTGAAACTTCAACATTAATTTTCTAACTTAATTTTCTATAGAAAAATTTCTGATGATGACGAGAAAAATTTAATTTTCTTCCACCAAATCGGTGAATTTCCCTCACTTAAATCTGAGCTAGTTCATCTCTCAGCACAGTCATCCTCATTAAAAAATGAGGAATCACTTCAGACTTTTACTGTTTAAATAATGAAATCATCGCAAAATATTCGACGACATGGGGTAAAATGGGAGTCGGGGTCACGGGTCATCAGGGTCTCGCCCTGATCATCAAAGAGATAAAAAAACTTTCTGACAACCGAAAAATGTCTTGCCGAATAGACTCTCTGAAATCCACAAATAATTCTTCGCTCTACACCTGCAAACAATAGAATTCATGAATGTATCGTTCACGTGTACCTCCGGTATTCGTAATAGCCACACATGAAACATTCTATACAATTTACCAGGTTACCTACCGCCGCGATAAACCATAAAGACTCCAGGTGACAAAAGAAACGCGTCTTTGAAAAAGACAACATAATGTGATAAATGATTCTCGAGGAACGGAGCCGTTTTCGCCTCCGGTCGTAAGATCCTCCGAGTGGATGCAAAGAGTGGAAGGCGTCAAAGAGAGAAATAAATAATTTACGGTATTCAGGGTCAGAATGCGGCCGAAATTCTTTCATTAAATGTTTTCAGAATATTAAATTTTAATCCGCACATTCGTTTATTGTGGACAATTTTATTAAAGTAGCTCTACACTTACGGTAAATTCGAAGATTATTGAAAACTGCAAAAAAATTGCAGAAAACTCAATTTAATTATCGTTTTGGTATTTCAAAGAAGAAATATTTACAAATCAGGGTTTAACCCAGTGTCTTATGTGAAAATCAACATTTCCATTGTAATCAAAGATTAAAATCTGAATTTTTTTTCATTAGATGTGAAAAAATCAAGAATTTTGTTGACACCTCATAAAAAATAATCCACCGTTTTGCAAACAAGTTTTATTATTTATTTATAAGAGGGAAATGTTTGAAAAAATATCAATATTTTGCGAAATTTAATTTAGATAATACTGACCGGATATGAATTTTTTCAATTTTTTTCCGTGCAATTTAGTTGAAAAATTTAAAAACTGAAAATATCCAAAAGTACAGCGTAGCCCGGCCGGAGGGTAGAGCTACTTTAAAATGAATTCAGAATTTTCAACTTCTCGACAGGAAGTTATTGATTTCAACCCGGAAATGAAAAATCGAAAAAGACCGGATTAGGTTGGGACAGAAAATCCCCCACCCTTTCTGAGTTTTTCAAAAAAGAAGTGTCAAAATTGAAATTCGGGAAATTGGAATTTGAAAGAACCGGAATGGTTTTTAAAAAAATCTATTATTCACTAAAATGTTTCATAAAAAATTTCCAATGTCAAATTTTTATCATGTTCTTTAAATCATATATTCTCCAGCATAATTATATAAACTGAGAAAGCATTCAATTTTTATAACGAAAATTTTCCAAAAGAAAATTGATATTTTGCTCTAACATTTCAGTTAGTACCTCCGGGTGACACTTGAGTCTGATCACTGACGGAAAATTCATTACTCTCTTACAAGTCCCATGATGGCGATAACCAACTATGTTATTATAACACTCGACGTTTTACAAAATATTTCTCCCCCGTAACCAGCGAATAAGATTAATGATGGTGTGTGAGCGGCGTCTGCATGAGTTGGTTTATTTGCCTCATGAATTAATCCCAACATTATTTATAATAATATACGAGTGAGCACTGGAGGAGTTGGAGTATGCAATATCGAGGCACTTTATTGTTTCTGTGTTTCAGAGTGGTCATGAATATATCGGCGTCGTTATCGCAATTACTGTGATATTTGCTGGTAGACGGGTATGGATGAGAGGAGCAATGATCTCTAGACGCAATTATCACGTTCGTCGGAGTTTACGGTTGCATAATCATTTATAATCTTGTTCATGAATTTTCGTTCCTCATTTGTGTGATTAACTCTTCAAAATAATTTTATAATCGCAATCACTGAAATATCTAGCCACTGCACTGAGAGAAAAAAATAGATCAGACTTTGATGGAACGGAACAGATGTAATGGAGGGAAATTAATCAATTTTATGCAAGAAAATTTGATATTTTTCAAAAAAATTGAATTATTGTCGACATCAGTAGCGAAGTGAGTTGAGTTTTCCAGGAATATTTCCGAATTTAAGGGAGATAGCGAAATTTTCATAATAACCTTTTTTGTAGAGCGAATTGAGTGCTACGAAAAAGGTGATGAGAAAAATTTTGCTATCTCCCTTAGATTTTGAGATATTCATTGAATTTATCTAATAAAAAAATTGTCGTATAAGAAAAATGATCGTATTCGTATGTAATCAATTTTCTCGAATTAAAAAAAAATATTATGTTGTGTCTGCACCTTGTGCCTTCAAGCTCTCGGACCTGTGCCGTTCCCCACCGCCCAGCGATATAATGGGAGGATGCTCCTTCATCCTTGCATCCCTTGACTGATCGAATGTCAAACGCTAATAAGCGACCACCGATTGCCAGTCCAATTTTCGTTCTTCTCTTTTTACTCATCTATGAATCCATTTTTTCATATTTTTTTCAGCCGCAGGTCACCTCTACAGACGAGGCAACCCCACTTCCTTCGTAACTATCCATTTTAAATCGGGAAACCGAGTAATTATTACATTATTCCAGGGAGAAGTTAATCAGCGATACGAGACTCATTTTCCAATGGCTGATTCTCTCATATATTCTGAAGTGGTGCATAATTTAAATATATTAATACTTGAAGCATATTTTATAGCAATCCCATATTCAATAATATCCTAATTAAAAAAAGACAAAGGTAAAAACTCGAAGCGTAAAATAGTCGTTTGAACTCGAAACTGAAGTCGAAAGTCGAACTCGAAATATCTCGAGAATGATGAAAGAGTTCTGACGAAAAATCAAGAGATGGCGTTGCAAGAAAATGCCAAATTTTCCCAAACTATTCACCAAAATCATGAATGGCGACCGAAAACTGATATTTCTGAAAAAGTCAGAAATTTGCACAAGTTATTTGATCACGAAAAATTGTTTGATTGCTCAAAATGACCATTAATTCCACGAGAATTAACGATGGAATGTCCTGAAAACGTGACCCCCCGCATGATGCAATCGCCAGCGCGCTCTGTCGCTCAAATTCCGGAGCTTCAGGCCCTGGCACAAATCCAAATCACCCCAAATGTAAGGTTATGCAAGTACTCACCAAGTTAACCCACGGGAATTACATCATATCAATAATGAAAACATCTAATTTGAGGCCCGGAGGTACCCAACGCGCCATATAATAATCTCCAACTCACATGACGTTCGCCTGAAAAAACCAATGACGAGCTAAGCAAAAAATAAATAACCCGACTCCTCAGTTTTCTAATTTCGAAAATCTTTTTTGTGCCTTCGATCTCATGTAGGCTGTGATTATCGGTAATTACGTAACATGAGTTTGAACCGCGGGCCATATTCCGGAAACCGCAGGTAAAAATTTTCCCTCGAGAAAAAGACGAGGAAAAAAAAGGTAGGAGAGGGAAAAAAATTGTTGTCGGTGTGCATTTGCAACTGGGAGAAGTGGACTTCCTCCTGTTTGCGCCGACGGCTCGGCGTCGGCATAAAATGAGCGGCTTTTGTGCTTGACGTTTGACAAATAAGAAACGGGATCCAGGCGTATCATTACCCATCCTTTTCGTGGCGAGCCGACGGCGACTCGCTGGGTAGTTGGATATTGGGGATGCTACGGTTACCGGGGCATTCTCAAAAATTTCTTCGGTCGATCTAATAACGTCGAGGACTCACCGACTCATTAGTCAAGCCCAGGAGAGGAGTTGTGGGGAGTTTGACCTGTTGTTCACGGAATTACGTTGAAACGAACTAGATTATTCGATTGAAAATGATGGAATGATTGTTGACGAAACAGTATTCCTCTCACGATTTTTTTTACTGACGTTAGTTGAGTTTTACAAGCTGGTCTTGGCCACCTGGCGGCCTATCCTTGAGTTTGAGGTGAGCGGATTTGTGAATGGAAGTGGCTCCGCTCACGCATTTCGGTGTGGAACGAAAGTTTCCGTGAACGAATACTAGATTTACATGTGAATTAACTCCGTTCACGGACATCATTTTCAATTCACACACTGATTCCCAAGTCGCGAACTTCACACGTCGTGATACTTTGCATTTGGAGTACATCGACTTATTGTAAAACAAAGAATTGAACTATAATAAATAAATTTAATACGAGTCTCCTCACGTGTGAATCGAAAACGACATCCGTCAACGAAATTGATTCACATGTGGATCTAGGATTCGTTTACGAAAACTTTCGTTCCCCAACGCGATACGTGAGCGGAGCCACTTCCGTTCACAAATCCGTTCACCTCAAACTCGAGAATAGGCCCCCTGGCGGACGAGGCGGAACTAAAGCCCAGATTGTCTACAAGACCAAATATTTCGAATCAGGAACACTCAGCGGGCTAAAACGGACGTGACAGTTCGTCCGAAAACCGAATCATCACGCCACCTACTCCTATCAACCCAAATACTCCCTCCCTCAATTCGGTATTTACGCTAATGTTGACAGGTGACGCGGCCACGTCGCCGTCTCGTCCGGAATGTTGTCTCCAAACTACTGACTAGTTTCGTTGGCTGATGTCACCAGGGATGTTAACCATCCAATGAGAGGCAATCAGCGTGTGTCAGTCTGACGGTCCGCGTTGTCTCTCGGAGCCTCCGTCCGCCCTCCCCCTCATCCGTATCAACTTGCACACAGTAGAAGTGTTCGGGGAGAAGTTGCCAGAGCCTCCGAGAGGTGATGGATGGCCCTCGCTACAACGCCACTACGTGCCTCGTTTTCGTCTCTCCAATTAAACAATTGCATTCACATCCATTCCCGCGGGGATTGCGCAGATATCGGGGCATTTTTTCAGGTTCTTGCCGCTTTGTTGACCTTTTTCTTGCTGATGCTCTTCGTCGATCAGCCCCAGACGAGTGTCCGGCGAGGAAGCCATCCTCCGAAGCGTCGATTTACGCGAGATGAAAGCCGGGACGCGTTATGCAAAATGGCCCTCGTTCAACGACGCTACGTGACCTCAACGAGAAATTAGGGCGAACACGGAATATCGCTGCGGGTGGTGGGGGGATTGCTGACTCCCGGTCAGTCTCCCGGACGGGTCCTCGAGAAACGGAAATATTGAAGCGATTCATCAATCCCTGACGCGATTTTCATTTTATTTTTAATCGTCGATCGCGGAAAATTGGCTCTACAAGAAATTGATTGATCATTTATGGGATTTATAAGAATGAATTGCGCGGATTGCTGTAATAGTTATTGACGAATAAATGTTTCGTCTCCCGTCACGTTTTCCGTCCATCTCCTGAAATCACAACCGCTGGAACCCCTTCCACTCGTCTTTTTATATCCATCGCCTGTGGAATTTTATGTAAAATCCGATGCGCCTGTTAGTTTATGCGGGCAGCATACATTGGCGGTGTCCCGCGAACGTGCCCTACGTACCAAGACCCTTTTCGTCGTCCGAGGATTTCTTTCACCTCTTGGTCATGTCCAGCGGGTTTTCTATGCTCCGAATATTACAAATTCGCGATATTTCATGATGTGAACATTTTGTTGGAGATAAAATTAGCTCTGCTGGAGGAATTTCCGCTTTTATAAGTCATTTCATCACGCTGTGACGAAAAGTGAACTTTTCGGCACGCTCCGGGTGCCTAAAAGTCCAATTTCCGCCACATTGTGATGAAAAATATTGTTCGTAACTCGTGAAAAAATGTTTTTTGCACTCGTTACGAAATATACTATTTTGTTTCTGAAATTCATTTGGGCCTTATTCAGGTCAGCAGCAACAATTCATTACAAATTTACTAATTCAATTGCATAATTTATTCCGGAATAAATGACAAAATAATTTTACAAGATTGTACAATCGCTTGACTATTGTTAAAATGTAAACTGTGTTTTAATAATCCTAAATTCTTATCAAACATCAGAACTAATTAATAAGAAAATCCATCATTAATTCACTTGGAGCTGTCAGAGAGAAAGAGAGAGAGAGAGAG
>NW_021680430.1:1486325-1515278 GCF_001412515.2 Diachasma alloeum
GGGGGAGGGGAGAGAGAGATGTAAATAGACAGCCGTAAACTAAAAACGACATAACCAATGAAAAAATATCGATTCCAACTGTTTTGAAGGCACTAATTGTATTTAAACTTTCCTACCATAATGTATTTAATAATATATGTGTCAAATTGAAAATGAATTTGTGCGTCAGAAGCTTAAAAAAGTCATGCACCTCATCATAAATTTCAACAATTTCAAAACAAATGGTCGAGAACAACAATTTCCTTTATTTTACTTCTCATTTTTAGGAGAAATGTACGTAATATCAAATTGAGAGAATGCGAACGATCGCCGGAGGTTGGGTTTGACCACACGACTGTAAATTTGTAATGAATTATTGCTGGTGATCTGATTATGGCCCAAATGAATTTCAACAATTTCAAAACAAATGGTCGAGGACAACAATTTCCTTTGTTTTATTTCTCATTTTTAGGAGAAATGTATGTAATATCAAATTGAGAAAATGCGAAAGATCGCCGGAGGTTGGATTTGACCACACGACTGGGAATGTTTCCTTTTCTATCAATTCAGTGCCAAACTTGTCTCAATCATTAATCTTTTTGGTGCATTCGTCAAATCAGTGGAGGCGATCTCAGAAGTCAATGACTAATTGTCTCCTAATTGATGATTAAATCCAAGCACTCGCTCGTGTCATTCGTCAACTTCCCACAAAATTCATTATACACCCGCGAGGAAAATTCTTTCCTCACTGAGGGCACATGTTTGCTGACATTCGATGTCGTCAGAGGGTGTTCAACCCGCGCTCATAGTCGTTGAAAAATGATGCTACCTCGTCCCCATCTTCATGAGCTCTGACTAAAAGCACGAATACTCTTTTTCATCTCGGGAAAAGTGCGCTCTACACTATAACGCTTCCAGCAAAATATATAAAACGCCAACACTAGACGGAGAACTGATTCTGTAGCTCGATTTAATCTTCATGTCGTAACGGTGGAGTGATATACACGAAATGTCAAGTCATCTTGATTTTTTCTCCTCCTAATTTCGTGATATTCTCATTTTTTCCAGTGAAATTCATTCTTTCTTTAATATATTGAAGCCGGAAAATTTAAAAAGCGATTGACGTTGTATGAGACCTCTCTGATTCCCTCCCCGGCTTCATATATTTTCGCAATATTTTCCATGTGGCGCAGAATATTACGTCTCCAGCTATTTGGGCATTCATATACCTCCGAATTGATGGAAATATACGACATTGAATTTACAAAATTCAATTTATCTCTCGAGGAAATAACGGAGTGAAGAGGAAAGTGAACGAAAAGTGGATAAACTCGGGATGTGTAGCGCAAGGGTCAGACCCCCACGCGAGATCTCGACCCTCAGGACAAGGCACTCCCCCGTCCTTTGGCCCTCCAGGTCCTGGTGCGAAGACAAATGAGCCTGAGGTGAGAACTTGCCCGATAAATACCAAAGGCGACACAGTGTTTGACCAGGGAGTAGAGTCAGCCGCAAGAAATACTGCGGACGCTCCTCGCCCTCAACCCCTATTCTACGTGGTCCGACAAGGTCCTGACCTCGAGATTCTGCCAGTGGACAGGCACCCGCCTTTTTGAATTCCTTTTCTGTTTCTTCCAATGAAATTAAAAATTCGTCCCTTCGGGATTCCAGAATTTCAGAGTGAAATTCAGTAGCGAAGTGGTAAATGGAGATAAGTCAATTTTAACTATTGACCAGTTTTCAATGAATATCTCGGAATCTAAGGGAGATAGCAAAATTTTTCATATGACCTTTTTTGTGGAGCCGATTGAGTGCTACAACAAATGTAATTACGAAAATTTCGCTATCTCCCTTAGATTCGGAAATATTCCTCAAAAACTCAACTGGGAGATGAGTCCACTTATCTCCGTGCTTAAAAATTTCCGACCCAAAATTATTACATATGTGTAGGAAGTAATTTACATCATACGGTTATTATAAATTTATCATACTTTTCGGTCTCGAACCATCTGAGAAAATTCACATACCAGTATAGGAATTTTCATATACACGTCCTGTAAAAAATATTTATTCTCAATTATTCAAACAATTTGTTAACCCTCAAAAACTAAAAAAATTGATTGAATATTCCGACATGGCCAATACCAAAAAAATCGGGACGTATTATGAAGGGCGCGAGCCGGAGTTATTAATGGCGCGCATCCGTCGCGGAATATTCATTACCCGAAATAGTTGATTACGTACGAAGCCTCGTATATTGTGTAGACCAGCCGACAAAGGAGGTACTACACGGTGGTAGCCATGACGAATTAATCTACTGATTAAAGCAATCCTCTGACACCAACGTGCTACCACGTATACTTAATGTGTCAGTGCTCGAAATCAGAGACGATTGTCGGTTCTCGTGGGATTACGTTTTATCTTCGTGAAATGGGCCAATGTCGGCTCAACAATGGTGCACTGTCGGCCCCCCCCTGGGCCGCTGCTCACCCCCTATCACGAATATTTAATGTGCAGAACGAAAAACGTCAATCGGGCGAATGTTGGCGCGACACTGGCCGCCGACGCTCGGCCAACATTCACTGCCAAGCTCAATATTCATTGCATTTTAAATCATCAGAAAGATTTCTAGATCAAGAAAGTGATCATAAACACTTGAGAGTGGGAGTCGAGGGCGGCGGGGTGGCTGACTCCTTAGCCAAAATGCAACAAAAGAAAGCGAAAGTCCGTTTTTAGTCCCCTGCAATCGCAGCAAAAACGAATGTCTGAATTTCACACTACTTTTGCTGACATTTTTCAGACACTAAAGAACGCATGAATAAAATGAAAATTTGTTGCAATTTTAAACATGAATTAAGATGCTTAGGCACTTGTTCGTCTGAAATTCAGACAAATTTTCATTTCATGCAGACGTTTTTCAGTGTCTGAAAAATGTCTACAACAGGTGTGCGAAATTCAGACATTCGATTTTGCTGTGATACCATCCTAGCCGAATTCCGTAATTGCGGAGCGAAATGAGATTGTAGAAAATTTGACGGAACTGTCACGTAATTTTTACCTCAAGTCACAGAATTTTTCCCGAACGTTCCGTAATTTCTTCCTGAATCTCCTGTGAAAAATTTCGATACCGTCACTTAAATTTTCTGAGTCGATTCCATAATCGGTGAGCGAACTGTGAGTTCCGTAATTTTTACTGAACATTTCTCTCCGTGAAGAACTTGAAGCCCTTGGAAATAATCCACCAGTTTGTCAAAAGTAATGGAATCAGAGTTTAAACAAAAATTTATACAGTTGATTGTAAATAATCTGTCAAGGGTTGGCGCATATTAATAATGAAAAAAAAAACACTTGAGAGGAATTTAGAATTCCCCTCAAATCTGAACTTATCGTTGACACAACAAAACGAATAATCATACCAATATCTGTCAAGACGGCCATTCAAGACTGGATTGTCAACATGTACCTTACGATATCTAACATCACGCGAATTCGCACTTAGCATCATGAATTGATATCGGAACCCAATGATCACGTGACCAGAAAAATGAAAATACACTGAATTGTGTATATGCACAATGTCAGGGCGGGCACTGGTAGCCGGTTGGTTGGTTCGCCCGTTCGACGAAGCGTGTCACGTGACACGCCCACGAGTCACGCAAGGCAGCATTCTTCCTGCGAACAGGCGTTTTTGTCCTTTTTTCTTGGTCTATAAAATTTTAGGCTGGCTTTTTTAAGTTTCATCGTGGGTCATTATTAGAACTGATACCAGCGATAATTACGGGTTGTTGAGTTTGAAAAGTGTCGAAGGTGGCTGATAGCATCGGTTTCAATGTCCACGGATGCAGGACACCATTGTCGGCCCCCGTTATTTAATGTGGGGGGAAAATTGTCCCAGAAAATTCAATTTTTTTTTTTAATTTAATTTTTATTACTGACACTCAAAAAAAATTACTTCTCACCAGTACAAACCGGTACTTGGGGGAAGGTCACTTTGGGAAAGTTCTGAAAATACTCGTCCCAAGTACATTTTGTGTCCTTGGGTGAAGTACCACATCTGCCGATCGAGTAGAAATGGTACTGGGAGGAAGTAGTGTCACTACTTACTGCCAGTACTTTTAGTACTTTTCACAAGTACCAAAGGTACTAGTGAAAAGTAATTTTTCAACTTCTCTCGAGTACTTTTAGGACTTAATTTCAGTACTTCCAATTGATTACTTTATTGAAAAAAGTGAATATTATTACCGGATAGAATGGGCTTTCTTACGCATTTTTGTAAATAGAAATGTTCAGCAGAAGATATTTTGTAGGAAAAAATCAATAGATTGCGATTTTTATGCTTTCGAGAATTATTGATATGCTTTCCAACCTACAGAATTTTAATTTCGTTGAGATTTTCATGTTTTATGTTGTTATCAACATTTAAAAGGCTTCGAAAAATTATTTTCAATTTCTTTTCAATTTTATTACCCACAACGCGGGAATTATTTGGATTTTTGTATTTTCCATGAAATTCGGTTTTTAGAAGAGGTAGAAAAACATTTTTGAGTTCTTATACTCAACTTATATTGAGTTTATTTGGACCTTTTGAAAAGAATCAGCCAGGTTCCCAGTACAAGTAATTTTGTTACTTATCCCAAGTAACAAAATACTTGTGACAAGTAATATGAGGTACTTCTCACCAATACACAGGTACTTGGAGCATGATACTTGCACCAAATTGTTTTGTAACTTCGAGGAAGTACAAAAATGTGTCTTTTTCCCAGAAACCCCTTGGTACTGGGCACAAGTACTTTTGCTGCTGATCAAAAGTTATTTTTTTTGGGTACCGCAAGACAAGGCGAGATAAGAATCGCGAAATGCTGTCGATATTACAGTTAAATCCTTTATAAACTTCAGCTGAAGCTAGTCCTGCACGCTTCAGCGGCTCGAATTTCCATTCGAAGGACTCCCGATCAGGGGGGGAACCCTTCTGATTAAACAGAGAGCAGAAAGCAAAAAAAGAAAACGAGGATCGAGGATATCAAGGTTCTCGCTGGAGTATACAGCTATACTCCGCTGATAGCAGCTTCGGAAAAGGCAGAGAAGGTCCTCCCTTTTGTCAGTTTGTTGAAAGAAAGTCCTCCACGATGGTGGGGATATCGGCCTTTCACGTCTCCCCCTCCAGTGCTCGTCACTATCTGCTGAATTATCTCACATTTATGAGTTGAGATGGCATTACGGCCCTTGAGGAAAATTGCACACTTAATGCACATTTCAGTCCTCTGGTATTGTGAACACTGTTAGGAAATTACTCTTGAAATTTCAAATTAAAAAGCTTGAAATTTTTAATAACGACAAAGTTACATGAAATTTCTGTAGAATTCTTCATTGACGAATCAGTTAATTTCTTGAGTATTCAATTAAATGAAGAACCTCGACAATTTTGAAAATTCAGGCAACAACTTTTGTGAATTCTCAATCTATTCAAAATTGAATTGAATGTGATGTTCAGTCAATGAAAAATTAATGATTGTTTAACATCAAAAACCCAATTTTCTGGAATTTTCGAGATGAAGGAGAAAATTAGGGAACGCTTTCATTTGAAATTGAATTCAACCTCACAACATTGAAAATTCAGATGACGCGGTGACTGAAATGTCAAGAAATTTTGAACAGTGAAGATCGTCAATACGAATAAATATTTTCGAATGCTCCACACGATTCAGAGAGAAAATTATTCGGTGAAACTCAGTAGCGAAGTGGTAAAACTGTTTAAGTCGACTCCCAGTTGAGTCTTTGAGGAATATTTCCGAACCTAAGGGAGATAGCGAAATTTTTGTAATTTAATTTGTTGTAGCAATCAATCGGCTCTACAAAAAAGGTTATAACAAAAATTTTGCTATCTCCCTTAGATTCCGAGATATTCATTGAAAACTGGTCAATAGTTAAAACTGACTTGTACCGTTTTACCACTTCGCTACTGCATTTAACAACTAATTAATTGAAATTTAGAGATTTTCCAATTTCATTCAATCAATTTTGATTACCAAACTAGATGGTGAGGGCATATATACATTTGGGAACAATTCCGCAATCATTTATATCTCGACAATCGATCAATGTTTCCCTAGAATATATTTTTGCAATAATCTACAATTCCTTAATTAAATTTGATCTATCAAATAAATCGAAGAACGTCTATTGAAAATTGAACAAATTGTCGAATAAAATCGAAAAATCTTTTTCTGCATTTTAATTAAATAGTCGTTAAATTTCACCAACTGGTTGTTGAAATTCAACAGCTGGTTCATAATTCATTTATTCAACAAATAGTTGGCGAAGAAAAATTAATTTTAAAAAATAATAATAAAAAAGTTGGTGAAATTTGCCAGATAATTTTCTCGACGTCGATAGATAGATAGATTTATTGCATATATGCGACTTACAAAATTCAAATTGCAAGCGGGTCTAATTGAAAATTGAAAGCTGAGCATACCAGAGTTGAAAACAATCGAAAAGGAAATAAAAAAAAAAAAAAAATTAAGATCCTTGAATTCAAGTTGAGCGAGATTCGAAAATACAAGAAATGAGGACAAAAGTGTCTCCCAAACACCTAACGTTATTACAATTTTTTCCCCGTGCATTGTTGTCACTTATTGATTAATCCGCTCTTGCGCGTCATCAGATATTCCCAAAAAATATACACTCCTGGAGATTCTTACACATCACCTACATAAGTATGTACTTCCCGTGAATGGGTTTGCCAAAGTGCAGCTTATCGAGTGCCACCCGAAAAGCAACCTAATAGAATCGCCTGTTTGTCCTCCTCCCCCCCCCCCCACCCCCCCCNCCTCCCCCCCCCACCCCCCCGTAATTCTAGTTTCACTTCTTCCTTCGATCTACCCCACCCCCTCGACATTCGAGCGTTCCGTTTTGTGGTATTCGAATTGCAAATACCAGAATGTTTGCATGTTGTTGTCACCGCATCGGATGGTGGGGCCCCCGAGGGGTGGGTTTCTCGCCGCAACGGGGGGTGGTCGGCTTTTCAAACAGGGTAGGATGGTGGGAACTCTCCTCGGGAGGAAATGGAGAGGAACCGACTCGAGTCTCACAGATAAAGACGAATAAAAATAGGCGAGCGAGCGAACGAGAAGATAGAGGGTGCGGGATGGAGACGGCGTTTCCTGCCTGGGGAACATTAGCGCCCTCCGCACACCCCGCGCATCTCTTACCGTGAAAGGAGAATTCGTTTTTTTTTCCACTGGTTCTTTTTGGTCGTCCCCTTTTCCCTGACTTTTCCTTTAACAGGGCTTCCAGCTTCTTCCGCGGAGACCTACGGCGCTTGTCCTCGAGGAAATGTTTGGGGTCGTGTGAGTTTCTTGCGGGGATGATGGACATCGGGAGGCTGACTTGATACTTCAGGTTGGGAGAGCGGAAGGTTGACGGATGGAATGATTTGTAATTGGAGAATTCGAAAGGCGAGTGTTTGCAGCAATAATTTCGGTAATTATTTGGTTTTGTCTTCGGGGGAGACTTGGGATGATTCTCTTCGTCTATTCGTTGTGAAAATTAAGAAATCGAATTTATTAAACTCCATATACTCATAGATATTTTATAAATATTGATAATGACTTGAAGAGAATTAAGAGAATGAAGAGTGAAACAGCAATGAATAATTTTGAATCTTCGATTGATTCTTCTTTTTTTACTTTTTAAAATAATCTGATTAAAATCTGTAATTGTTGAAAAATGAGGGGAGGGTTATTAAGTGTCTCGCGGCATCACTAAAAATAACTTGCGCTTCCAAATGATTCAATGAACCCGTTTGCCCAGATACTGAAGCTATCTCATCCGAAATCATTTCCTCCAGCAATCCATTTTTCCTCACCCATCGACGTTTTCACATCCCCTTAAACACGCCAATGAAACCAAGTTAATTAATAACCTGAGACTAGCAAATGGTGAGGTAAAGTCGACAGGCTCTTAGCGTCCCCGGAATATTAATCGTCCAGCGCTCCAGCATGTCTACGTGCTACACATGAATTGCTTACCCCAACCTCACCAATTCGTTTCCTCTCGTCACACAGTTTCGTGTCCCTATCATCGGGGCCTCGCCATTGGGTCCTCGTAATGCCTGTTGGACATTGCGGCTCATTATGATAATATTCCCTAATAACAGAGTACGGCGGGTCGCGTTGCGGCAAACGCCGATGGAAGTTAACGGCTGCGATTGGCCGCCTCCGGCGAGGTAATTGCGCGGTCGAGAGCGACGATTATTGGTGCCCCTTTGAGGGTCTCTCCCCAGACTGGCCGATCACGATCGAGAGTCCCGCGGCCCTCGATCGAGATCCTCTCCTCTTGTTCTCTTCTTCCGCTTCTACCGCAGCCCTAAACACACCCATTACGCCTGGAAATGCGACTTTGATGATCGGGTGCACTACCACAACATATTGCCGGGGCTCCCCCCCTGCATAATGCCGGCACTGGCTCATCACCATTCGCCATCGAACGCGGCTTATGCGTTCGGGTATTATCTCACATGAGAAACGATGAACATCTCTCGCAATCAACAGGTATTCCTCTCCGTCTACTTCGTGTAATTGCCCCCGTGGTCGTTGTTATAATTCTGGTGAGACGAGAGGCTTCTTAAATTTAACTGCACCGTTTAAAATCGCTCCTGAATTCGCAATGAGGTGCGCCAGGAAACGAAACGATTACACTGTTAGAAAATTACTCTGGAAATTTTGAGATAAAAATCTTGAAGTTTTTTATAATCAGGCATTTACACGAAATTTTCGTGTGTTACTGAAACGTCATTTGAAGTTGCAAGGAAAAAAAATATACTTGAATTGAGTATAAAATATTTTTTTAAATTATATTGAGTGTATTATTTATTATTTATTTATTATTATATTGACTATTAATTGAAAATAGACTTGAATTAAAAAAATATCGTTGACTTGATTCAATTATATTTTACACTCAATTCAAATATTTTTTTCCGTGTCTGGACTATTGAATGGACTTGCAATTTCGAGGTGCAATTGATAATGGAAATTATTGAATAATTTTACAATTCTAGATGTTCATTGAAATACCAACGATAATTTAACATGAAAAGTACCATTATCCTGAATTATCAACCTGAATTAGAGATTCCATGAACAATTTGATCTTAAATTGAATTGAAATTCACAATCCGATAGGAAAAAATATATATTCTAAAAAATTATATACTTTTTGTATGGAATTGGTCTAAACTATAGATTCATATGTATTTCATATATATTTTATAAAAGTATCGAAGAATATATAATATTAAATTGGCCTATATTGTATATATTTTTTATTTATTCTTCAATGGAGGAACATTGAAAATTCAAATGCAATTTTCGCTCGATTTTCAAAGAATTTCTAACAATTTACGGTTCAAGCTCCTGAGAACGTGGGGTTTTTCGGTTCATCGCAAGCTGCTGCACACATTTTGAGAATGTGTCGGGATGGGGTGGGTTTGCAGGATGAGAATCGGTAGGTGGTTCCTCCGGTGTCTTTGGAAAGAGTTTCTATGATGGATGTTCTTCGGATGGACGGAAGGAGTCATCAGAGGAGTCGTTTCTATCGACACCTCCAGAGTTCGGCGGGAAAATAGTCGTAAACGTGAATTACACGGAGAGAAATATTCAGTAATAATTACGGAAGAATTCACGTAATCCGCAATGGGGAATCGTTTTCCGGCAATTTTTATGGGAATGGAAGGGAAGAAATCTGAAACGTTCAGTGAATTCTCAGGTTCATCACCGAACAAAGTACGAAATTGTCACGTAATTTTTCCCGAAGAGGTAAAATCTTACAGAAACTTGCCGACTTATTATCCCTCAAAAATCAAAAATTCTTGAACGTTCAACAATTTTTATGAAGCTGGTGAGTTATTTCTACGTTCCGTTCCGTAAAATTTCTCAATCGTTGGGGAAAAATTACGGAACGACTTGTTGTCCCCACAGCGTTGCGTCATCAGGCGGCTGGTTAATTTTTATAGAACAAATCGTAGAATTTACGAGGCGATTCGCACAATTTCAGTTCCGACTCACAATTTTCATTGAATTTTCCCTCGCGGATTACGTATCAAACCGTAAATCCATATATTCATCAATTCATCTTCATTTTTTACATCTTAAATTCAAACATCTACCAGACATCAGTCCTTCCAGCACTAGACAAAGAGTTAAATGTTTCGAATAGTCTTCCTCGTTAAAAGCATCAAAAATTCATATCCCGTTCCTGTTTCCCAGCAGTAAGATCTCATTTCCGTTCCAAAAGCTGACCCACAAGCATATGCGTCGTAGCAAGAACCCAACAATTAATTTCAATTATAAAAATATCATTGTCCTTTATGGCACTGGCAGGTGTTGCGTGGTCAGGGGTCACCTTTTTCTGTCGTATCTTTTTTTGTTTTCAGCAACCTTATGTCCCCAATTTTGTGGGCACGTCCGAGGAAAACATTTTAGAAAGTATAAAACGAAAATTGTGGTCTCGATGCTTTGGGATACGCCCGGGGGACCCTCTCAGAATTACTCAGGAACATTTCGTGGTAGTTAGAGGGGATAAACATTTTTTGCCGACATCCACTGAAATGGAGATATTATAAACGTGCGTTTTTCATGATTTAATCATGCGTACGTCGTTTGAAGTAGAACTTTGAAGACAACAGAGCGAGAAACCGTGGGAGAAAAATAATGACGCAATGGCCTATCACATCCTACGATTACACAGGTCTCAATGTACGGACCAAAGCCAATAATCATCTCCTACNGCGTCATCAGGCGGCTGGTTAATTTTTATAGAACAAATCGTAGAATTTACGAGGCGATTCGCACAATTTCAGTTCCGACTCACAATTTTCATTGAATTTTCCCTCGCGGATTACGTATCAAACCGTAAATCCATATATTCATCAATTCATCTTCATTTTTTACATCTTAAATTCAAACATCTACCAGACATCAGTCCTTCCAGCACTAGACAAAGAGTTAAATGTTTCGAATAGTCTTCCTCGTTAAAAGCATCAAAAATTCATATCCCGTTCCTGTTTCCCAGCAGTAAGATCTCATTTCCGTTCCAAAAGCTGACCCACAAGCATATGCGTCGTAGCAAGAACCCAACAATTAATTTCAATTATAAAAATATCATTGTCCTTTATGGCACTGGCAGGTGTTGCGTGGTCAGGGGTCACCTTTTTCTGTCGTATCTTTTTTTGTTTTCAGCAACCTTATGTCCCCAATTTTGTGGGCACGTCCGAGGAAAACATTTTAGAAAGTATAAAACGAAAATTGTGGTCTCGATGCTTTGGGATACGCCCGGGGGACCCTCTCAGAATTACTCAGGAACATTTCGTGGTAGTTAGAGGGGATAAACATTTTTTGCCGACATCCACTGAAATGGAGATATTATAAACGTGCGTTTTTCATGATTTAATCATGCGTACGTCGTTTGAAGTAGAACTTTGAAGACAACAGAGCGAGAAACCGTGGGAGAAAAATAATGACGCAATGGCCTATCACATCCTACGATTACACAGGTCTCAATGTACGGACCAAAGCCAATAATCATCTCCTACGTTCACATACAGTTTTAATAACAACAAATAATACGTTTTGTCCGGGTCAGCGTATTTTTCATTCCGTGTTTCAACACAATCTCAAAAGATTTTAAAAAATTTCCTTTAATGCCCATTGTTCACGATTTTTCAACGTCTAAGACTACTTTCCTCCGACCAAAAGGCGAAATCACAAAAGCCTTTCAGGATTACCCCGCGCACAACGGAACGATTAATTATGATTCTTTTATAAATCGATTTGCTCGATACACAAGCGCTCGCGGTAGCCCGTTAATCACTTTTACTCCTAAATATTTCACATTGTGCGCGAATTAAGCCGCTATTAGACCGCGGACAATGGATATCCTTTTTCGGAGCTGCTACCTGTGCCCTGGTGTGATGATGCATCCTTCATCCCTGACATGCTGGTCGGGTGATGATGGAGAGAGCAGTCCTGGGTCGAAAAAAATGGTTGGTTTTTGGTTCAAGAAACCAAGAGTTTGTCGACAAATATTCGCCACATATTCGTCTTGGATTTTCTCCGAAAACGGTTGATTTATTATTGTTCACATATACCAGTGAAAGAAATGCTCATCTTAACCCAAGTGGCTAAGTGCGTGGAAAGAGAACCAATGAGAATATTAACTAGTGATGCCGCGAGACGAGACGAGAGACATGACGAGACAATGACAGAAACGAGACGAAGCGAGACAAACGAGACGAAAGACATGACGAGACGAGACGAGAAGAGTCATTCGAGATAATGACAGAAACGAGACGAGACGAGGCGAGATAAACAAGACGGGAGACATGACGAGACGAGACGAGACAAACAAGACAAGAGACATGACGAGACAATGACAGAAACGAGACGAGACGAAAGACATGACGAGACGAGAAGAGTCGTTCGAGACAATGACAGAAACGAGACGAGACAAACAAGACTAGAGACATGACGAGACAATAACAGAAACGAGACGAGAGGCATGACCAGACGAGACGAGACAAACAAGACAAACAAGACGAGAAGAGTCATTCGAGACAGTGACAGAAACGAGACGAGACGAGAGTCGAGAGAGCCTCCCTCGCTCTGTGTATTTTTTTCCATGCAAATTGAATTATAGAGAGGAGATAAAGCGAGACGAGACGAGACGAAAAATTTGACGAGAGAATCTCTCAATTCTCGACGAGACGAGAGAAGGAATTGCTCTCGTATTTCGATACGAGACGAGAGAAGAAATTGCTCTCATATTTCGATACGAGACGAGGCAAGAGAATGGTTTCCTGACAACGAGACGAGACGAGAAACTGCATCCTCTCGTCTCGTCTCATCTCGTCTCGCGGCACCACTGATATTAACTCCAGAATAATAATCATGATGAACTGATTATTCATTCACTCCTCATCTTCACTCCTGCCGATAATGTATTTTGATTGTGTAATTATTTCTCCAGAGATATTCACCACGGTTGAAAATTCGGAATTTATACAGATAATAATTGGGCCACAGCAGGTTTTTGGTTTAATCCTGTGCTGCAGTCACCGCATCCCGAGATGCTTCAAATTTAATCATTCTTATTTTTCCACTCAAAAAGAGAGAATGCACACTGGCCGGTGAATGCTGATTTACCAGACCCCCTCGCAGTGTCTTTAGGGTAAACCTCGGGCGGGGCCAAATCCCTATTTTACCTAGTCTCTCCCTCCACCCGCGACATTGGGAATGGGGAGTGAAAAAAGTCGGTCGTGTACTAAATTTAAAAGTAAAACCTCCGTCTTTGTAGAATCCCTCCGGTGAGAGAGGCGCCGACCATCGAGAGTCTCTTTACGTTTTGCCTCTCTTACTCTACCCCTCCTCGGTGTATTCCTTTCAACAGATTTAAATGGAGCTCAACCGCGCCTGACTCGATCGCCCACCTACTCCTACTCATTGTCTCAAGAAATTGAGTCCCTCTGAAAGGGGAGTAAGATATTTCCCTTTTTCTTTCTTATTTTTCATTGGAAATTTAATTTTAATATGAAAATACTTTTTCCTTCAATTTTAGAGTTAATAAGTCTCGCTAGTTGATCGCGTTAGCCATTTTTCTCGGAATTGAATCTAAATAAATAAATAAATGACTAAATAAAGGGCCAGAATTTTATATGAATTTAATTATTGCAATAATTTGGCTGCAAATATTTTCTCTTTTCAGCACGGAGAGAAATATTTAGTAAAAATTGCGGAATAATTCACGCAATGGGAAATCGTTTTCCGGAAATTTTTATACGAATGGAAGAGAAGAAATCTGAAACGTTCAGTGAATTTTCAGGTTCGTCACCGAACAAAGCACGAAATTGTCACGAAATTTTTTCCGAAGAGGGATAATTTTACAGAAATTTGCCGACTTATTATGCCTCAAAAATAAAAAATTCGTGAACGTTCAACAATTTTTATGAAGCTGGTGAATTTTTTCTACGTTTCATTCCGTAAAATTACGGAAAGACTTATTGTCCCCACAGCGGTGAGTCATCAGACGGCTGGTTCATCTTTACAGAACAAATCGTAGAATTTACGTGGCGATCCGTACAATTTCAGTTCCGACTCACACTCTTATTATTGAATTTTACTTCGCACGCGGATTACGTTTCAATACGTAATTTTTACGTCTTTTTCTGGTAATTTTTATTGATTTTTTCTCTCCGTGAACAACTGAAAAATCTGTCCCCGAAAAAATATCGGAAATTCACACATTAGATTTCCTCCATTCATCAGTATTTTTCCCCCGGACATTGTGATCAGTTTCGGAACTCCTTCAGATCCCTCACGACACAAATTACCTCTTTAACTTGGGGGAGAGTGTCCACAGGTCGGAGTCAAGATTCAGTTCGGGGTGGAAAGATGGAGTGGTCCCTCGGGGGAACACCACTGGCCTCCGGAAAAGAAAGAGCACCGGAGGTCACTCTGTCGTCCGAGTTTTTCTCCGGAACTAATAGACAAATACAAAACCCTGGGTCCAAGTACTCACCCAGATTCTGGAGCAATTGCTGCAGCTGAAAATTCACGACTCTCGCTGGGAGAAAAACCCCGGCCACTCCTTCCCGTATCTTCAGAGGTTATTCTCTCAGTCCAGTTCCCATTATCCCGAGGAAATTAAATACGTCACTCGTTTATTAATTAAGGATTCCCACGGAAATTATAATTAAAACTAACATTCTCTTTGGAAGCACCAACAAAAATTCAATTTCAAATTTGAATTCAATTAGAATTTTTATTTTGTTTTCAAATACTGACGACTTTTCAATTTCTTCTGTTGAGGAATTATAATTCCCCATATTATAAGTGGAACTCATAAATGGATTCAATTATTTGGAATCAAAACCTATTCTCTTTTGTATTTTCCGTCTGGGTTTTGAAAGCGAATATGGGTTAAGGGCCCCGGACAAACTAAATATCAATCTTTGATAATTGATATTTCTGATGCCTTTAATAGGTTTGCCTGATTGGTTCTGTTTTCTCTGTTTTTTCTTCAATAACATTAACATATTTATACTCTTATTTTCTATCGTCCCTTTTGATTCACGTTTCATTAATAAATGTGCATCTCCATATGCATTCATTAATTTCATTTCATTTCATTTCATTCATTATATTTGCCATGCACTCCTCATTTCCCGGTCAAATTTGAATAATGAAGCTGTTGAAGAAAGCTACATGGTCATATCCGCATGGTTACACGGGAGGGGGCAGCGAGCGAACCGAGCGAGGGGGGGGGCGAAGCCGCCGCGGGTTGGCGAGCGAACCGAGCAGGGGGCGGAGTCCCCTAGTTATAAATGGAATTACAAAAATGTGAAATGGGGGAGGAAAAAATGAAATCGAGAGCGCACCGGACGCCCTATTATCGATGAAACAGTTTTTTTTTCATCCTCCCCCATTCTTTGGAAATAACAACAAAAATTAAATTTGTAAGTTGAAGTCAACTGAAAAAAAAAATTGTTTGTTCTCAAATACTGACGCCTTTTCAGTTCCATTTTTAGAGCAATTATAATTCCCCATATTATCTCGGTATCCTGAGCAACGAGGACGTCTCATAAAAGGAATTATGAAAAATGTGAAATGGGGGTGGAAAAAATGAAATCGATAGGGCACCGGATGCTCTATTATCGATGAAACTGTTCATTTTTTTCATCCTCTCTCTTCATATGCGCTCGTCCATCATAATCCGTGATCACTCGGCCACTTCACTCAGCGTGATCCGTCGCCCTGTCGATATAATACGAGCGTTTTCACGTATATCTATGATTGTCAAAGAATGAAACATCACGGTGAAAATCTCTATCCACATTACCGATGAATGACCACTTTCAGATAGTATTAACACGATCAGACAGATGTATTCAAACACCGAATCTCCACTTTAATCCCCAGTGGAGATAGCACTGACGTCACCAGCGGTAATCCCACCGGCAAGACAGATAAATCGTACCAAAAATTTTGGGGTATAAATGGTTTTTGTGGGAATTTCTGTGGAATCATTCCCCGAAATATCGCGGATTCGGATGGATGAGGAGCACGCGAGAGGCTGATGCTTATGGCTAGCTGAAGTGAGCGAGTCATGGCGGTGGGTGCAAGTCATACCACTGGCCCTTCACCCCAGAAATTAATGGGGGTGGGGAAACTGTCGGCAGTGCGAATAAGTTGATATACATGTGATGCCGATGACTTTGGTTTTCTGAATCATCGCTGATGGTCTTGGAGGAATTTGAAGATTCATAAATGAGGAAAACTGGTGGTCTGATTTGATTACACGGAGAGAAATGTTCAGTAACAATGACGGAACTCACTGTTCGCTCACCGATTACGGAATCGACTCGGAGAATTTAAGTGACGGTATCGTAATTTTTCACAGGCGATTGAGGGAAAAATTACAGAACGCTCTGGAAAAATTCCGTGATTTTACATGAAAATTACACGGAAAATAGATTCACCGAAATTCTCGTTATCAGAACCGCAATCAGACGACAACGAGAGATTGCTGACGAGTTACAGCATCATCCCAGAGTAATCCAGAATAGATAACAGTATTGTGTCTCAACCGCAACTCAGGCCACTGCAGTGAGAATAACTCCGGCGTATGGACGAGAGCCACCCCCGAATATTTCGATGAAAACCGCCAGAAGACACCTGATCGCTCCCAGCGCCCTTAATTAGATCAAGAAAGGAGGGAGGACCACCACCAGAAGTTGTCATCCCAAAATTTCCGACATGGTATTCCCATTACGGTGTGGCCCTCGCAAATGCGTAAGACCTGCGGTACAAACAAACGCGGTTGAGAAACAGGAAAAGGCGAGAAGGTCCGCTAGCCACTCTGAATTCTCGAGGATTACAACTGGGAGGGGGAGGGGGTGGGGGAGAGGGGGTGAAGTGGCCGTTACNGAAGTGGCCGTTACCTCTCGAGAAAGCACAGGGCCAAAATGTCGGGACGAGAAATGCCGCCACAACACACGCGGTGGCCCGAACCGACCAAACCAAAGATTAATGCACTACACTTTACTAGGGCAATTTGCGCCAAGTGTCGGAAGGGAGACACTGGAAAGTATTCTAACCCGGGGGATACCTCAAGTGGGGTAGATTTGTTCCAGCGTGAGGCCTTATCCTTTTCTAATGCCCGTGAAATGCTCGGAGAGGTTAAAATTTTGGGTGATTAACCCTAGATCGGTCACCATACGAGGGAAACACCGCAGCCCGTCGTTTTTCTTGAATTGCCATTGAATGGCTGATTGGAAAAATTCAAAAAAAAATTGACTTTTCCAATTAAAGTATCTAAAACATTAGAGTAGTATCAGAACAACATGATTCTCGAAATTCCTGAAGAAAACAATTTTTTCCGCACAGAGGAATTATTTTTTCCCATGTTGAATGAAAGTGCCTGTTACGCGTCGTTGCCGGAAACTCGCTACACGCGCCCGGGCAGTGTAGAGTGAATTTGGCAACGTTCGGGCCCAAATAACACGGCGGAACTTGAGGATAACTCCAGATAAGACTGGTCACAATGCGAGGGAATTGCCGCAACACGTCGTTTTATTCACCTTGCCATCGACTGGTTGACCGGAAAAATTTGAGAAAAATTGAATTCGTCAATTGAAGTATCTGGAAAATTCTAGTATTTTTTTTTCAATATTGTATCCTTAATTCTGGGAGAAAAAAAATTATTTCCAACAGGTGAACAATTTTTTCCCGCGTTAAATGAAATTGCCTGTTGCGCGACGTTGCTGAGAACTCGCTAAACGCGCCCGGGAAGTGTAGAGTGGCTTCGGCAACGCTGGAGCCTAAATAACACGGCGGCAGTACCGCGGAGGTGACTAAAGTCGCATTTTCCCGTCAGGTGACCAGACTAGGGATAATGAAATGCTTATTAGACATTTCGGACAAGTTGTCTTCGCGTGAAATTATTTGGTCGCTCCATCGGGAATATGTGAATTGTTAGGGGGAAGGTCGAGGGATGTTGCACGGAGAAAATTATTAGAATTAAAATTCAATAAGATTCAAAACACAGTTAATTAAAATTAATTAAATTACAATAATAATTTAATTCAGCAGTGAAGTGGTCAAACAGTTCAAATTAATTCCATTCCAGGGCCAGTTCTCGATGAATATCTCAAATTCTAAAGGAGTTAGCAATTTCAGTTCCGACTCACACTTTTTATTGAATTTTCCTCCGCTCGCGGATTACGTTTCGAAGCGTAATTTTAGCGTTTTTTTCCTGTAATTTTATTGAATTTTTCTCGCCGTGTGTCTTCTGAATATAAATCACAGAGCTGCTCTCGGAATATCACACCGTGGTGAGATGCATGAGCAAATTAAACATGCATAATTAAAGGTACAACCTCCTCGGTACTGTTCTTGAGGCAACTCGAGCGATGCCACGAGGGTTAGTCCTCAAGGCGGTCGGGTAGCAGCATCTGGTCGCTATGAAGTATAAAGAGGCATGCGATATCATCCAAGTGAATGCTTAATTAAAACCTCAGACTACAATCTTCAGCGAAACTTTGCGAGATCCTTTGCGTGTACATCCGTTAACGAAATGCAGTCGTCTGTGTCTGATTGTGCGTCATTTCATGTGAAGATCCCGTGTGTTTTCACTGCACGGAGAGAAAAATTCAATAAAAATTACCCGAAAAAAAAACGTAAAAATTACGTTTCTAAACGTAATCCGCGAGCGAAGTGAAATTCAATAAAAAGTGTGGGTCGGAACTGAAATTGTACGAAGCGCCACGTAAATTCTACGATTTGTTCCGTAAAAATTAACCAGCCGTCTGATGATTCACCGCTGTGGGGACAACAAGTCATTCCGTAATTTTTCCCCAACGATTGAGAAATTTTATGGAACGGAATGTAGAAATACCTCACCAGCTTCATAAAAATTTCTGTAAGATTTTACTCCTTCGGGAAAAATTTCGTGACAATTTCGTAGTTTGTTCGGTGATAAACCTGAAAATTCACAGAACGTTTCAGATTTCTTCTCTTCCATTCCGATAAAAATTGCCGGAAACCGATTCCCCATTGCGGATTACGTGAATTGTTCCGTAATTTTTACTGAATATTTCTCACCGTGTGAACGAGATATTTCATGTCTTCCGCGTGTCACGACGATTCAAACAGCTTTTTGTCCGCGTTTTATCGATCCAGAGAGGGTTCATAATTTTTTTTCGACGCGGGAGTGACTAAAAGTTTTTGGGAAGCAGCTCTCGTGAAGAACTCGCAGGGGCTCGGTGTCATGTCTGGTGGGTGGAGTGGATTCAGACGTGGGGTGAACGCTTCAAGTGATACGATGATTGACAGGCGAACCCCTCGGGTGACGATCGCCATCATGGAATGGCGTTTCAAGCACGACATTTTATTTTTAATAACGGAAATGCCTCTCGGGCCTGCGGCTGTCCATTTGCTGACGTTTTTTTTAATGAGGCAGTGTCAGAAATTAATATTTGGGAATTAGTTGGGGAATGACAGATACACTTTGTTGTTAATTTGATGGATCTTTCAGAGGTGCAAAGACGTGATTCTTGAATCCCCAGAATGATGACAACAAAATTATCATTGGAGTATTGTAAATTATTATCCATGATCCATAAACGTTTCAATTATATTTCAGAGGATGTTCAAAATTCCAGAATTTTTTATTGAAAGTAATGGAGAGAATTGAATGCAAAAAAGCGCAATTTTATCGTTAAAAAAATCACGTATTTTTCAATTGATATTCAAGATTCCAGAATTTTTAATTAAAAAAAATGAAGAGAATTGCATGTAAAAAAACCGCAATTTCATCGCAAAACAAATGGGAAATTGCTCCTGTAGTGCGTATAGTATAGTTATTTTTGCTAATAAATTAGCAATATGCTTCCGAATGATCATTTCGCTTATTTGTTTCCATTTATAATATTCATAGCCTATTTTATTTTCTTGAATTGAATCAATTTCTTTTTAAGTAATTGTTTTAGATTTTCCACTTATGAGATTCTAAAAAGTTCTGAAAATTTCTATGAAATATTATTAGGAATACTTCATTTATACATAATTGAATGCATTCGAAACATCACATTTAAAGGAACTATCAGAAAGCTAACTTTCCGGGGAATTCATGAAAAATTCGAAATTTCTGAAAATTATCCTAAAAATCAAATTAACCGAGACAGTTATTGTAACCATCTTCTAACTTTGATATAGTCGCATTGAAACAAGCATATTAAGCTATGATTGAATTCATTTCAAGCGCAATATCCAGAGATATCTGCGGAATTCTGATTTTCGAAAAATACGAAATTTTGGAAAAATTTCTCAGAAATCAAAATAACGATTATTGCTATCACTTTCATCTTCGAACTCGGTCAAAAGGACATCCCAACGAATTTTTAAGCCGTCATTCAACGAATTTAGAACGTTTTTTTAGTTATCGTGTTAGAACTGAATTTTGAAAAAACTCGAAAATTAAAAAAATGAATCAATGAATTAAATTTTAATTCATGGCGATGGATAGGGCTTAGCAATACCTATATTTGAGAAAAAAAATCATTCAATTCAATCTATTGCATTTTCAGACTTTTGTGATCACAATGGGTCGATATAAAACAAAAAATAGAAAACTTAAAGTTGAACGATTACAATGCTTCCATTCGGAAGCAAAAATAGAATGACCTCAACAGATATTCCCTGACATCAAATATTAGCTGATGAAAAATCGTCATGTGCTTAGAGACACCTGTATCGTGCATCCCCGGCCGAAAAAAATGAATACTAACTTCCGTCACTTGGTGGCCCATATTTCACGAGGCGGAAAAAATACGAAAAAATGGGTGACACAAGAAAACGAGTAAGTCAGGAATATCAATATATATGCAAACCCTCGACATAACGATCTATCGGTACGTAAATGTACCAGGGTAAGTCTTTGAAGCCCAGGGAGGTGGATGAGAGAGAGCTCTGGAAGAACCATTCAGTGACAGGCGGGGGAGAGGGGGCGAGAGGCTGGTGCAGATCGAAATGGGCGGAATAGAGGGATGGAGGGGAGAGAAAACTTGAAGCTTAATATAAAACTTCATTTCGCAATAGAGCTGGCAGGCAGAGACGAGAAGAAAAGAGAACGTCTGGCAGATAGAAATGCCAGTGTCGTCACAAAAAAGGGTCGCGGGAAAGAAATCCATTTTTTTGTTTCAAAAGTTTTTTTTATACGAACGATCAACTTTTTTTCATTTTTACCAGCGAATTTTTGCTACGAAAAATAAGACAAATGCCAATATCTCTCGTTTGTGCAGAATTATCACCAAAAAAAGGAAACAATTGACCCGAAAAATGTAAAATTTTAAAATTTCCCTGATCAAAAAATAGAAAATTAATGATTTTTTTGTCATTTCGTAATTTCTTTTGAGAAAAAAATTGTGAGACGGTGGATTCACAGGAAAATAGTCCCTCGCAACAGCACCGCGGGCATATAGAGTCGCTCCGGTGTGCGATGAAACTTTTAATAAATGGCAGAGTCGATATGAAGTATAGGACTTTGACATATCGTGTGTCTGTAATGTATAGTTAAATTTGGCGGCAGATGTGGCGCCTCGGCATGTACTCCTCTGCACACCCCACCTCACTCAGCGCTGGCAGCCTGCGGAGAGAGAAAGGCTGTGTCAGGGTGGGATTATATGTGTGCCCTTGCAGTGGCTCTGAATCCCGTGCAGCACTCTTCCCTCTGATATATCAAATATTTCACCGCAGGCATGCCTGGTGGACACACTAGGCGGAATATAATAGGGATATCATCGCACAAATATCGCCCAATTTTCCTATCTCCAAACGCAGAATGTTTGGAAAGTTGTACACTGAGAAAAAAATAATTTTGCCAAATCAAATACAATAAAATTGTACTGTACAATCAAATTTGCTTCAGATAAAAATGCCCGAAATTTTTATAAACGGAGAGGAAAATTCAATAAAAATCACCAGAAAAAAAAGTTAAAATTACGTTTCGAAATTTAATTCGCGAGCGAAGTTAAATTCAATACAAAGTGTGAGTTATTCTACGTGAGTAGATTCTACAATTTGTTCCGTAAAAATTAACCAGCCGTCTGATGACTCGCCGCTGTGGGGACAAGTCGTTCCGTAATTTTTCCCTAAAGATTGAGAAATTTTACAACTATAGGACTTTCAGTTCGGAAAAAGTGTCGCAATTATCAATGTGTGTAATTATTGTTATTACTGCCACTGTGAGATCTATTGTATGTTGTCAACAAAATGTACAAAAGGAGAAATTCATGTACTATGAAATTCATGCATTATAAATCAGTAGCGAAGTGGTTCAACTGGATTTAGTCTTTAGTTGAGTTTTCCATAAATATTTCCGAATTCAAGGGAGATAGCGAAATTTTCATAATAACCTTTTTAATAGCACTCAATTCGCTCTACAAAAAAGGTTATGAGAAATACTTTGCTATCTCCCTTAGATTTCGAGATATTCATTGAAAACTAGCCACTAGCCAAAATCTACTTAAACCATTTTACTTCGTTCCTGAAATTATTGAATTCGTCACTTGAAACTGGGCCATAAAATTGAGACGACGGTCAGTAAGTAAGGGTCAAAATGTCAAGAAGAAAAAAAACCCACGTACATCGACAGAAAATAAGAATACCCGATCAATCAAAAATAAAAAAGATAACACGAATTAATTTCGTCATTCACTCATAATTTAGCATAATAAAGCCTGAAAAAACTGTCCTCCGGGGCAAGATTGGAAATTCTGATTGAGCGGGAAAAAGTAACTCCCCTTTTTACATATGCAGCAGTGGAACATCGAACCCACGTGAAATGGATTACATGGGACTCGGGTACTAGGACAAAATTCTTTCTATTATTATTTTTAGGCGGCGCTGTGAACTTTTCGATCAAGTGAGCTGTCCAAATCAGCGCTCTTGTACAATGCCGATCGGGGTAATCTGTCATCAAGACTGCCCCCAAGCGAGTCACCGATGACACCGGGCCGTGAGGGTATAGTATACAGAGATGGGTTTGGTCCATTCAATTTATTTTTTCTAACAGGCGAAATTCAAAGTCGGCAAATGATTTTTTTCGTGTGAAAAAAATTATTTGTTTCCTGAAAATGCATTTGCTAGGGCAGGGTGGGGCAAAATGGACACTGTCTATTTTTTTTACATCACAAGAAATTCGATGAGTTATTACGATTTTTTTTAAAAGTCATATAAAAATTAATTTATTTTTTGTAGTGTAAATGTATTTTTTTATATTATTTGCCGTTAGAAGGACCGTGGCTATATACCGTAGTATACATATGTACCTATGATAATAATAATAAGAAGAAGAATAAGAATAGTAATAATAATGAAAATGTAATAATTATAAAACTGAAAAATCAATTATTTGAAATGATAATAATTCTTTTCAGTAAAATATAATAATAGTTTTTTTTCCACAGAATGTATCAAGAATTTCTCATAATCTGAATTTTAAATAAAATATTTGTTAGAAAATACACTGTTGAAAAAAATTAAATTTCAGGTTTCACTGAATATTCAATAAAATTTCAGAATTTTAAGCAGCGTAAAGAGGAGAATTCCTTGATTTATTTGAATTTCCAATCTAATATGAATATTTAGTGCCAAATGACATTGAATTTTCAGTGAAATCTGAAATTTCATGATTTTTTCCCCTAAATCGCATTCAGTGTCACTATCCCGAAAATTCAAGAATATCTTTACTGGAATTTTCTGGTTTTCTATTCATTTTCAGGGAAAAATGAAACTGAAGTTTACAGTTCTCTTTGATTTTTCCGCGAAATTCTAAATTTTCAGTGACGGAATTCATTGAAATTTCTGCGGTAATTAAATTCGATAAAAATTTTCAACAAGTGTACCGGAAATTTCAGACAAAAATTTTAGACAATGTATACTTCACCCGCATTCACCAATATTTTACACCCGAGAAATAATTACAAAACCTAAATGCACCCCGGAAACTTTCGCAGGAGTCATCAGAAAGCGCAAATGCAACTACAGAGCGATAAATCGCGGGGAGAATTACTCGGACCTGTACATGTGGTTTAGAATATATACTGCAGTTGTGCAGAAAACAAAGAATGAACTATATCGCAGACGAATTTCCCACTCTCCTAAGGGATATACAAAGTGAAATACCTTTCATGGCGAATCCGACGCCTGCGATCAATCACGTGAGCCCGAAAATCTAAAATGGCCTCCACGTGATCAGCTGATCAGCGAGACGAGACTGACAGTTACGGCAGGCGCTCTGATGAAGAAATATCAATACCAAAAGGGTATTATTGATTTTGTGGAATAAAATTTTGTTCTCATTACATTGTTTTTCATCAATTGATCGACTTTTTGGCACCTCGTGACAGTACAATGTTTCATGAGAATGAATATTAATTCATTTGCTAAAATCAATCACGAATAACCTCAAAGTCTCGAAAGAATAGTCATGACTAGAACCTACTATTTTAGTTCAAGAAGATTTTTTTTTTAAAGAACCATTATGCCTATATACACATCTTAAAAACTTGTATAAAAATACTTTTATGAAATATATCGTTTATTTTACGTAAATTATTCGCCATTGAGTGTCTCTCTCGACTCTTAATTTGACGGAACATAATATGTTCATTAATCCAATGGAATTATATTTGCAATTGGTAAACAAAAAAAATATTTAAGAATTTGAAATTGAAAATTTGGCAATTTATTACGAAACATTTCCGTTCTTACAAATTCCAATTTCCCGAATTTCAATGTGACAGTTCTTTTTTGAAAAACTCAAAAGGGGGGGGGGTCTTCTCTCCCAACCTAATCCAGTCTTAAGCAAGTGAATGGCTATCGATCGCGACCAACTTCATTTCGATCGCAATACGCGTTCGCCAGGGAGCGTTAACGAAAAAAGTGCCTACATACACATACACACACACTTTTCTAAATAAAAAAAACCATCTGGGGAACTTCCACTCATTAAACGTCGACATTTCATGAAATTACGATTTTTCATTTGCGCGATGAAACCAATAACTTCCTATCGGAAAATTAAAAAATTATTTCTTTCTTCTTTCTTTGTTTGGATTTAACGTCACATCAACAGCTAGGTTATTAGCGACGGGCTCTCGACTCGTTCTTGACGTTAGAGCTCACGACTATTTCCTCTGTAACTTGTAGGTTACGATGTTATGACAGTATTTCAAGTGAATGATCGGAATGCAATCACACACGATGGTGAGACTCAACTGTAGTCAGTTATTTTCTCGAGACACGTGGAAACTGTAGGTTGTTTGTACATGATTCGACCATGATTAATTCTATTTCTCTCCATATCTTAACATTTTATTTCAAATATTCACATTGGTGTCCTTATATCATTTGACTAAATCAAATAATCCAGAAAAAATTTCACCGGTGCCAGGTTTCGAACCCAGGACCTCTGGCTTTGTAGGCGGACACCTTACCGACTCGGCCATGCACCCGGCTAATTAAAAAATTGTGCTAAAAAAAAATGTACAATTTTTACTGAACGTGAAAAAGCCACTTCAGTATAACTAGAGCCTACCTGCAGAAAAGGGACAGGTACCTCCCGTAGAAACCGCGTGGTCGGAGCACGTGATGGTGCACCCCCCCACCACTGGTGAAACCTCTGGTATACCAGGATATAGAGACGCGCTCGCGCGTCCCGCCCACGGGCTGGCGGGTACATCGTGGCCGCCTTTGCCTTCACCACATCATGATATCCCTTCGAGTCGCTAGCTCGCACTCGCGCCGTCTGGACGCCAGCCCGTGGTGTGAGCAATTCCGCGATAGAGAATAATCGCAGCAAGAGCAATAAGAAAACCCCCGCGCGCGGTTGTACGGGTACCCCAGCCAGCCTGAGCGTGTAGCCACCCGCAAGGGGGGCCGAGCACGCCCCCGTTCACCGGAGGAGAGGGTAGAAGCCTCCGCGGGCCTCCGATACCGCACACCCATTGGCTCAACCAGGGTCACGTGGCCAAACCCGCACAAGACACTCTGGCCAGCCACCGCGTTGGGAGACGAAGGAAGCGAGACAACAGTATCAACAGAGATACGCCGGGGTGAATGCCGAAGAAATTCACCGGTTTCAAGAAATAGGATAAAAAATACATACCTCAGCGGACAAGGATTCCGCGGTGAATGACGTCCTCCTTCAACTCGCGTTGAGACTCACTCGTACCACTGTGTTTCATTATTGTTCGCCATTGGGAGTTCAACTCCAAGTTTTGCACACCACTACGGAGACACATTCCCACCAGTCAATTTTTTTTTCCCCACCTACCTTCGGTATCCTTCATTCCGCGAACGCTCGTCGCGACAGTGTCTGCTAATCCGCACCGAGTCGGGGAGTTTCGCTGAAGAGCAATCGAGTGTTAGTACTTTGGCAATGTCCAGTGATATTATTTGTGCCTGAGTTGGTGAATAGGATAGGATTATGATATTGAGAAAATCCAAAGTGTTCAGTGAGTGAATGGTATTGAGTTCAGCGTGACACCAGTGATCCTTAGGAGAAATTTTGGAAAATCCATGCTGATCACCAGGTGGAGAGCACTACCGAGCGTTGGAGTTTGATGCGTGGCAAGCAGCACTCGTTTCACCAGGAAGATACTGCCTGTGAACTAGTCCACCAGAGCATTGGGCTCCGGTTGGACAGTAACGATTTTGTGATTGACGACAAGGAAGTTATCGAGAGGGTGAAAACGCGGTCGCCAACACCCGTCCTGGCGAACGACGGGTGCTCCGGTACAACCGGAGCTGGTGGCGGCTTTTGGCTGGCCTCGGTGGCCGCGGGGGCAGGTGCTGGGGCCAATCTGCCTCCGCACGGTACCCATCCAACCATGGATCCAAATTGCGGTCCTGCCGAGACTGGTTTTATCAATAGTCAGCCATCGATGGCTGAGCTGTCAGCAATGCCACAGCTCGGTGGCGACGGCCAACTTCAACACTCACCTGGTACCGTTGGATCCATGAGCCCTGGCAGTCATCATCCTAATTATCATATTATGATGGATCCACATGGGGTGCAGGATCCTTCTGGTGTCAATGTGCCCGAATATCCGTGGATGAAGGAGAAAAAAACGACGAGGAAGAGCAGTCAGCAAGGTAAGGACAGCATTCTGAAAAATTTGGGACTGATATGGCTGTTTAGATCGAAGTCTCATCGAGAAATCACATCTAAAGACGATATCCAACACCGGAATGTTGGATTGAGCCTGTGATCACTGATGCCGCGCGACGAGAAACTGCATCTTTTCGTCTCGTCTCGTTATCAGGAAATCATTGTCTCGTCTCGTCTCACATCGAAATACGAGAGCAATTTCTTCTCTCCTCTCGTCTCGTCTCGCCTTATCATATCTCTATAATCCAATTTGCACGGAAAAGAGGAGAGGCACTCTGGAATCTCGTCTCGCCTCTCGTTTCTCTCGTTCTCGACCGGCTTGGCTCGTCTCGTGTCTGTCATTGTCTCGAATTACTCTTCTCGTCTCGTCTCATCATGTCTCTCGTCTCGTCTCGTTTCGTTTCTGTCATTGACTCGAATGACCCTTCTCGCCTCGTCTCGTCTCGTCTCGTTCCTATCATTGTCTCGCATGACTCTTCTCGTCTCGTCTCGTCTCGTTTGTCTCGTCTCGTCTCCTTCCTATCATTGTCTCGCATGACTCTTCTCGTCTCATCTCGTCTTATCACGTCTCTCGCCTCGTTCGTCTCATCTCGTCTCGTTTCTCTCGCGTCTCACGGCATCGCCACCTGTGATACATTGCCTTCTGGTCATTAAAGCCTCTCTGTTTGTAAACGCCACAGGGAGTCTATAGTCGCCGACGGCTAATGACAGTCACCAGCCACTCCTTCTGTTCACTGTAGCCATTCAAACCCCCATATGGGACACACCAATAACCCATGCCGAGGAAACCGCACGTTTTCACGTGTCTCATACGAAAACTCCCACAGTTTGTACCCCACACTCATTCACCATGGACCACCGTGAAAATTGGCCCTGAGTGATGGCCACCACGTGGTCTGTTTTCCACGGAAAACCCTTTATTTAACCACTATATTCTCTCACCCGAGTGAATGATCGTCTTCGAAACGAATTACCGTACTTCTAACGGTCATTTTCACTTCCGTCTTCTTCACATGCGGGAATCACCGCCGGACAACCGAAGCTATTCATCTTGTTGGGCATCAACTCTGTCATTTAGCCTGTTGACACTCATTCATTTGGGGATACAAACCGAGGCAGATTGCCGCAATTCATGGGAATAATCGCGGGATGATGTTTATGAGTTGTTGAACATAACCTGAGGAATCCCCGAAAGACGTATCGCGGCATCCTTTTCCAGCGACTTGTTGGCCCATTGTCAGAGCCATTGAGTGCCGATAAATCTGGCAAGTGCGGTCCCCTGGCACGCGGTTCATGGACGATCCTAAGGGTGTAAAGGTTTATGGACCCGAGGGGGATGTCCGCGTTCCTACAGTTATACTGAAAGATGAAGGCCTTGAATAGGGGCGATCGGGGGAGGGGAATTTAGCAGTATCCCGACGGTGGCACTATCCTTCGGAGTAAGTTAACCTCCAAAGGGGAAGATGGAGTGCTTGGCCGACGCGAGGTTAACCGGCCGTTGGCCAGTGGTAACACGCGAAATCATCTGTAAATTGAGCGTCGGTTGTACGGGTGGCGTCGGGACGCCCATAATTCATCCCGTACCGGCCCGTACCCGGCAATCCAGAGGCGTCTCGGCTATTTCACCATGAAAATAGTCCCCATTCTCTCATACACTGGTGCCTTATCGCCATTCTTCACTGACCACCGCACGTCCAGTGATTTTTTATTTTTACATTTCTCTTTTTATTTCATCCCCCCCCCCCCCCC
>NW_021680430.1:1516080-1533502 GCF_001412515.2 Diachasma alloeum
CCCCACCAACTTTTATCGGTACTGTTGGGTAATTTTATTTCACCGAGAATTTTAGACACGAGACCATCAATCATGCCAGTGACAATTTGCTCTGAAAACAAATTTCAATTATCCGTGGAAATTTAATAACCAGTCCTCGTCTTATAATGCCTGAAAACTTTCTGCTTGACATGTCTTCTCGCTGAGAGAGCCCCAGACAGCGTCATCCTTCGTGTAGGTGGCTTGATCACTTTCTAACAAGTAATAACGTCATGAGGACTCGATCATCTCCCGTCTCGCTTGCACCGTCAGCCCAGGGTATTCGGGCTTTTAGCCCCTGGAAAACGTTAACTAACGTAGCTCCCCTCAGCGCGCATTAAATTCTAATCTGTTACAGCGGTGTCGCGCTGCCACGTCCAAGGTGTATGTTTCGGGTGACGCGCTAGGATATAGCTGAAATAGGGGATGATACGTCAATCGGTCCCTCGGTGGCTGGGAACGTTGGAATATCATTGGAGAGCTGACAAATTCGGACAATTCTTGGAGATACTTGACGTTTAATCTTTTACCTCTGTTGCTGATGTCGTTGGGATGAGCAAAAAAGCTGGGCTTTCGGGGGGGGAATAGCGATTCTCTGACACCCACTGTTGACGGTGGGCTCATCAGTCAAGTTGGGAGAGAGGTGGCTCCAAGTGCAGACTCTCCAAGACACCAATGTGTCAATTAATCCCTACGTCCCTCGGGATATCACTGGATGGCTTATCATATCTCTCTGTCCTCCGCAAAGTCACTCGGCGTCATTACCATCACACGCGATTTACCGAAGCCAGTTGGCCAACAGAAAGGTTATTCTTTTCATTTAAAGGACTTCTTCAAAATATAGTTATAACGAAATGAAAAAATTAATGGGAAGTCACACGAAGAAGCGAATTATCTTCATTAAAAGTGTTCAATCGAAACGAAAGGTCATATTATTTCCTGAGGAATCTCATTATCTGCATCAATCCGTGGATTGATGATATTCAGAATCAAAACAATTTGTCAATTTATTCATTATTTAGAAGTATTCGAAGATAAATTTTTAAGTCCAGTCAAATGGTTTCGAAATAATATTAAAAATATTTTAAAATATCGGATGCAAGTGGAGACACTCCACGACAGTAATCTGTCAATTAATCCCTACGTCGCTCGGGATATCACTGGATGGCTTATCATATCTCTCTGTCCTCCGCAAAGTCACTCGGCGTCATTACGATCACACGCGATTTAGAGGAGCCAGTTGGTCAACAGAAAGGTTATTCTTTTCATTTAAAGGACTTCTTCAAAATATAGTTGTAACGAAATGAAAAAATTAATGTGAAGTCACACGAAGAAGCGAATTATCTTCATTAAAAGTGTTCAATCGAAACGAAAGGTCTTCAGTTGAGTTTTCCAGAAATATTTCCGAATTGAAGGGAGATAGCGAAATTATCATAATAACCTTTTTTGTAGAGCGAAGTACGCGCTGTGAAAAAGGTTATGAGAAAATGTTTGCTGTCTCCCTTAGATTTCGAGATATTCATTGAAAACTGGCGAATAGTAAAAATCAACTTGAACCGTTTGACCACTTCGCTACTGAAATGTTAAAAAATAATGTTAAAAATACGCAATTTAGAAATGACTATTTGGTCGACAAAAAGATAATTCCTTCCATTTAAACACCTTCTTCAAAACATAGTTACACCAAAAAGGAAAAATGAATGTGAAGTCGCACGAAGAAGCGAATTATCTTGATTAAAATTGCTCAATTAAAACGAAAGGTTGTATTGATTTAGGAGGAATCTCATTATCTGGATTGATGACATTCAGAAACAAAATAATTTGTCAATTTATCCATTATTTAAAAGTGCTGGAAAAAAAATTTCAACTCCTGTGAAGATTTCAAACTAATACGAAAAATATTTTAAATGAAAAAGAAAAGTGAATCTGAAGTCGCACGAAGAATCTAATTATCTTCATTAAAACTACCCAATCAAACCGAAAGGTCATATCATTTCCTGAGGAATCTCATTATCTGGATTGATGACATTCAGAATCAAAATAATTTCCCAATTTAATCCATCAGTATTCTACAAAAAATATTTGAAAAACTTTTTAAACTCCTATCAAATGATTTCAAAATAACATGAAAAATATTAATGGCCCGAATGGAACTATATCCTTGACGATAAACATGAAAATTGATTATACCGTTGGTTTATATCGACTATTTGGAAATCTTGTTCTCAAACACTTCAGCTGTTGATTAATTCTTTCAATTTTTTAGTCGTCCATTTATTCAAAGATGATGAGAGCGAAGTTTGAGGCATTTTCTGGCTTCACGAGGGTCACAAGGATCAGTTCAGTAGCGAAGCGGTAAACCGGGTTAAGTCGATTTTGACTATTGCCCAGTTTTTGATGAATATCTCGGAATCTAAGAGAGATATTAAAATTTTTCTCTAGACCTTTTTCATAACCCTCAGTTGGCTCTATAAAAAAGGTCATACCAAAAATTCTGCTATCTCTTTTAGATTCCGAAATATTCGTCAAAAACTGGGCAATAGTCAAAATCGACTCAACGCGGTTTAGCGCTTCGCTATTGTGTTGCGAAAGGTCAACAACTTTTGTGAATTAACTTCCACCGTTATAAAAATCTCAGGTGCTTTTGCTTTCTATCTGTCCGTACCACCCCCGTAGAAACTAAAATCCACGCTCTTATGAACAAAAGAGAAGAAAAGAAAATGATTCCAGTAGGTAAATGGAGGCTGGAGGGAGGCATCTAATTTAGGGATTCATCGACGGGTAAATCCTGACTGAATTAGAGATACCTTCCCCCAAGGAAATCCAAACGGCTTCGATTAACCGTCCACGATAGGAAATAACGGTGAGAGTAAAAGGGAAGAGAGGTTGTAAAAAATAGTCAAGAGCCTTTCGAAATGAGGATATCTTGGAAACTGTGAAATTATATGGAATCCCGTCGACGTCTGCCTCAACTGCGCCAAGTCGAGCGTCCAGATCCCGTGGCAGCTCAATATTGAAGCTGTCATTTCCGGGGAAGCTATCAGACAGCGCTGATACTGCAGCTATTGCAGATCTTTATTAACGAAAAACTTTTGAGACTTTGGGAATTCGGTTGTACCCTCATGCTACTCTGACGTTATGAAAATATTTGCACTTGTACCTGTCACTTGTGGGCTATTGTTACCTTTTTTTGTGCCGCAACCCAATTCTCATTCCACCGAAACTCGAGACTCGGCAATCCTCCAACATAAACATCATCGTAAATAGCCGAGTATTTTCTCAAGATATTCAGCGGGTGATCCCCGGAAGTCGGCATCATTTTCGGTAATACAAAATTCTATTCACCACAGTGATGCCGCGAGACATTTCATGAGACTTTACGAGACAAAACTTTGGAGAGATGATTTCGAATCAATGAACATGGAAATCTTTGCTCTCGTATCAGTCTCATATGCAATATCGACTCCTGTCGTGATGACTCCGAGTCAATTTATTTTATCTCGGTTGGCAGTTTTTTACTTTTTTTATATGAAAAAAATCGAGACGAGACAAACCGAGACAAAAGCCGAGATTTTATATTAAAAAACACGAAACAGTTGAGACCGAGATGAGACAAATTGACTCGGAGTCATTACGAGAAGAGTCGATCAGTGATGCCGCGGGACGATACGAGACGAGAAACTGCATCTTCTCGTCTCGTATCGAAATACGAGAGCAATTTCATCTCTCGTCTCGTGAAAAATTGAGAGATTCTCTCGGTTCGTCTCGTCTCGTTTCTTTCATTGTCTCGAATGACTTTTCTCGTCTCGTCATGTCATGTCTCTCGCTTCGTTTGTCTCATCTCGTCTCGTTTCGTTTCTGTTATTGTCTCGAATGACTTTTCTCGTCTCGTCTCGTCATGTCTCTCGCCTCGTTTGTCTCATCTCGTCTTGTCTCGTTTCTGTCATTGTCTCGAATGACTTTTCTCGCCCCGTCTCGTCATCTCTCGTCTTGTCTCATTTCTCTCGTATCTCGCGGTATCACTAGAGTCGATACTGCGTATTTCGAGACTGAGACGAGAGCATTGATTTCCGTGTCAATTGCGAGCGACATCATCTCCAAACTTTTGTCTCCTAAAGTGTCTCGCGGCATCACTAATTCACCATGAAATAACACCCCAAACAAATTGATAATCCGGAAGAATCGTAATCGTAAACATATTTTTAACTGAATCTGCGGTGGGCCGATACTAAAAAGAACTTTCCTCGCTCGTTGTCGCGCCAAATGGGCCGCTATAAAAGCTCAAGTTGGGGGAGAACTAACGGAGCGCCGTTTCATCCCACACTCGGGTGTTTTCACTGAGATTTCTACCGACGAGGCGCATTCTGTGGCCTGTGTTTACGAAATACTGCACGAGGGATTCTACTGGATTTGATTCCTTCTGGGGCTCGATGGAAGTCGACTGTTGGCTATTATTTGGTGGGACACAAACTTCACTCTTCACCTTTCGGCGGAATGGGTCTGACCCTTTACGAGACAGTCTGTGACAATTGTTTTCTGTTAGATTCTTTGAGTTTTTGAAAATAGTCTTGCAAGTCTAATTATATGAAATGGAATAGCCTGAGAATTCCCATGACATTGCTGCGGTGAAGGAAATCCCACAAAACATTGTGCAAACAAATTGTCAAGCCTGTGAATTTATCCCGGTAATGAACCCCGGAAAGACACACACATCCGGCATTTTCAGTCGTGTGAAAATTGTTAAGTCTACGCTTACCTTGACAAGTGTTTACATGTCAGTCATTTGTTAATGCTAGAAACCGGATAGGATTTCTACTTTCACAATTCCATCAAGGCCGACTTCCTCAAGGCTTTGAATTTGAGAAATGAGGGGTTTTAATCAATATAACGATGAACAAAAAACGGAGTTCGTCAAATATAAAATAGAGACGATGGGAAATGTACCTTCGTGAGGTTCACTGGGATGGGATGAACTTTGGTGGACCGCTAGTTAATGAATCGTCCGAGTGAGAGTGTTTATAAACCATTTAAAACAGCGTCTGGTGCTGGAGGTCCCCGAATGAGATAATGAAACAGAGGAGAAAGAGTCGGAGTGATGAAATGAGAGAGAGATGAGAGAGAAAGAAGTCGGGTGATGGATGAATGTGGACAGGTCGAGAAATACTCATCCTTCGTGGTGAGACCTAGGATCGTACTATTTATGAATATTATTAGCATATATTAGGAGTGCTTGGAACCAGAGGGAGGACTGCGGAAAATTCCGAAGGCTCTATTGAATGCTGTAAACCGAATTTGGTCGCCGATAACCTTTTGGGCAGGAGGATCCGCAAAAGAATTTAATTCGGCGGATGAAGTGCCTAGAAGTTTATAATACCGATTTCAAAATTCTCCACACCCAGAAAAATGGTTTATTTGAATTGAATCACTTCTATTTGCAACGAATGAATCCTCTATTAGGATTAAATAAACGCGTGCAATGAAACACGCGTTCAGACTAGTTGCGCGACGTTGCCGAAACCTCGCTGAACGCGCGCGGGTGGTGGAGAGTAAATTCGGCAACGCTAGAGGTTGAATAACGCAACGGCAAATTTCACATGTCCACGGAGAGAAAAATTCAATGAAAATTATCAGAAAAAAAAAACGTAAAAATTAAGATTCGGAACCTAATCCGCGAGCGAAGTAGAATTCAATAAAAAGTGTTAGACGGAACTAAAATTGTACGAATCGCCACGTAAATTCTCACCGCTGGGGGACAACAAGTCGTTCCGTAATTTTTCCCCAGCGATTGAAAAAATTTTACGGAACGGAACGTAGAAATAACTCACCAGCTTCATAAAAATTGTTGAACGTTCAAGAATTTTTGATTTTGGAGGCATAATAAGTCGGCAAGTTTCTGTAAGATTTTACTTCTTTGGGAAAAATTACGCGACAATTCTCTTAACGTTCCAGATTTCTTCTCTTCCATTCCTATAAACATTGCCGGAACACAACTCCTCATTGCGGATTACGTGAATTGTTCCGTAATTTTTACTGAATATTTCTCTTCGTGTCCGCGCTTGGTACCCTTTCAACCTAAATTGACATTTTTTTACTATGCCTATGTGTTCTGTTAGATAACGAATGATTTGGATTTTCTTGTTACCTCGCCTCCGCGAGATTACTTCAAATCCACGTTGATTTCAAGGTGTAATCGCTCCACGTTACCCCCACGAAACGCATCTTAGCCACTCCTACTTTTTCTCCATTGGACTGTTCGCGAGGTTTTTTACTACTGATAAATCATCTACGGGCAATCTCTGTAGCTGGCGACTTTTTCCCCGCGTGTTCTACAAATCGTGATAGGGGAAGATGGAAAGAGTTTCAGGAGACATTCACTGGGAGTTATATCTGCAGTTGAGCGTATTTGCTAACATGTCGACGTTTATCATTATCATTAGAGTTTTCGCAATTTTTTGTATTGTTAGCGATGGAAGTTTAATGAAAAACGTCAAAGAAGAATTTTTCAATTTGATAAATAATGAAAAATTTTAACTGAAAAATGTTTTGAAAAGTCCAAACAATTTAATAAAATTTTGAAAAAAATGATGAATTTTTTTAAAATATCACTTTTAGTCAGGCAGTTATATTTTTTTAGTTGGAGGAATTTTTAGAGAATAATCCGGTTTACAGTATCTCTAAATTTTTTCAACTCACAAATTATTCTTCACTTCCCAAATTTTAATTTTTTCATATTTATCATACGCAAAAATGATCAGTTCTTGCTCCTCAGATTTTCATACATAAATTCTAAACTCTACAAAATTCATGAAAATTCTTCGGTTTCCCAAATAATTCGAGAAAAATTTTTGAAGATCTACGATTATCTGGAAACCTGAAATTTTCCAAGAATTCAAGAAATTTTTTCAGTATTCTAAGAAATCAATTCATAACCCTCCCCTCATTTTTCAACAATTACAGATTTTAATCAGATTATTTTAAAAAGTAAAAAAAAAGAATTAATCGAAGATTAAAAATTATTCATTGAAGTTTCGTTCTTGATTCTCTCAATTCTCTTCAAGTCATTATCAATATTTATAAAACATCTATGAGTATATGAAGTTTAATAAATTCGATTTCTTCATTTTCACAACGAATAGATAAGCGCGCGCACAGCTCTAGTTTGTATATTAAAAATGAACTGTCGCCTAGCCCTATGACACAACCGGGCATTTGACTGTACTACCGCTTTTATTTGATAAATCGTGCTGCGACCTCTCAACTACCCTTCATCTGCCCCACCCCCTCCCCCTCTCATACCATTGGACCTCCTCCCAGCTACTACACCCCGGTCATCTGAATTTCTAATGCATTATTTTTCCGCCCTCATACCCGGACACATCGCGTCAACCATCCGAATGCCCGAGGGTGCCTCTCACCCGGAGGGGCTCAAGATATTCAGCATTCGCGGGAGGGAAAAGACAACAGGAGGAAGGATCGACCCTGAAGGATTTAGATTTTCAACACCCCTCGGGATGTCGGCAGTTCTCGCTTAAAAAGAGGAACTTTAGACTCGGAAAACTTGAAATAATAGCGATGAATATATATGGTCTATTTATTTTTCAAAATTTATGGGTTTTCAATTGTCTTTTCAACCTCGCGTTCCTCCACTATCGCCCTCAGCTGCCTTTTCATTATTTTATTTTCATAACGAACCAAAAAAAAAGAAATAAAAAGCAACTCGCAACAAAATAGTTCAACTAATTAATTGAAATTTAAAAAAAAATTTTTTAAATCCGGAATTGTGAAGAAGTGGTTGATTAATCGTAAAAATTCGAGATAAAAATAACCATTCCGATAATAGCGTAAATTTCATTGAATCGCAACTCCTTAGCATTGTGATATAAAAAGTGCTTACTCACCGGTCAATCAAAAGAAGCCGCTTCTCCATTCAAATCCCATTCACCGGCTCGGCAACACACTCTTCCGACTCTTCACTCCAATCCGAACAATGAAACAACTCCTGAAATTAAATAATACTCAATTAGTATTTCTTCCACAAAAATAGTCCACACAGAGAGAAGTGTTCAGTAAAAATTACGGAACAATTCACGTAATCCGCAATGGGGAATCGGTTTCCGGAAATTTTTATGGGAATGGAAGGAAAGAAATCTGAAATGTTCCGTGAATTTTCAGGTTCATCACCGAACAAAGTACGAAATTGTCACATAATTTTTCCCGAAGAAGTAAAATCTTACAGAAACTTGCCGACTGATTATGCCTAAAAAATAAAAAATTCTTGAACGTTCAACAATTTTTTCGAAGCGGGTGAATTATTTCTACGTTCCGTTCCGACTCACACTTTTTATTGAATTTTACTTCGCTCGCGGATTGCGTTCCGAAACGTAATTTTTACGTTTTTTATCCGGTAATTCTTACTGAATTTTTCTCTCCGTGCAAAATTTCGAAGATTTAACTTCGATCCGTAGTCCGTTGACGCATGATTTTACCCACTTAAAGAGACATTAGTTTCGCTTTAAACGAGGGTTGAGGCTCAATCTTCTTTTCCTCCGGGAGCGCCGCAGGGTCCAAACGAGGGTGAAAGTTGAGTTTGTCCGCGGGTAATTAGTCGGCAGATCCAGCCACTTCGGAAAATCCGGGTTTTCTGTGAGGAGTTGGATGAAACGGGAATTACAGGCGGCAATGTTGGCGTTCTATTTTATATTTACGACACGCCCGTCGGTCAAAATACAATACACGACATAACCTTGAATTGAACTTGTTTGTATCCAACTAATAAATGACTTGATCCTTCCATTCTGACGAATCAGGAAATAGTGTGACAACTTCCGACACGTTTCACTGACTCGAACTCGTTGGGATAGGGCGAGGGGGCTTGGCCCCCTGCTCGCTGCGCCCGACGGGGGGCACCCGTTCGTCTCCTGTTCACGTCACTAATTTACGATTTTTGTGGAAAAGGCTTGCGTCTCAATTTTCTACTTGAATTTATATACTCTGATCATCATCATATGTCTATGTCTCTTTATCTCTCCACATCTTATTCCTCTGATCCTTATCCTAACGTTTAATTTTGACGCTCAGTCGCCTTGGAATTACCATTATGAAACGACTCAATTGGAAAGACCTTACGAAAAGTCAACGTACACCCAAACCAGCGATGTCGCGAGACGAGACGAGACGAGAAACTGCATCGACTCGTCTCGTCGAGAATTGGAAGATTCTCTCGTCTCGTCTCGTCTCGTCTCGCCTAATCTCGTCTCTATAATCTAATTTGCAAGGAAAAAAATACACAGAGGGACAGAGAGACGGAGGCTCTCTCGACTCTCGTTTCTCTCGTTCTTGAGCGGCTTTTCTCGTCTTGTCTCGTCTCGTCATGTCTCTCGTCTCATTTGTCTCGTCTCATTTCTGTCATTGTCTCGAATGACTCTTCTCGTCTCATCGTGTCATGTCTCTCGTCTCGTTTGTCTCGTCTCATCTCGTTTCTGTCATTGTCTCGAATGACTCTTCTCGTCTCGTCTCGTCATATGTCTCGTCTCGTTTGTCTCGTCTCGTCTCGTTTCTCTCGCGTCTCGTGACATCACTACCCCAAACCTTTTAAAATCATTAAATTACGTCCTCTTCAATCAAAATGCGCGGTAGCGTATCGACCAAGTAAGCGTTTTGAAATCCAATCCATCCCCCAACAATAGTCGACAATATTGATGAACACAGAGATGACTTGACCGGCCTCGAGTTGAAACTCCCCGCAATATTCCAAATATTTTCATTATGAAAATTGGAAAGTTCTGAAAAGCTCGGGTGGTGTGCGGGTGCGGCATGACGTTGCCAGTGTTTTAGATCGATCGTAGTGACGAGGTCGAGAATGACTCCGCGAATTCAGGCATAAGGCCAGCGAGGAAGCCCCACAAACTGTCTCCCTCACACTCATTCTCACCAATCTACACTGTTGCTGTATATACAGCTAACCACCAGTGCGCGAACTCAACGCGAGAGAGTTTTGCGAGTGAGCACGGTGTGGACGCGAGCAGCCGGCCCGTCCGACCGACGGTTGACTGCTTCCCTGATTGATGATCGCTACCGGACTCACTGCCGCCATGCATATATACCCTCACCGACGCATCCTTTCTACTCTTTTTGACGATGGGCTAGCCCCAGCCCTTTCACTCTTTCGACCCCTGCGTATCATTTTGTGGATCCTCCAACCTCGATTCATTCGGATTTTCACTTTGGGGTAACACCGCACGATTATTTTTAATTACTCGGATGAACTTCTTGCATTCTTCTTCGTACGCGGTGATGAATAATCAATGGATCTCGCTTTTATTCACGTAGTGCAGACACTTTTGGAATTTTTTTGAAAATTAAGCAATAGTAGGGCTTCGCACGAGACGAGACGAGACAATATTTCGGAGAATCTCGTCTCAATCTCGTTTTTAAAGAATATAATGATGTCGTCTCGCTCTCGTCTCGGCCTCTGAAGTTCTTATTTCATCTCGTCTCGGTCTCGAAGTGGTCTAGAGAAATTCTCGGTCGTCTCTTCTCGGTCTCGTGTCTTGCCCAGTCTCGTTTTCATCGCACATTAAATATTCAAATTTGAAAGGGAAGGAGTGGTATGGTACATCAGGTAAAGGGTCAAAATGAGAGTGAAAATTAGGGGAGAGTGAGGTAAAACGGACGTCTCGATTTTACGAGACGAGACGAGACGAGACAAAACGAGACGAGACAAAACGAGACGAGACAAAATGAGATGAGACAAGATGAGATGAGACGAGACGAGATGAGACGAGATGAGATGAGATGAAACGAGACAAGACGAGACGAGACGAGACAAGGCGAGAATTATCTCGATCTCGTGCGAAGTCCTCGAAATATTGTCATGGGAATTAGTCATAGAATCTCTCATTCCGGTTGTAAATTCAGGATAATCGGGGTTTTGAGGTTAGATTATCACTGATATCTCAACGACAGAATTTTCAAATTCGTTGATGTAATTGATAGTGATGCCGGGAGACATTTCATGAGACATCACGAGACAAAACTTTGGAGAGACGATATCGGTCTCAAAGAACATGGAAATCTTTGCTCTCGTCTCAGTCTCGAAATACGCAGTATCGACTCCTCTCGTGATGACAAATAGAAAACCGAGACGAGACAAACCGAGACAAAAACCCAGAATTAATCCTTAAGAGATGAGATATTTGGCGCAAGAAATTAGTTTTGTGGCATTATGACGATATTTCTCTCAGTGTATTTTAACATTCGATCATAAAAACTTTGGAATTGGTACAAAATTCCTCATCTCTTTCCAGTAATACAATGATTTCACGAGAAATATAAAAGCGCGAGACGGAATTAGCGAGCAGATACGTCTCTCCGGATAGAGAGAGACTTTTTCGCAGTTCTAACCTCCCCCTCCCCGGCATCTCCATACAAGTCACAATGGATAAGGTTTTTGGACAGCCTCCAGAAATTATAGTATGGAGTGAGAAGGAAAGCCTCTCGGTGGATGCTTGAATATGCGCTGTGCCGAGTGAGTGCAAAACGAACGAGAAGGCACTGTTGGAGCAACGACGATAGGGAGCAAATAATAGGGAAATGATTCGCTCCTTGTTAGATAAAGAGCCTCGTGGGGACAACGCGAGTGAGGGGTGGAAGAAAAGAAATATTGCCTGACGGCCAATGAAAGGGGGCAATGGGCGAGAGAGAGAGGGCGCATATTCGCTTGTATAACTGCTTCATCGACCGTACCAGTTCATGGACTGAGAGAATTGACCGATTTTTAATATTCAATCGTCTTTTTTTTAATGGTTTATGATTGAATACTCCACAGCAAGAACGAATGTCTGAATTTCACGCACCTTTTGCAGACGTTATGATACATCACAGAATAGAATGAAAATTTTTTTGAATTTCAGACGAACAGGTGTCTAAACATGTTAAATTATGTTTGGGATTCAAACGAATTTTCGTTTTATTCAGACGGTTTTGCTTCCGAGGGAAAGCCTTGCACACGGAGAGAAATTTTTGATAACAATAAAAGTGTATCGTGAGTCATCGCTTCCTCATTTTTATCCCGAAATTTTGTAAAATTAGTATATGATGATTAAATTTTATTGACACGTTAGAGAAATTTTATCCTGACGCATAATAAATTTTACCCTTCCAGTCCAATCATTTTTATGGAGATAACGATCATTTTGATGGCAATTAGACATTTGCCATCAAAATAAGAAAATCAAAAACACAAATTTAGAATTAAATTTTATGAAACGTGAAGAAATGATGTTTTTAGTGGGTTTAACTTGGGTTTTTGATGATCAATTTTTAGAAAATTCAACATAGAAGCGGTGAAATTTTCGATAAAAGTCTGAAATTTTGGCTCATGGTAGCTACGATTGAGCTTCACTTTGGTGCGCAGTTTCAGCTCGATCGGTCCAGTAGTTCCTGAGACAAAACAACTTCTCTAAATCTCGTTTTTCCTCAGTATCTCAAAATCTTCTCCACCGATTTCAATTTTTTTTTCAAAATACTCTTCTCGATGGCCATCAATCAATCAAAATATATATACCCATTCAGGCAAAATTTGAAAATATTACCATTTTTCCGTTGTTTCATGAAAAATCTTGTTTACACGATAACTTAATAAAAAATGTCAATGACGATAATTTCATTCAATTTCATTCAAAATTTCATTCAAAAAAAAATTAATGGATGTAAAAAAATAATTGTCTCCTAAATAAAGGGTTTACAGTGCCTGAATTTAACGAGAGAATAAAATTTTCAATTTTCCTATCAAGGGCTCTAGGGATCCCCATGCGATTACATTACAATTAGAGTGGGGTTCCTCTCCAGAGTACAACGGTCCGACACACATTCTCTCACTCTACTGGCCGGAGTAAGTGGATTGGGATGAGGCGAAGGTTTAGGGTTGGCTGAACACTGGTCAGTTTAAACAATTATCACAAGGGTCATGTGTATGTGGGGTGGACCCTTGGGCCTGAGTTATGGCGACACTTTCTGACTATTCACTTCTTACTAATTTCAATTTCGCTGAGACATTTTCCGTTAAAAAATACATTCTGCTTTTGAAGAAATTACGAAACATTATGGTGATGGGAAAAAACCATTCAATCAATAGCGAAGCGGTAAACCGGGTCAAGCCAAAAAACTGATAGTGACTGTCCTTTTGTGAATTTAATCAAACTCAGGCACGGATTTCGTTCAATATCGAGAGAGATTTTAGCATAATAAGTTGCAACTTCTGCAGACCATTTTTTAACTATTTTTATCGACTTAGCTCGGATTGTTTTCCACACTCGAAGAGTTAAGTCGACTTAGCTCTCTTGATGTTCCCCTCCAACCGAGTTATGTCGACTTAAACCGCCGCACAATAAAAAAAATCGATTGAGAAATTATCAGGTAGATGGATTTAATTAATTTTCCTTTATTATAAAGTCATAATAAAATTCTATAGTCGGTAAAGTGGGAAAGCTAGAAATCCAATTCTTTAATTCAGTAGAGAAGCGTTAAACCGGGTTAAGTCGATTTTTACTTTTGGCCATTTTTTTATGAATATCTCGGAATCTAAGAAAGATATCAAAATTTTGCTCATGACCTTTTCTGTAACCCTTAGTTGGCTCTACAAAAAAGGTTATGACAAAAATTTTTGTATCTCTTTTAGATTCCGAGATATTCGTCAAAAACTGGCCAACAGTTAAAATCGAATTAACCCGGTTTACTGCTTCGCTCCTGAGTTCAAACTACTCCAATTTAAGAAGAATATTAAGAATACCCATTGAACCCACATAAAACGAGCTAAGACGGCCCAATTTTATCCCAAAATTGCGACTTAACCCATTTTATTTCGTTCCGAAAAAGGCATTAAATATATTTTGAAGCTAAAATCGTTAATGCGGCGGATGCATCATACCCTCAAGAGTCGATTTCAGTGAAAAATTCATTTTCGAGAAATCGCTACTGAAATGTTGTGACTGCAGGAAAAAATGCTGTCGAATGCAATAATTTTCAACTCTCCGAGGTTTTCCTTTCGGAATTCACTACAATATTTTATTATTTCTGCCTAATAAAACGGTACCAATAAAAATTACGTGAGTGACGGTAGATTTGTATCATCTGTGCGGGAATTACCGTCGGCGTTATACGTGGCATATCGGCACAGCCGTGAATCCGGGCCCTCAGGCGTGTTACATAAGAATCATGCATGGGAAAGGATAGTCGTAAATCTCGTCTCTGCAAAATGTTGAAAAGAGAAGGGGGGGAGGGAAAAAGTTTACTTCTATGGGTATACGAAGAGAGCGAGTGTCCTTTATAGCATTGTTAACAACTAATGTATGCGGCCTGGGTCCTCCAAACCCTCGTCTAACCCCTACACGCGATAAGGCTCATGTCCTTCGACGTTATTATACACATGCCGCACTTCTGAGCACTTACGGTCTATATTATTCCACAGGAGAGAATGAGAAATTCATATTTTTTTAAATATTATTGCTTCTAATGTTTTACAAGCATTTTTTCATTTAGTTCATTATTTTTTGAAATAATTTAGGAAAAATGGAAGAGATAAGGAATTTCAAGCGAACGAATGAGAAGTTTTTATTACAATTTCTAATGTTTTATAAGCAATTTTTTCATTTAGTTCGTTATTTTTTTAATTAACGTAAAAAAATGAAGAGATAAAATTTTTTAAATGCGAACAATATTGAAAAATCGGAGTGTCATAAGTTTTATTTTTAGAAAAATTGTTCTGAGCACTTACGGTCTATATTATTCCACCGGAGAGAATGAGAAATTTATATTTTTTTAAATATTATTGCTTCTAATGTTTTATAAGCATTTTTTTTATTTAGTTCGTTATTTTATTAAATAACATAAAAAAATGTAAGAACACTGTTAGAAAATTACTCCTCAAATTTCAAGAATAAAATCTTGAAATTTTTAAGAATTACTCATTCACACGAAATTTTCATGTATTTTGTTACTGAAAAATCAGTCGAATTCTGGAGTATTGCAATAGAATTGCAATTTTCAGGTCCACATCGCAATGAAAATTATTAATTAATTGGAAAATTCTAGACGTCACTGAAATTTCAGTGATAATTTAACCTGGAAAACCCAATTATCCTGAATTTCTAACCTGAATGAGGGAATCCATAAACGATTTGATCTTAAATTATATTCAAATTTACAACATTGAGAATTTAAGTCCAACAATTGCTGAATTTTGAAAAAAATTCCAAGAGTGAAGAAAAATGTTAAAATAACGAATAAAAAATTCCTCTTTTTAATATTATCGCTCCCAGTGTTTTATGAACAATTTTTCTTCAGTTGCAATTAGTTTATTATTTTGTGAAAAGATGCAGAAAAAATGGAAAAGATTCGCGTTGTCAGAATAATAGTCACCCAGTGGCACTTCCCAATTTGCTCCACCTGACAGATGATGGTGAGAAGGGAACTAATAGCCCGAGCGATTCAATTTAAGACGTAACTATCTGATCGTTAATCATGTATCGATTGATGCGATTATTCCGCTCGAAAAGGGGTACATGAAAGACGAATTACGGATTGTGATGATCATTATTCTTTGTCTCCAATGGACGACCTTGACCCAGAGGACTCAGCGAGTGGTCACAGAAAATGAATAGACACTGGCTTAATGACCTTGCCCTCCAGCAGGAAGTCCTGTACATGACATCATCGTTATAATTATCGGCGTTGCAGTCTATTGTAACAGTTTTCAATTCTTTAGAGTGGCTTTTTTCACTGTTTGTTTCGATATTATGCAATAATTCAGGAAATGCTTTTGTGTAAAATTCTACACGGAGAGAAATTCAATAAAAATTACCAGAAAAAAACGTAATAATTACGATTCGAAAGGTAAGCCGCGAGGGAAGTAAAATTCAATAAAAAGCGTGAGTCGGAACTAAAATTGTACGAATCGCCACGTAAATTCTACGATTTGTTCCGTAAAAATTAATCACTCGTCTGATGACTCACCGCTGTGGGGACAACAACTCGTTCCGTAATTTTTCCCCAAAGATTGAGAAATTTTACAGAACGGAACGTAGAAATAACTCACCAGCTTCATAAAAATTGTTGATCGTTCAAGAATTTTTTATTTTGGAGGCATAATTAGTCGGCAAGTTTCTGTAAGATTTTACTTCATGGGGAAAAATTATGTGACAATTTCGTACTTTGTTCGGTGATGATCCTGAAAATTCACTGAACGTTTCAGATTTCTTCTCTTCCATTCCTATAAAAATTGCCGGAAAACGATTCCCCATTGTGGATTACGTGAATTATTCCGTAATTTTTACTGAATATTTCTCTCCGTGTATTTGACTGACGCTGAATATTCATTTTTTTTTTAAATGTTTTTTACGTAATTTAATTGACAATTTGATGAGTGAATATATTTCAGTAGCGAAGCGGCAAACCGGGTTTTGTCGATTTTGCCTTTGGCCATTTTTTGATGAATATCTCGGAATCTAAGAGAGATAACAAACAAAATTTTGCTTATAACCTTTTTTATAACCCTCAGCTGGCTCTACAAAAAAGGTCGTGACAAAAATTTTTCTATCTCTCTTAGATTCCGAGATATTCGTCAAAAACTGGTCAATAGTCAAAATCGACTTTCCAGTTTACACTGTCAAAAAATTTTAGCTGAATTTTCCAGAAAATGACACTGAATTCAATTTAACGGAAAAAAGTCTATGAAACTTCAAGTTTCCCTGAAAATTCAAGAAAATTCCGGATTTTTCAGTGGAAGAACCATGAAGATTCCGAAATTTCCAAAAATTTTCAATGTAAACATGATAATTCAATAAGAAATTGCTCTGAAATTTCAAAAAATTGAACATTCAAGGACATTTCTGCTTGAATTTTCCCAATGTCCATTAACTTTCACGGAATAATTTAACTAAAATTTAAAATTTCCATGAAGTTTCCACGAAAACCACGAATTTTCAATGGCAAAATTCCCTGAAATTTCAATGAAACCGTCACTTCTTTCATATTTCAAGACTAAAGCCTGGAAACTTCAGTGAAAATTTTTAAACAGTGTACCTCTTCGCTACTAATGTCATATCCTCAAACCTCTCCACAATTAATCCCCCATAAAAAACAATTCATCACCCTTCATTGTTTCTCTATTTTTCCTCATTCGGAGTGCGCTCCGTCCCCCGAAAAACTCCTCCCCGAATTCCACATTTCGAAAGATTAGCATAAACTTCTTGCACCCGTCGGCCCCGGGTACATCCCCATTTTTACTCGGGGTGACGCATAGACCCTAGAGAACCAGAATAAAATCCTAGGGTTTGAGAAATCGCGGGAGAAAATGGTTTGAGATGTAGGGTGACAGAATGGAGAAGCCACAGAGACTCGGGGGGGG
>NW_021680430.1:1533546-1582245 GCF_001412515.2 Diachasma alloeum
GTTCGCGGTTGAAATCAGAGACAACTTAGTGGCAATACGGTTGAGAGAGTGAAGAAGAGGGACGGGGAATTCTTCTCTGAACGCAAATTATCAGAAAATTAGTTTCGAGGAGAGTTGCCGAGTTTTTTTCCTCCGTCTGGGGGTTTCTTCTTTCCAAAAGTATTTGGGGATGTCTGAACTCGCTCGAGGGAAGCGCGTGACAGATGCGGAATAAGTTGGGGGAATTTCTGATCGAAGACAATTCTTTAATTAAGAATCTGCCATTCGTCGATGCGTGATTAATTATGAGTTTATTGAAGCGTTCAGGGGAATTGCGAAACAATTGCATCTGCGATCAGCTGAGACTTGAAGAGTCCCAGCAGCTGAAGATTCTCCGCAATCGCGAGTGCAAACCAGCGGGCTTTACCCGGCTCAAGGGCTCAAGAACGCAAATTATCGGTAAATTAGTTCTCCAAAGTTCCCTTTTTCCTTCACCAAAAGCACGTCTCGCTGGAATAATGGCGGGGAGAGGGGAAGGGGTTTTCCGGTGAATCTTCGCGACAGATAACGCAATTCCAGCTGTTACTTTTGATGAAAATTTTCCAGCATATGTGGAAAATTGTATTTTTAAAGAATTCAGTAGCGAAGTGGTAAAGCGGTTTAAGTCGACTTATCTCTTACTAGAGTTTTTGCTGAATATCTCCGAATCCAAAGGAGGTAACGAAATTTTCGTAATGACCTTTTTTCTAGAGCAAATTGAGTGCTACAAAAAAGGTCTTAACAAAAATTTAGCTATCTTTATTAGATTTCGAGATATTCACTGAAAACTGGCCAATAGTCAAAATCGACTTAAACCGATTTACTACTTCGCTACTGAAGTCTAAAAAGAAATTCCTCCACTTATGTTTAATGTTCAATTTCCACGATGAATTTGAAAATTCTAGCTTCCATTGAAAAATCAATGGTTTTTTAATACAAAAAACCAAATTTTCTTGAATTTTCAAGACGATTAAAAAATTTAGTGAACGTTTTCAATTGAAATTGAATTCAAACTCACAACATAGGAAACTCAGATGACATTGTGACTGAGATTTCAAGAAATTTCTAACAGTGTGCACGTTTGTCAAAAAAAAATCCTTTTGTGATAATTTTCAAAAACTGTTTCCTCGACACAAGTAAGACTTGCTCGAGAACTTTGTCGTTTTTCTCTCAGTCCAGTGGCACCACCATTCAATCGCAAATACCCAAAAGCCCGCCTCACATAGAGCCTTGCGTGCCGCCGAAATATTCAACCGTAAGTGTCGGCAGCACGCATCCTCGAATAATCCAGTCTGAATCGACGCGTAGACGATTCCCTCCTTATTCTTCTGTGTACTCCACCAACATTACCCTTGAATAATAAATACTCCCGTAACCCGTGCCATTCCACTCCTCCAGCTTGCCGCACACATTCATTTTTACTCGGTTATTTATTATTTTCCTTCTCCCTTTTGCTTTGGAAAAAAAAAAAACCCATTGATTTGGAGGAGATAACAGAGCCACTCTCTCACGAATGGTTCGAGCGCTCGCAGGTCGCTCCACCCCGATGATTGCAGGTTGCACTGACACGCCTCTGAGCCGCTGGTACATGTACACATAGCATGTACAACTCGCACGTACACCTTTACCATATCCCGTTCGTCCAATTTTCCCCTGGACATCGCTCTCCACCCGAGCCCCAGCCATAATCACAGGTTAGCTTGAGGCCGCGAGCACCATTGCGTGGCCAGCAACATGGCCGCCAAAGGGGATACCATACCTTCAACTATAAGCTATCACTACTTATTTCAAATTCACCACAAAAACAGTTTTCTAATTTGTCTTATTCATGTTATTATCCTGGAGGGAAAATAATTTAATGCATGCGTGAAGCTGATCGTGTGTGCCGTCTCGATAGCCGTCTATTTCTCACGGCATTCTTCAATCCGCGGTGCTATTATTATCAACAATACGCGGGGGGTTATTAGCCGAGAGAACCTCGTGAGCCGGGTACTTTAACACTTTCCAATCTATAATTATACGAGTTGTGAGGCTGGCTTGCAACATTATCTACTATCAGCGGCAATCAACTGCATGAGTTGAGACAACTACGTTACAATGTCTGGTAAATGGAAATAGTTGTCGTATTGAGGTGTGAAGATATTTTAATGATTTCCGCTTTAGACTGGGAAAAAAAATTGACTTATTGAGGGTAAAATAGATGGAACGTTTTGCGTCACGCGTTACGTTTTTGCGTCACCCCTCGTGACCCTTATTAATTTCACATCCTCTCAATACTAATTATAAAAATGTTATTTCAAATCTATTTCATAAAATAGATTTAATCTATTTCTATTTTATTTTTTTTTAATAAAATTTTTAGAAATGAAAAAAATTGAACTAGAAAATCGAAAAATGGAATAAAAAATTGATTTAGAAATAATTCTTTCAATATTAATTATAGAAAATGTTATTTCAATTTAATTTTCAATTTTTCAAATTTTTCAAAAAAATTTATTTCAATTTAGAAATTTTCTTATTAAATCGTGAACTTTGTTTTCTCTTCATCAGAAATGAAGGTCAATGATATAATAGTCGGATTCTCAAATTACGTTTAAATCACTTGAAGAAAAATCACAGAAGAATAAAAAGTCGCGGGTAATAACGTTCCCTTACGAATTTTGCATGAGATCGACGCGGGATTATCGTAGAACCGCGAAGACACACCTTGAGGCCTCAGAGGATCTCCAGTCTGAAGTAATGACTAGGCTATATCTAGGGTCACCCCTCTTGTCCCGGAATCCCTACCCGCGAGGGGCGAGAGAGGATCTCCGGATTTTCATTTTCAAACTCGGGATTTATCGTTAAATTGAAGCTTTATTTAATAATCCCTCAATCCGCCCTAGTCCACGGGTATTTTTTTATCTAATTGAGGTTTTGCATGACATTTCGTCATTCTCGTAAAGGAAAATTGAATGGAAAATACTCGATACGAATGCGTTATTTTCTATTCTGTCCTTGTATTTAATAAATTTGCTAATTTACAAAATTAATTTATTAAATAATACAATTCAGTAGCGAAGTGGTAAACCGGTTTAAGTCGATTTTGACTATTGACCAGTTTTAGTGAATATCACGGAATCGAAGGGAGATAGCTAAATTTTTGTCAAAACCCTTTTTGTAGCACTCAATTTGCTCTAGAAAAAAGGTTATTACGAAAATTTCATTATCTCCTTTAAATTCGGAGATATTCTTCAAAAACTCAACTAGGAAATTTTTTTGAAAATCACAGAAATCAAAATAACGATTATTGCTATCGCTTGCATTTTCGAACTCGGTCAAAAGGACATTCCAACGAATTTTTTAACCCGTCATTCAATGAATTTAGAACATTCTTTTTTAGTTATCGTGTTGCAACTGAATTTTGAAAAAATTCGAAAATTAAAAAAATTAATCAATGAATTGAATTTTAATTAGTGGCGATAAGGTTTAGTAATACCTACATTTGAGAAAATAATGATTCAGACACATACATACATACGAACGCACGGACGCCGTCTCCCGTTTTACCCCTCCTTTTTCAATTGACTCTATAAATTCCCTTGATATTACGAATATCTTCTTGTCCCACCCCCACAAATTGATTACAGATCGAAAGGCAAAGCACAGTCAACCAGAAGTGGTGCTTTCCGTGGCCAGTGTGTTTGCTTCCCTTCCATTCTCTCCCCAACTGTCTTCCCTTCACCGATGCATAAATCTATAATAACTGTTTACACTCTTATTTCCCTATTTCTCCACTTGACCTCACCGCAACCCGCCAACAATTCCAATCCAATCCCCTTTACTTCATTCATTTCCATTAGTTTTCACGTCACGGTTTGATAATCGCGCGAAGGAAATCCATGACATGAAATGTCAACTGGAGAAAAATCATTTCAACATGTACTGGAGTGATTGCTGGTTTATGCAGTGTCGCAAGGACTGTAGTAACATTTTAATGGATCAACATCTCTTAAGAATCATTCTCCCACGCTAATGATGTTGTAACAATAAATTTCAATGCGGGAATTCATTCGTGCAATATGTTATTCAGAAAGAGGCGAGAATAACTTGAAAATCCCTTCCATTTGGTGATATAATGCTACGAGACATTTTTTCGTTTGTACACAAAAAAAAAAATTACTTTTGATCAGTAGCAAAAGTACTTGTACCCAGTACCAAGGGGTTTCTGGCGAAAGGCACATTTTTGTACTTCCTCGAAGTTACAAAACAACTTGATGCAAGTATCATGCGTCAAGTACCTGTGCACTGGTGAGAAGTACCTCAGTACTTGTCACAAGTATTTTGTTACTTGGGACAAGTAAAAAAATTATTTGTAGTGAGTACCTGGCTGGTACTTTTCAAAAGTACCGAATAAACTCAATATAAGTTGAGTATAAGAACTCAAAAATGTTTTTCTACCTCTTCTAAAAACCGAATTCCGTAAAAAATTCAAAAATCCAAATAATTCCCGTTTTGTGAGTAATAAAATTGAAAAGAAATTAAAAATAATTTTTCGAAGCCTTTTAAATGTTGATAACAACATAAAACATGAAAATCTCAATAAAATTTAAGCATACCAATAATTCTCGAAAGCATCCATAAAAATCGCAATCTATTGATTTTGTCCTACAAAATATCTTCCGCTGAACATTTCTATTTACAAAAATGCGTAAGAAAGCCCATTCTATCCGGTAATAATATTCACTTTTTTCAATAAAGTAATCAATTGGAAGTACTGAAATTAAGTCCTAAAAGTACTTGAGAGAAGTTGAAAAATTACTTTTCACTAGTACCTTTGGTACTTGTGAAAAGTACTAAAAGTACTGGCAGTAAGTAGCGATACTACTTCCTCCCCAGTACCATTTCTACTCGATCGGCAGATGTGGTACTTCACCCAAGGACACAAAATATACTTGGGACGAGTATTTTTAGAACTTTTCAAAAGTGAACTTCCCCCAAGTACCGGTTTGTACTGGTGAGAAGTAATTTCTTTTTGGGTGTAAAAATAGTATATTTCGTTACGAGTGCGGAAAAGTGTTTTTTGGCTCGTGGGAGGTTTATAGCACGAGCCGAAGGCGAGCAAAAAACATTTTTCCCACGAGTATCGAACAATATTTTTCATCACAATGTGTGGAAAAGGGACGTTTTAGGCACGCGAAGCGTGCCTAAGTTACTTTTTCGCACAGCGTGATGAAAAATTTGTTTTGTTCGTTTGTGCACTTCTTCAAGGCTATAAAAATGGCCGTAGAGTAGATTTTCAATAAATTTCAGGGGTGGAAGTACCATCTGAATCACAGCAAAACAAATTCTGATGCTTTCAAACGTCTAACGTCTCTCGAATTGTATAAAAGAATCGTTCAGTCCTCAACTGGCATGTTACCTACAATTCTGCTCCCCTAATGATCATCTTAATCGGACAATTTTCCTCCTTGCGTTTTTTTGATCCCAGATACCTACACCATGTATATCCCAATGTTTTACCGAAGGACGAGGGGGGGCAGAAGGCAGTGGAGCCGGCTGTTCCGTCATTTGTTTCAAACTCTTCTCACTCATTTTTCATACGTTTACCTCGGCTGTTCCTCCATCTCCCTTCCACCACCACGCCCCGACTGGCCTTGGGCACTGAACGTAACCCGAAGTAAAACCCGTGGGCCTCCACTTTCCGTCCTTTGTTCCATCGCAAGTTTTCTCTTGTATATAACCCCGAGTCGAGGCAAAAGCGCGCACGAGGGAGAAAACAAAAGACAAATTACTGAGACGGCCATCATGTGACCCTTACCACCTGTCTATATTCTTCGAGACGAGGAGAGGAACGGACTAAACAACGTGCTATGGAGAGGAAATTGAGGAAAAAATTGGGAAAAGAAAGATATACCTTTGGCTGTGGTCGCGTGTGGAATTATCAGCCTTGGTCCGGCTCCATTCTGTTATACCGCCTTCATTTCTCTTCGCGTTTTTTTAATAAAAAACTAGCCAGCCTCCTTTCTCTGGCCTCCTTCAATTTTTTGTTGAGAAAAAAAATCAGAAGGTATTATTCAGTGTCTACAGGTGCCCAATTCCAACTATTCCGTGAAATTTCACTGAGATTCTTCAAGGATATGATCATCACCGTGCAGATAAATTCGATTACTGAGGCAATTGCATGTTTTCGTCTCTGGAAAACCCCTGACACATGATTGGGCCCTTCTCCCACCGCCTCACCAGGGCCTAGTCAGTCCCACACTAGGGCCCCACATTCTGCGCACCGCCGATAACCCAGAAATTCCTGTTATCAGTCGAAATTAGTGGGCCTTTTTTGGGAAAAAAATCTGCCCAAGGCGGGGATCGAACCCGCGATCCTCAGCGTGACAGACAGCAACACTACCACTGAGCCAACTCGCCCGACTGAAATCTCCCTAAAACGGGTTGTATAAACAATAGACGGCGTTGAGAAAACTTTTGTGTCAAGATTTTTGACCCGGGAATGCCGAGTAATACATGTAATTCCCACTTAAACCTCAACAGAAATACAAAAGCCGCCGGCCGTCGCTCTCCTGACGTCAGCTTGCCACTCCCTGATGACTGACAACCTGTCCCGAAATAATATCCACGCGTCTGTCACTCTGATACTCACTTCTTTATCCCTCTCATTCTCCCGTCCTTACACTCGACAATTGTTATTTCCGCACTTTTTGTCACCGACGCTTAGTTTTATTTCTGTTACAGTTATTTTTAATGTTTCGCGCGAGTCTGTCGGAGGTTCAACAAAAACACGTAAGTTTTGAAATTCTGAATTGATGTCGCGTCTCGGAGATACCGAAGTATTCCGTAAACTCAAAAAACGCGGCAACGGAGGGTAGACGCGGGAGAGGTTAAGAACACTTTGGCTATTTTCAAGCTCGTTATCTATTTCATGTTGCACGCGATCCTGTCTGTCTCTCGTGAGAAGCGTCTTGACAGTTCGTCATCCTCGTGACAGTATGGGGAATAACAGAGAATAAATTTCTCGTAAAAATCGTTAACAAAATGGACAAAAAGAGAATATCATGGCGGAAAAATATTCGCGGTTTATTTTCCGCGCATTATGACCGGTGAGAGTCGCGTAATATCGGAAATGCCGAAACGCAATGGTGACTCAATAGGCGTGGATCCGCTTTGATTGACAAGTTCGTCCAGCCAATCGAAAACGCGAAACGCTGATGAGGCTCATGTCAATCACGCAAATACTTTCTCCACCTCAAGCCACCCCTGTTCCACCCTCCGGCAGTTCGATTCGTCCGCTCAGATACCCCGATGGTTTTTTTTTCTCTTCAGTTTCCCACTCTTTTTTTTTCAACGCATCTCCAGGGTCCTGCTCCCACCCTCGACTTCCCGTTTATGTATGTACGCGTTTTCAAGCCACCCTTACATCCGCTCACACGCCATGGGGTAGTTTAGCATCTCCACTTCGCTACCCTCAAGTCACCGAGCGCAACAAACCGAAATGCATGAAAAAATTACCCGTTGAGAAGACAACCGCGGGGGCAAACAAACTTGATTGATGATTAAGATGACATTGATTTCAATATGACGCTTGGAATTTCATGAATAATGAAAAATTTCTATTGAATAAATTTTTCAGCAACAACATTCATCCCACAAAGCTATCGCTCGAGAAATTAATAGCCCTCACGTGAAGTGAATCAAAACCTTGTTGACACCATCCCTTAGTCCAGAGTTTCAATATTACAGCAAACTCATCTTATAACCCCGAGATAATTCTCGTATCTTCAATACTCCCCTCGTTATCACGAGACAAGTTTCTTACTAGGTAACAATTAGCTGATGCTAATCACGCGATGCCACCGTGGATTTCTCCAAGCCCTTGAGGAATCCTAACGTTCTTGTTCCCGAGATTCTGATGCTCCTGGTTCCGAGTATCCCCGTATCCTCGGCGTTAATTAAACTACCATCCAACCAACCGCCCTAACATAATCGACTAGAAACATTGTTTTGCGATCAATACCCTAGGAAAAAAGTAATTTCCAAGTTGTCTCACGTTTTCCCCTCGGAATATTCTGTTGCAGAAAATGGCCTGCCCAGGAGATTACGTACCGCCTACACAAATACCCAGTTACTCGAGTTGGAGAAGGAGTTTCACTTCAACAAGTACCTATGTCGACCGAGGAGAATTGAAATAGCGGCGTCCCTGGATCTAACGGAAAGGCAGGTGAGGGTTCAAAAAATATAGCTCCATCCCCATGATAGTGATGCCGCGAGACATTTCAACGAGACAACACGAGACAAAACTTTGGAGAGATGATCTCGGTCTCAATGAACGTGGAAATCTTCGTCTGTCTCGAAATACGCAGTATCAACTGCTCTCGTGATGACTCTGAGTCAATTTATGCCATCTGGGTTTCCAGTTTTTGGCGTTTTCAATATTCAGAAAACCCAGACGAGACAAACCGCGACACAAACCGAGATTTTACATTGCAAACTATAAAAACTTGAGACCGAGATGAGATAAATTGACTCGGAGTCATCACGAGAGGGTTCGATATTGCGTATTTGGAGACTGATATGAGAGCAAAGATGTTCATCGAGACCGAGATCATCTCCCCAAAGTTCTGTCTCGTAAAGTGTCTCGCGGCACCACTACCCGACGACTTAATCTCAATTCTAATTTGGCGTTTGACACCGATAGGTGAAAGTATGGTTTCAAAATCGTCGGATGAAGCACAAGAGACAAACACTGAGCAAGGAGGACGGTGATGATAAAGACGGAGGATCGTCGGACGGTGTGGATAAGCCCAAAGGGGAGAACATGCTGATTGACGAGGACGAGAAGAAGAGTTGCCACAACTGTGATATTTCCGGAGTTACTGACGTCGGTAGCACTCTCAGCGAGGTGACAGACCTCGGTGCATCGCGAGTCGGTAGCAATAATAATACACCAAGTGCAACCAACAACAATAACAATGGATCAAACGTAGGATTTAATACGAATAGTAATGGTGCTAGTAGTGTTGGCAGTACGAACAGTGTGTCGAGCTCTTTCGAGAAGATAATGGCTGATGAGGACTCGAGATCTAACGACGGTAGCGACGTGACATCGCCAAGCATACCGACCAAGAAGATGAGCGAGGTGCGGATCAAAGTGGAGGGTGGCCACAAGAGTCCAAATCCCACCAAGCACCCGGTGAATGTCTGCAAGAAATCGCCGTCATCTAGCACCAAGGAAATGTGTACAGTGACGAGCAATGGTGTCCTCCTAGCGATGCCAGATTCGACGGTCAGCACACCGGCCCTGCCGAGTCAAGGATCTAGGAGTTTAACCCCCTCTTCAACCCCCGGAACTCCAGTATCCGTGCAACTTCAGCAGGGAAGCCCATTGAATGTACAAAGCACCCACGGCCCCTACATGCAGCGGCCAAGGAGCTCCCCGTCATCCACCAGTTCCGGCGCTATTCTACACGCCACCTCAAACCCAACTACCATGCCACCTCACGTAGCGCGGAGTATCCCCGCAAATCCGCAGGGGCATTTTCCACCTCAGCAGAATTTGTATCAACCACCTGCTGGTGATTACAGAAACGGAATGCCCATGAACAGACAAAACGTTCCACCAACGAATCCTCAGAACACTTACTGCAATCGAGATACGTATCAACAGCGCGTGACGTATCCACCAGATATGCACTCGATGTATAGACAGAACCCGGCGATAGCCACGCGAGTTGGTCATCATGGGAGAACGGGATCAACGACCCGGCCGGTTTACAATCCGTCCATGCAGTTCCACCAGCAGCAGCAGTCGCAGTACCCCAGCACGGGGGAGTACAATGGTTATCCTCAGGGTGGTGCGTCGTATCACGGCAGCTACCAGCGAAACATGCACCCGGCGGGAAGCGCTTATCCGAGTCAAGCTTACCCGAACTCCCAGACTGATCCGTCGACGGAGGGCTACATGACCGGAAGTTACGGATATCCAACTGGACCATATCATGGGGACAACATAGGTTCCCACAGCCACACGGCTGTCCCCGTCCAATCCAGCCAACATTACTACCCCGAAATGCAGCATCAGACGCAACAGCAGCATGCGGCTGAAGGCTACGCTTCCATCCATCCCAACCAGAACGATTACAGGGGGAGCAAGTGTCATCCGAACACCTACTACGAGCAGTCGCAGCTGCACGTACATCAAGGAGGTGAAGCCTCCAGCATCCCAAATAGCTATGTCTCCTCGCCAGATCCCTTTCCTGTCCCCGGCATGACCACCACGGCGACGGCAATCGCCGCGGCAACAGCCGCCGTTATCACTCCGCCGGACAGCACCGGTCAGGCGGAGACGAACAACGAAAACTACGGCAACTTTGGGGGCTTCTACGGTGAACTTGTTCACGCCACTGCGCCAACACCGTCTGCCGATAACAGCAACAGCTCGTCGGACTTTAATTTCCTTAGTAATCTCGCCAATGATTTTGCACCGGAGTACTATCAGCTCAGTTGAGTCCACGAAGCTGAAAATCCGGGCCAGCTGGACTGGAATGAGGAGCAGTATATGCTCAACGAACTTTACTGATTTCAATCGGGGGGCTGTAATTATTAGCCATGTCGGGAGGGAGGAAGAGGCAGACGAGGCGAGAGGACATTTTTCTTTTGTAGATGAGGAGCAAGACGAGACAAGGGGATCTCGAACAAGAGACGAAAGAGAGCGGAAGAAAATTTCGGGAAGATTACGATTCCTTTGGCGCCGTTATTTGACATTTTCCGCGCCAGTTTTCCTCGGGAATACGGGAAAAGTAAAGAAAAAATTCCCTCTCAATTAGGTTTTCGGATATAAGAATTTCAATCGTTATTTTCCAAGAGACGAACATTTTCGTGAAGCTTCGTTTAGGTTCTTGACATACCAATTCATGCACTCACGTTTGAATTCAATGATTATATTTGGAACATCAAAACAACAAAACTCAATTTTAATGAAAATTTTTTTGTTGGAGATGTTTTTAATTGATTTTTTTTTCTGAAAAAATTGCAACAATAATCGCCAAAATTCAGTCAACAAAGTCTACGATAAAAGAGTTTTCAGTCAAAAACGCATTTAACGGATGCCGTGTCACCCTTGTGACCCTCGCTACCCTAGCAAATTCTTTTTTTATGTGACCCTTGCGACTTCGTGACCTTGGTGAGTCCTTTTTTGTGACCCTTGTGACCCTTGTGACCTTACGTTAAGTTGGGAGAGTACCTGATGCATAATCGGAAGGTCCCGGGTTCAAATCTCAGTCTGGACAAAAATATTATGAGTCCTTGATGAATCATTATTGTTCAAAACACTTTCATTTTTGTTGACTTAATTTTAATAAGAGAATACAAGAGAAGAAACGATTTTGTGATTCTTGCCTCGTCTTGTCTTGTGGCATCACTAGTAATTACTGCACGGAGAAAAATATTCAGTAAAAATCACGGAACAATTCACGTAATTCGCAATGGGGAATCGTTTTCCGGCAATTTTTGTAGGAATGGAAGAGAAGAAATGTGGAACGTTCAGTGAATTTTCAGGTTCATCACCGAAAAAAGTACGACATTCTCACGTCATTTTTCCCGAAGAAGTAAAATCTTACAGAAACTTGCCGACTTATTATGCCTCAAAAATCAAAAATTCTTGAACGTTCGACAATTTTTATGAAGCTGGTAAGTTATTTCTATGTTCCGTTCCGTAAAATTTCTCAATCGTTGGGGAAAAATTACGGAACGACTTGTTGTCCCCACAGCGGTGAGTCATCAGACGACTGATTTATTTTTACGGAACAAATCGTAGAATTTACGTGGCGATTCGTACAATTTCAATTCCAACTCACACTTTTTATTGAATTTTACTTCGCTCGCGGATTACGTTTCGAAACGTAATTTTCCCGTTTTTTTCTGGTAATTTTCATTGAATTTTTCTCTCCGTGTGAAAATGGGTGTCTCTGATTGGTTCATGAGGACAAATCAGCAGTTCTCTGTTTCATGAACTTTATGAACATTGATCGTAATTTAAGTGCAATCTCGAAATCTTCGGTATGACAGTGACTGTGAAATATGTAAATTTAGAATAGTGAAAAATTATTGGCATAGATAACGATAAAATGTCATTGTGCATAGAGTGTGAGTCTGAATGTTGATTTGAAAAATTTGCAAGTGGCGATAAATGAATGTGGAGTGACTGTGCCAGGGGATTTGTTAGATAGTGTACAAAGGATGAATATACATATGCCCGAATGCCGTTAGTTGTTAAACTGCCCGATGAAAACTCGTCAACTAGTGAAATACGAGAGCAAAAGGCAAGACTTGTACTGTATATTACCTCTTAAATTTTTGTTTTAAACAATCCTATTGCATTCATATATATTTTCATTGTTTTTTATTTTCGATGGAAAAGCGAAAGAACCAAATGAAAATTCATTATTTACTGTTGGCTAGTTAAATTTCTCTGTACATAAACTTGTTCCATGAACTGATTATTTCGTACAATATGCGCTTTAAAACATCTCATTGATCATGATGAAAAATTGTAGAGGCGATACCAGAGGCGTCGCACACTCAGAATAACGTCGCACGTGTAAAATTTCGTTAAAGTAACACAAAAACATGTCAAATACAAGATTATAGAGAAACATGAGCTCCACTTGTTCTACATTCATTTCCCGAGCTAATATTTTTCTTACATTTTAGCGTGCATCAAGGGTTAATTACGTATCGATTTTCCGACGTGAACTAAAAAAAATATCTCAACGTTGAACGATCAAGTGAGATGAGTGAACATAAGCGTGACTGGGGACTCGAGTTAATATCAGCGTGACGACAAATCTAGGAAGCTGAACACTTTAGGCTTCTTATATTTCATCGGACGGGAAAACCCCGAGTTGAGAGAGACACATGGATGCAGAGGGGGTTGACACACATGTACGGATATTGTGTTGGTACACTGGGTGAGGAATTTTTGACAATGATGGATGACTGCGCATGATGCGCGTGAGTCAGGCCCATACGATGCCACGATCCGACCTCATATGTGGCCTTCGTGCCGACGACCGCAGCGTCCGAACTGTTGCTATTGCATCTGCGTTGGCTATTCTCAACCCCTGAATATCAGTATCATCACCCGAATGACTAGGGTCGCGACGTGACGGCACGTCAGGTGATTTTTTTCCCTGATTTCACGACGTTTTTTTTACTAAACTAGGAGAGGAGACACGCGTGAATTGGCTAGGGGTTTATGCAAATTATTTGCGATCGTTGGGTATTTATTTATTCATTAACACTAGTCTGGTGACCAGACTACCTCGGCGGGGATTCCCCGGCGTGTTATTCAGGCTTCAGCGTTGCCGAATTCACTCTACGCGGCCCGAGCGCGTTTCGCGAGTTTCCGGCAACGTCGCGTCTTGGGAGATTTCAGTTAACGCGGGAAAAAATAATTTATCTGTCAGAAATAATTTGTTTTCTTCAGGAATTTCGGGAAATATGTTGTTCTGAAAACTGCTATAATTTTTTAGACACTTCAATTGACAGTCAAATTTCCTTGAATTTTCTCGAAATGACGCCGCAACAGTCATGAGACATCACGAGACAACACTTTGGAGAGATGATCTCGCTCTCAATGAGCATGGAAATCTTTGCTCTCGTCTCAGTCTCAAAATACGCAGTATGGACTCCTCTCGTGACGACTCCGAGTCGAGAATTTATTTTATCCTTCATATGCATAAAAACCGATACGAGACAAACCGAGACAAAAACCGAGATTTTACATTGAGACTTGAGACCGAGATGAGATAAATTGACTCGGAGTCACCACGAGAGGAGTTGACACTCTGCATTTCGAGACTGGGAAATAATTTCCAGTTCATTGAGACCAAGATCGTCTCTCCAAAGATTTGTCTCGTAAATTGTCTCGCGGCATCACTAAATACTCTTCAGACTTTAATTATTATCAATAATTCTCGATCGATTACATCAATCTCTTCATGCCCTGAAATTCTGAAAAATTCTATATGAAGTGGTGCCCAGTCAGCGGTATATAATTCTTATCGGATAATGTAGTATCCCCGACGGTACTTTCGGGTCGGCTCGCGGTCCGCGAGGAGTCAAGGGTTAGCCACCCTCTGCCCGGCGAGCGAATGAGAGAGAGAGCAACCGAAGGCGCGGACGCAAAGACCATAAATCTCACGATCGTCGGGGGACGACTACTTCCCGACCATGCAGCCCTCTCCCACGACATCACTTCTCGCATCCTCTTTCCCACCATTCTCTCCTCATACTTATGAAAAAAAGGGACAAGAATCACAGTAATATTTGAGTTAAATCTCAACGTATTCATTTTATAATTTCTCACTTGATTTTTTTTTTCATGCATTATTTATGCTTTTTGTTTTGGGGCTTAATACGGAACAGGTGAAGTCCAAGATGAAACTCAGTGGGACTTTAATTAAAAGGCCAAAGGATTTTTTCCCCCTCCTCTCTCTCTCACTCTCTATTACTCTTTTTGTTTAGATTTTGAATTTCATGATGAAGAGCATTGGAATTGCACAGACACGGTGAGCTCGTTCTTATTTCAAACTTATTCGTGCCGCCAAGAGAAATGCTGTTTACGGTTAAACGTTAACAAATGTAGATAGAGGTCTCGGGGACGCGTGAAGAGGACAGGTAAAGGCGTTCTCTCGCTGTGAGCATCAGTAAGTAAATGGAATAGAGGGGGATATAAAGTGAGAAAGGGGAAGAGTATCTCGGTTGGCCGGCGGCCGCTTTTGAGCCGCTGGTTTGTCATGGTTCGTGTGATAGATGAAGGAAGTCAGTTCTCCATCGTGCGTGGCTTGGATTGTAAGACTGGAACACCTTGCGCTGGATTTTTACGTCTTCCTTTTTTTCAGTCAGGAGACCTTTCTCAGATTTTATTTTATTCGAGTGCAATTGTCGTTTTTTTCGTGGGATTCAAGCCCTTTTTGTGAAATCATTTTTGGAATTTCTTTCTATTTTTTTTTTCAGAATTACCAGAATTAAATAAAAATCTGATGAAAATGTTTTTGCACTTCTTTCATTTCACCCGTTGTATGGCCTCTTCTGTTCACAAGAATCAGTGAGGCCGCGTGACGAGACGAGACCATGGTCTCGTTGTCAGGAAACCATTCTCTCATCTCGTCTCGTATCGAAATATGAGAATTTCTTTTCTCGTCTTGTCGAGAATTGAGAAATTCTTTCGTCTGGTTTGTCTCGTCTCGTTTCTGTCATTGTCTCGAATGACTCTTCTCGTCTCGTCTGGTTTGTCTCGTCTTGTCTCGTTTGTCTCGTTTCTGTCATTGCTCGAATGACTTTTCTCGTCTCGTCCCATTATGTCTCTCGTCTCGTTTATCTTGTCTCGTCTCTGTTATTGTCTCGTCTCGTTTCGTTTCGTCATGTCTCTCATCTTGTCTCATCTCGTCTCGTCTCGTTTCTGTCATTGTCTCGAAAGACTCGTCTCGTCTCGTCATGTCTCTCGTCTCGTCTCGTTGCTGTCATTGTCTCGAAAGACTCTTCTCGTCTCGTCTCATCATGTCTCTCACCTCGTTTGTCTCGTCTCGTCTCGTTCCTCTCGCATCTCGTGGCATCACTAATAATAAACGCGTCTAAATTTTTGAAATGCTCCTCAGTACCAAGTAAAACCCTACCCTCATTTTTCGGGGTATGGGTAAGCTTAAGGGTTATCTGTCAATTCGCTACGCTCCATAAATCTAACCTTGGGCACCTCGAAATGCCCTCGGAATGGTCGGGATTCAAAGCCCGAAACAATTTTTGCAGGAAAAACTCGGTCGAACTGAATGACATGAGAAATGAAGAAGTACTTTGATTCGATTCCAATCAATACTCCACTACTTGGCAGTTTATACATACACAGATGGTTTATAAGTGTACAGTCACAGATGATTAGTTACCACGTGGCACGACAGATTTCGAATGGCAGCCGTGTCGATACTTATAATCGAGATTTAGGCACTCCTCTTGCATGGCACACCCTCACTTATTTGATTAATTCAAAGCCCATAAACACGTACTAAAACTAAAATAACTCTCTTGAGAAGCACTCACCCGATATTCAGCGGAACACAAGAACTCTAAAATATTTATGGTTTTCACTTGAATAAAAAATTATGAATCGGATCAAAAAAAATGTCAAAGAAGAATTGATAACAAAATGTATGAACAGAATTATCGAAACCATATCCAATGGTTGAAGCACAAGAATACTGTACAGTCTCAAAATGTTCAAACTAAATTATAATAAAATTATTACGTGATCCTCGGAGTCATCAAACGAAACGTAAATAAATAAAAAATAATTAACCGAAATTTAACTGTCGAAATTAGGAATATGATGTCGTTATTTATTTTAATTGAATACATTTGAATCAATTCAAATGTATTTAATTAAAACGAGAACTCGGTGACGAGGTCAACAAAAATGAGGATCAAGTCGAGTTATGAAGCGGAATCATTCGCATCTCACGGAATCATCTCAACTCAAAAGCAAGTCCTCATTCCAGTACACATTTTTCCAGGGGAGGAATGATCGAACAACGACGAACGTCAAAATGACTAATGATCCGTAGACGGGTGTAAAGTGAAGCGGCTATTGATTCGTGGATGCATAAGTGACACGTCTATCGGCTACCGAGACCCCACCAGTCATGCTGAGGTTTTAATTCTTGCGGGAGAGGGCTCTAACCCGGGCATCGCACGGCCAAGAGGAACCCTACACTGAGAGAAAAACGACAAAGTTCTCAGACAAGTCTTACTTGTGCCAAGACAGTAGTTTTCTAAAAATTATCAAAAAAGGATTTTTTGTGCAGGCACAGGCAGAGAGTGCGCCGGAATGAAAAATTTTTGTCGCGAAAATAGATTTAGTAGTTCAAAAAAAATTGCATTCTCTGTAGACGCGAGAAATGTCATTTCTAGGACTACTCCTTCGTTATTCGATACTCCCATATGTATTTTGCTCCCGAAAAATCTTTGTTTCTTTACTGGCAATTTTTACTCAGAATAAGAACAAATATTATCCGGAAATGTTCATTAAAATTTATCCACACTAAGGATATTTATTGCTCCAAAAATAAACTGCTACAGAATTACCCTTCCATCCGGGTAATTTTTACCTGGATTTCACTATAATTTTTACCAAAAATTTCTCACCGTCTACTACTCATTAAATCGCTGAAATTAAAAACCCGGGGCTCGAGCCCAACACATCAATCAGTATGAATAAAACAATATAAACAATTAATATACAGTTTCAGAATAATTGGATCCGTGAAAAGGACTGGGGGAAACTCCTAGGCGCCCTGTCGAACAATCGATCAACGAACTACCACGAGAGGTTAGCTCAGTCCAGTTGTGGATGGAGGGGAATCCCTTATTTCGAGGCAACCTGCTCCATTTATATTCCCTGCCTCAAAACCTTGACACGAGAAGATCAAAGAGATCCGCTAATCGTGCATACTTACTCTTCATTCATCTCGTTGTCTTTCCTTTAACAATTCCTGGGGTCTCTATTTCCTGCGTTCGATACACCTGCATTCGCCTCATTTCATTATTTTTCTTTCTTTGGGTCATAGGGTCCAATCCCTCCGATAGATAAATTTCGTAAATTTCAGGCGGGAATCCGAGAGCGATGAATAGAAAATTATCAATTAGAGTTATTGGTGGAACGCTTAATTTTTTTTTATTTTCGCTGGGAAAGTTTGATAATGAATAAAAATTAATGGACAATGACAAGTTAATATTTCGAAAACTTTGTATGAATTTGTGACGTTTCGATTGATTTGGGTTTTACGTTTTATCAAAACGTAATTTACGTTTTATCAAAACGTAATTTACGTTTCGGTTTTTCTGTGTGTAACAGTCGTGGGCTTTACCGGTACGAATGGTCAACAATTAATTCTATTCTTATTTCACTTCACATTCTTGTTATTGACCCAGAAAATTAAAAAAAGCAAGTCTCATATTATGACGATTGCCAATAGGGACTGCCGCAAAAGCCAATCAACGTCTGAGTTGCCATTCGACCGGGAGAAAATTGGGTCGAAGATCCCCAAGGAAGATTAATGCTCCCGTTGATTAGTAGTGGGATGAGTTGTTCGGGAGACAAGCGTCCTCTATCATTAGCGAACATTCGGTTCCCGGCGAATCACACGAATGCCTCGACCAAAAATTCATTCCTCAAAAGGTGAAATAAACAAAATAGGGGAAAAATTATTTCATTTTGACTTTCTGTCGGAATTCATTGGCGCTCTGAAGTGGAGAATGCACTCCACTTTGCACGGGGAGAAATATTCAATAAAAATTACGTATCTTTTCCGAAATTCCAGAGCGAAATGTGGTTGTAGGAAATTTTACGGAACTGTCACGGAATTTTTCCAGAGCGTTCCGTAATTTTTATCTGAATCTCCAGTGAAAAATTACGATACCGTCACTTGAATTTTCTGAGTCCATGCCGTCATCGGTGAGTGAATTGAGGTTCCGTAATTTTAACTGAATATTTCTCTCCGTGTGGGAAGAATGTTCTCGCCCGTGTAGAATAGCTTGTTGCACGTTGCTTAAGCCGTTTATCAGTCAGGATGAGCAAGGTTTGTTTATACGTGTTAACATGGCGTCAGCCTGTCCCCTCTCCTGGCCCCAGACCTCGGGGTTGATTTATAGGCGGAGCATCTGACAGTAGACACCACCCTCTGGACTCACTAGTCCAGTGGTTGTTGCCATTCAGAAGAGGTGAATTCCACTACCGGCGATCTTCATTATTTTCAATTCGTCGTGTCAACGCACTTCTATCCTATTTTATTTTATTTATAAATCGTCATTTTTTAATTCATTCTAGTCCGAAAGCTGAGGACGTGGATTCCACGACAATTTATTGAATTCTAAAAAAAAACTTGTGTAAAATAATAGGAATTCCTCATTCTGTGGGATATTGAATAACTGAAGCGATGTTATTCCGAAATAATGATTCGTCGATTTGAAAAAATCATTTGAAATTTTGGATTCTGATGGTAAATCAAAGGAATGCATAAACTAAAGATTTCTGTATTGCCGACGATGATGTGAAATGTTTTTATCATTCGTCGGTGATTTATCTGTGAATGGCAGGGAGAAATTCGGGAATGGATCCAGTGAAGCGCATTTCAGAATTAATCAGAAGTGAAAAAGGCAGAGGACTTCATCGCCGACTGCCAGTCTAATCTACTAGTTGTTGGATTTCGGCAACTATATATAGTTGGTGAAATTTGGATTGAAAAAAAATGGAAAAAAAATGGATTTGGGTGAGAATGGCGAAAAACGATCTTTTCACACTTCTACACCCTCAAGTACGTTTCCGGGGGGATTGCTAATTTTTTGGAGGATTAAGGGAGTCCGCAGACACATACTCGAGTAGGAGTTGTTTAGTTTTTTTGGATTCGTCATGTTGAAAAAAGAAAATTTTCATTTTTTACTTTTTCCACATACTTTTGAGAGTTCTGGATAGCCCGTTACTTGAATCATCGGAATCAACGCTCACCCGGCGGAAAAAATCGATTTTGACGAAAGTCGACTTTCGTCCCGAAAAAAGCCTAAATACGACACTTTGGCTCGGGGCGAAAAAAATTTTTTTTTTATTTCTGCGTTTTTGGGGCAAGTGAGGGTCTCAGTGGCATTAGGCGGGCCAAAGAATAAAGAATCAGCGTTCACCCGGCGGAAAAATTCGATTTTGGCGAAAGTCGACTTTCCCCCCGAAAAAAGCCTAAATATGGCACTTTGGCTCTGGGTGCAAAAAAAAAATTTTTTTATTTCTGCATTTCCGGGGCAAGTGAGGGTCTCAGTGGCATTAGGCGGGCCAGAAAATACAGAATCAGCGTTCACCCGGCGGAAAAATTCGATTTTGGCGAAAGTCGACTTTCCCCCCGAAAAAAGCCTAAATATGGCACTTTGGCTCTGGGTGCAAAAAAAAAATTTTTTTATTTCTGCATTTCCGGGGCAAGTGAGGGTCTCAGTGGCATTAGGCGGGCCAGAAAATACAGAATCAGCGTTCACCCGGCGGAAAAATTCGATTTTGGCGAAAGTCGACTTTCCCCCCGAAAAAAGCCTAAATATGGCACTTTGGCTCTGGGTGCAAAAAAAAAATTTTTTTATTTCTGCATTTCCGGGGCAAGTGAGGGTCTCAGTGGCATTAGGCGGGCCAGAAAATACAGAATCAGCGTTCACCCGGCGGAAAAATTCGATTTTGGCGAAAGTCGACTTTCCCCCCGAAAAAAGCCTAAATATGGCACTTTGGCTCTGGGTGCAAAAAAAAAATTTTTTTATTTCTGCATTTCCGGGGCAAGTGAGGGTCTCAGTGGCATTAGGCGGGCCAGAAAATACAGAATCAGCGTTCACCCGGCGGAAAAATTCGATTTTGGCGAAAGTCGACTTTCCCCCCGAAAAAAGCCTAAATATGGCACTTTGGCTCTGGGTGCAAAAAAAAAATTTTTTTATTTCTGCATTTCCGGGGCAAGTGAGGGTCTCAGTGGCATTAGGCGGGCCAGAAAATACAGAATCAGCGTTCACCCGGCGGAAAAATTCGATTTTGGCGAAAGTCGACTTTCCCCCCGAAAAAAGCCTAAATATGGCACTTTGGCTCTGGGTGCAAAAAAAAAATTTTTTTATTTCTGCATTTCCGGGGCAAGTGAGGGTCTCAGTGGCATTAGGCGGGCCAGAAAATACAGAATCAGCGTTCACCCGGCGGAAAAATTCGATTTTGGCGAAAGTCGACTTTCCCCCCGAAAAAAGCCTAAATATGGCACTTTGGCTCTGGGTGCAAAAAAAAAATTTTTTTATTTCTGCATTTCCGGGGCAAGTGAGGGTCTCAGTGGCATTAGGCGGGCCAGAAAATACAGAATCAGCGTTCACCCGGCGGAAAAATTCGATTTTGGCGAAAGTCGACTTTCCCCCCGAAAAAAGCCTAAATATGGCACTTTGGCTCTGGGTGCAAAAAAAAAATTTTTTTATTTCTGCATTTCCGGGGCAAGTGAGGGTCTCAGTGGCATTAGGCGGGCCAGAAAATACAGAATCAGCGTTCACCCGGCGGAAAAATTCGATTTTGGCGAAAGTCGACTTTCCCCCCGAAAAAAGCCTAAATATGGCACTTTGGCTCTGGGTGCAAAAAAAAAATTTTTTTATTTCTGCATTTCCGGGGCAAGTGAGGGTCTCAGTGGCATTAGGCGGGCCAGAAAATACAGAATCAGCGTTCACCCGGCGGAAAAATTCGATTTTGGCGAAAGTCGACTTTCCCCCCGAAAAAAGCCTAAATATGGCACTTTGGCTCTGGGTGCAAAAAAAAAATTTTTTTATTTCTGCATTTCCGGGGCAAGTGAGGGTCTCAGTGGCATTAGGCGGGCCAGAAAATACAGAATCAGCGTTCACCCGGCGGAAAAATTCGATTTTGGCGAAAGTCGACTTTCCCCCCGAAAAAAGCCTAAATATGGCACTTTGGCTCTGGGTGCAAAAAAAAAATTTTTTTATTTCTGCATTTCCGGGGCAAGTGAGGGTCTCAGTGGCATTAGGCGGGCCAGAAAATACAGAATCAGCGTTCACCCGGCGGAAAAATTCGATTTTGGCGAAAGTCGACTTTCCCCCCGAAAAAAGCCTAAATATGGCACTTTGGCTCTGGGTGCAAAAAAAAAATTTTTTTATTTCTGCATTTCCGGGGCAAGTGAGGGTCTCAGTGGCATTAGGCGGGCCAGAAAATACAGAATCAGCGTTCACCCGGCGGAAAAATTCGATTTTGGCGAAAGTCGACTTTCCCCCCGAAAAAAGCCTAAATATGGCACTTTGGCTCCGGGTGAAAAAAAAAATTTTTTTATTTCTGCATTTCTGGGGCAAGTGAGGGTCTCAGTGGCATTAGGCGGGCCAGAAAATACAGAATCAGCGTTCACCCGGCGGAAAAATTCGATTTTGGCGAAAGTCGACTTTCCCCCCGAAAAAAGCCTAAATATGGCACTTTGGCTCCGGGTGAAAAAAAAAATTTTTTTATTTCTGCATTTCTGGGGCAAGTGAGGGTCTCAGTGGCATTAGGCGGGCCAGAAAATACAGAATCAGCGTTCACCCGGCGGAAAAATTCGATTTTGGCGAAAGTCGACTTTCCCCCCGAAAAAAGCCTAAATATGGCACTTTGGCTCCGGGTGAAAAAAAAAATTTTTTTATTTCTGCATTTCTGGGGCAAGTGAGGGTCTCAGTGGCATTAGGCGGGCCAGAAAATACAGAATCAGCGTTCACCCGGCGGAAAAATTCGATTTTGGCGAAAGTCGACTTTCCCCCCGAAAAAAGCCTAAATATGGCACTTTGGCTCCGGGTGAAAAAAAAAATTTTTTTATTTCTGCATTTCTGGGGCAAGTGAGGGTCTCAGTGGCATTAGGCGGGCCAGAAAATACAGAATCAGCGTTCACCCGGCGGAAAAATTCGATTTTGGCGAAAGTCGACTTTCCCCCCGAAAAAAGCCTAAATATGGCACTTTGGCTCCGGGTGAAAAAAAAAATTTTTTTATTTCTGCATTTCTGGGGCAAGTGAGGGTCTCAGTGGCATTAGGCGGGCCAGAAAATACAGAATCAGCGTTCACCCGGCGGAAAAATTCGATTTTGGCGAAAGTCGACTTTCCCCCCGAAAAAAGCCTAAATATGGCACTTTGGCTCTGGGTGCAAAAAAAAAATTTTTTTATTTCTGCATTTCCGGGGCAAGTGAGAGTCTCAGTGGCATTAGGCGGGCCAGAGAATACAGAATCAGCGTTCACCCGGCGGAAAAATTCGATTTTGGCGAAAGTCGACTTTCCCCCCGAAAAAAGCCTAAATACGACACTGTGGCTAGGGGCGAAAAATTTTTTTTTTTATTTCTGCGTTTTTGGGGCAAGTGAGGGGCGCAGTAGCATTAGGCGCCCCAGAAAATACAGAATCAATCACTCGCCCGAAAAATATGACTTTGGCCGCAGGTGAAAAAAATTTTTTTTTAATTTTTTACTTTTTCTACATACCTTTTAGAGTTCTGCATAGTCCATCACTTGAATCCTCGGAATCAACGTTCACTCGGCCAAAAAGTATGATTTTGCCGCAAGTTGACTTTTCCCCTGGAAAAATTCAAGATATGACACTTTGACCCCAGGTGAAAAAAAAAAGTTCTATTTTTTGATTTTTTGACATATACTTTTGAGAGTTCTGGATAACCCGTCACTTTAATCATCGGAATCAACTCTCACTCGGCCAAAAAATTCGATTTTGCCGAAAGTCGACTTTCCCCCCAAAACATCCAAGATATGACATTTTGACCCCAGGTGAATTTTTTTTTATTTTTTACTTTTTCTACATACCTTTGACAGTTCTGGATAGCCCGTCACTTGAATCATCACAATCACCTCTCGGCCAAACAATACGATTTTTCCTAAAGTTCACTTTCCCCCCGAAAAAATCCAAGATATGACACTGGCCCCAGGTGAAAATGAAATTTCTGGCGCCTCCGAGTGTGCACGAAAATTCCCCCGAACTTGATGATTACGTTCAAAACATCGCCGTCATGTTCAAATCCACCGTACATCACCTGTCTCCCGTTTCTAATAGCTCATTTACTTCTTCTCTGGCTGATTCAATTTATTATATTCTATCTACTGCCCGATGGCCAGTTCGATCACTTAGTAATTTCGCTTGAAATGAGAATAGTCCCGCGTTCTTCCACCGTACCACTGCACTAAAAATGTCGACTGGCACGGCATTTCCTTAAGCTATCACCAATACCGAGCCCTGTTTAACCACCTGATGAGAATCTGCCCGTCCGAGAATATTTCAACAAATTTCCGTGCCCAACTGTCCCACGCCGGCTTCTGTACTGTCGCCATCTTCCCTAGAACGTGTCCAAACCCGTTTGCGTCCCCCCCCCCTATCGCGGCGCGCCATATTCGACTCTCTTCAATTCGTTGAGAGCCGGGAGAAAAACATAACCTTCTTCTCTGCTGTCATTTTCCCACAACTCAAAAAAAATAAATGTAATTTTCACAATAAAAATGTCGAGACAAGAAGGGGACAATGACTCCAGTGAAATGCAAAATTTTAATGAGGATAAGGGCATTAATTTGAATACCTATAGGAAACTCGTAAAATCCTACATCGACCTGGTAAGTTGATTTTATTGTTGATTTAGTGGGACCTTTGTTGTTTGTTTGTTGCTCTTTCAGCATCTTTACAGTGCGGCTCTCTTCTGGGCTGACAAAGTCTTATCGTTGAGTAATGATGATCCTAAGGATGTTTGTACACTGGCACAATGCATGTATCTGATGAAACAGTACCATCGGGCTGCCCATCTCATCAGGAGTCGAGGATTAGAAAAGGTGAGGATGAATTGATAAATGCGAAGGGTTCACTAAGTTAAGATCAACATTCAAGACATTTTTAATAGAGCAATTGATATTTTAAATAGACCAATTAATATTTTTATAAATATTCTTTTTAAAGCCTTCTTATAAAAATAATTGCCATAAAATAAGTTGTGAGGAATAATCCGTATCAAGACTTTTTTCTATGATTAACTGTCCGTTGAAAAATGCGCATGAAAATTACCTAATTTTCAATAAAATTGCTCCAATATAAGTTTTACGGAATTCCAATAGAATTTTTTAGAGAAAGCACTGGAGTTTTTTATTAATTTTTTTGGTAGAAGTTGAACATTAAAATAATTAAAATTTACGCATCCTCATCGAAATTTGGAAAATAATAAACTAATTAATAATCTAAATTTTCAGTCACATGATTAAATAATTCTAAATTTCATAAAATAATTTTCGATTAACCAAATAATCGCCAATCTTCTCAATTTAATTATTGATGGATAAACTAATTCGGAATTTGAACATTTAATTGACGATTAATTTAATAATTTAAAAATTGCAGAGAAATCTCAACTAATTGACTCATTCAAGATTTAACGTCATTTAAAATTTATGATTATACCGATGTCTAACATGTACCCAAAATGATAATATCAATCCACAAAAAAAGCAAATATCACACCAGAAGTTTCAAAATTACCCACATGAAACAGTTCCATAAAAAAATTCAACATCTTCTCTTCTGCTTTGCTATGACCGCATGCCTGGAAGGAATTTCTAAAATGTTTCGCATAAAAGGTTGGATCAATCCTGGAAAACGAATGCCTGTTTTTTTTCAGACCGATCTTATGTGTCACTATTTAACCGTTCGAAGTTTGCTGGAAGCGAAAGAGTTCAATGAAGCACTGCAAGTGATAAACGAACTGGAAATTTGCAGTAACATATCTCAGTCTGGAGTCAGTTTCATGGCCCATCCCAACATCCTCCAGGACGCGCCAAAGAATGTAAAGAATTTTTTTAATCAAAGATTTTGGTCTGATGAACGTTATAATCTTCAAGTAATTGATTGGCATTTCCACAGGTGCAAAGCGCGATTTTATACGTCAAAGGGAGAGTTTACGAAGCAACTGACAATAGGACTGTTGCCACAGATTGCTACAAACAAGCACTACACTGTGATGTTTATTCTTATCAGGCGTTTGAAGCCCTAGTGCAAAATCAAATGCTCTCTGCTGCTGAGGGTAATGAAATATTATTCGATTATTTTTCATTTTTTATGAGGAGTTTTACAGCTATTGTTTCTGTTCAGAGAGGGAATTGCTGGAATCTCTGCCATTCAACGAGCAATGTTCAGAAGCTGATAGAGAACTGTTGAGATTACTTTATGAGAGTAAATTGAAAAAATATCAGGAACCTACGGAGGATGTTTCGTTGGCGTCCTGCAATGTCAAAGGCGTTCTCATTAGTGCGAACCTGGATATGCAGGTGGCCAAGGCTGAACGATTATACTATAACTGCGATTATCATCAGTGTTTTAATCTTACGGAGAAGTAAGTTAAAATTTTAAGAAATTATTAGTATTAGTTTAGTTTTTTGCTAATTTGGTTGTTCTTGTCTTCTAGGATTCTGAAGAAAGATCCGTATCATAGCTCTTGTTTGCCAGTTCACATTGCTTGTTTGGTAGAATTGAAGAAGACGACGGGTATTAAATCTTTTATTCATTTTTCATCAGCTACTGATTTTGGAAATGGTGTGGGAAACCGTAATAAGTCGAATTCGACATTTTTTGCTGATTATGTGAAGCAGAATTTCGGAAAGAATTTCAAAAACAAATCTCTTGACGTTTCGTGATAAAATAAGTCATGTCTAGATGATTTCGCTGGTGGAAATAATTTAATTTCGTGGACAGTTTAGTAGAAATTTTTGTGAGAACGACGGCGAGTTCAATTTAAGCACGAAATTTTGAATTTCATTGAAAATTCAATGGAATTCCAATTTTTGAGTCTGCAGAGAGACGAGGATTCCCCAAATTACCTAAATTTTCAAGGAAAACCTGAATATTCAGTACCAAATGACTATTAATTTTCAATGAATTGGGAATCCAAGGATGTGTTGTCAACAATTTTCAGGGAACAATTGAAATCAAATTCACAGTTTTTGTTAATTTGCCATAAAATAGTGAATTCTCAATTTTAACTGAACCGTCACGTGAACATCTCCAAAAATATTAGCCAAAATTGTTCAATAGTGTAGGAAATCAATGAAATGGGAATCCGAGTCGTTGCCCTTTACCACTCCACAACCGAATCGATGATTTTTCTGTTAAATTTTCAATTCTCGACATCAATATTTTTTTTTCATTTTCAGCGTTATTTTATCTCGCACACAAACTCGTCGATTTATATCCCGATATGGCTCTCGCTTGGTTCGCTGTTGGTTGTTACTATTTTGGAATAGGTAAGTCCATAATCTTGATTCAAGGGTGTACCGTCAACGCTCCAATTTTTTTTATTTAACACGCGAAATTGAATTCAAATTCTATAGCAGAAGGTCCGGAAATTGTTTCGAAAATGTTTCGAAATTGTTTCGACTGTATCTTTGATACAGCCGTAATTTTACGTGAATGTCTATACAATAATTCTTTATAATTTTACGTGAACGTCTATGGTCTTCGCATCCGAAATTTGTGATCCACAAATTTGATCTCTTTCGTGCAATAATACCTCAGAATATAATACCGCGAAGGATCCCCCAAAATTGTAATGTATTTTTATTTTATGTTTAACGTAATTCGTCACAAGAAGCTTGTGACTGGCCATCGCCCGAGGGCCTTCAGACTCATCGTAATTTATTCCTGCAAACAGTGGAGAATGTTCTCGAATTTACTAGAAAAATCTAGAATTTTCCAGACTTTCGACAGATGGCGCTACTGCCGATAAGGAACCATAAGGACTTTTTCCCTAAATGGCCCCCCATAATGAACACATCGACGTATCTACGCCAAAAACCGTGTGAATCCCCTTAATGACGATGATTTTCAGGGAAGAGTGACCATGCACGGAGATATTTGGCGAAGGCAACGGCTCTTGATCGCTTGTTCGGTCCAGCCTGGCTGGCTTATGGGCACTCCTTTGCCGTTGAAAATGAACATGATCAGGCAATGGCTGCGTACTTCAAGGCCTCGCAATTGATGAAAGGCTGTCATTTGCCACTCTTGTACATCGGCCTGGAGTGCGGTCTGACGAATAATCTCAAATTAGCTGACAAATTCTTCCAACAGGCACAGACTATTGCACCCAACGATCCGTTCGTTATCCACGAGACTGGAGTGATATCCTTCTACAATATGGAGTAAGGCTGCAGCAAATCGTGCACTTTTCAATAAATTAATAGAGACGTGAGAAGGCGCAACAATTCAGTTACGAACCAGTAAAACTTTTCAAGTCGATTTGGCTCTCAGCCGAGTTTTCCAGGAATATCTCCGAATCTAAGGGAGATATCGAAATTTTTGTCATAATCTTTTTTGTAGAGCGAATTGAGATCTAGAAAAAAGGTTCTAACAAAGATTTCGCTATCTGCCTTAGATTCCGAGATATTCATTTAAAACTGACCTATAGTCACAATTGAGTTGAACTGTTTTAGTACTTCATTACTGAATTTAATTCGTCTCGTGGTTTTATTCAATCATTCGTATCATTTGCAGTTACAAAACAGCAGAAAAACAATTCAAAGAGGCAATGAAGAGGATTCAGAATGGACTGAAAGACGTGATTCTACCCAGCAAATGGGAGGCATTGCTGAACAACTTGGGACATACCTGTAGGAAACTAAAAAAATACGAAGAGGCCCTCGACTATCATCAACAGGTGACGAAAAATCTTGGAGATCATGGAGATGATCGAGGGGAACTGATAATTAATTTATACTAATCTATGCTCTTTTGTTGGATTCACCATCCTCAGGCTTTAGTACTGAATCCATTGAATCCATCGACCTATTCGTCCATTGGTTTCATCCACGCGCTAATTGGAAATACTCAGGAGGCTGTGGATGCGTTTCACCGGGCCCTTGGACTCAGGAGAGACGATACATTCACGACAACAATGCTCGGATATGTTATGGAGCAACTTATTGATGAAAGTCCCCCCTATCTCGGTAAAAACTTCGTCGTTATCAGCTCAATCTTCCTTTCGTCTTTCCAAATCCAAATTTGTTTTTGTTGTTTCTATTTCACTTTCATTTTTGTGTTTTTATTTTACCTCAAGACCGCTTCGTACTTTTTTCGTGAAAAAAGTGAAAAATCTACTTGATTTCAGATGCTCCAACTGAAATGCCAAAGTATAAATTCTCAGAGGCTCGAGTCCCCCCGCAAGCCGCCGATAGTTCAGACAATCAGGCAGCTGGACCTGCTGGAGCTCAGGATCAAGAAATCAACAAATTACGAGTGAATTTATTCTCACGTTGGGGCGAAGACTCGGGGAAAAACGATGAGAACACAACTGATAAAACTGAAAATCGATCTCGAGATGTTGTGAATTATTCCACAGGTGACATGAGTTCTGAAGTGGAGATGCTGGATTCGTCGACAGCTCACATAGAATATAATTGAGATGAATAAAGCGCCTTGATTTTTTGGTCTAAATGATGTTATTTGTTATTTATCTCACAACCTAGTCCCAGAATTGTGTTTGTGATTTGCGATTCGAGAATGCGATTTGCAATTTCGAAAATGCGATTTTTAGACCTGGTCCGTACGCGTGTTTCTCTTTAATTGGTCGCTAACGAATGTATGGAATTGAATCTTCTTTTTCAAATGTAGGTATTGTTGAGCCCTATCCATCCCCCTGAATTAAAATTTAGTTCATCGATTAGTTTTTTAATTTTCGAATTTTTTCGAAAATCGATTGTCCCACGATAACTGAAGAAAATGTTCTGGATTGATTGACTGATGGCTTGAAAAATTTGTTTGGATGTTCTTTTGACCGAGTTCGAAGATGAAGGTGATAGCAATAATCGTTATTTTGATTTATTTGAAAATTTGCAAAAATTTTGTATTTTTTGAAAATCAGAATTCCGGGGATATCTTTGAATATCATGCTTCAAATGAACTCAATCATAGCTTAAAATGTTTGTTTTAATGCCATTAAGTCCAAGTGAAAAGATGATTACGATAGCTATATCGATTGATTTGATTTTTATGATGATTGTTGAAAATTTCGAATTTTTCATGAATTTTCCTGAACGTGAGCTTTCTGATGGTTTCTTCAAATGTGATGTTTCAAATTCATTCAAGTATGTACAAATGAAATTTTTCTATTAACATTTTATCGAAGGGCGAGGGGAGAGATGGAACCGTAAAACGACAATCGGTTGTATAGAAGAAATGGATAACAAGAATAACGATGATGATAACATTCAACTAAGTTGTAAATCTGGCAAAATTAGTTGAAAAGAAATCTTGTTCAATCTAATGAAATGAAATAAACAATGGGATTATACATGATAGATGGAAATGATGTGCAAAATAACCATTCCGAAGAATTTTCCCACTTGTTTCATATTTTTAAAATATTTCCTAACGCTTCAACATCGAAATTCAAATTCAGCCCTGCAAAGTTTAAATAATAAAATCATTAAATTGTAAAATGTCCGGAAACTAGGGTCAAATCGGACTCACATGAAAGCTCTGATGTTAGACTACAAAAGTAGAAAAACATTTCACTGGAGAAAAAAAAATGCTTAGATATCCCTAACTAATTTTTCCGCAAAAAAAATCAGAACACATAATTACACAATTAATTTCCTTCAACCCTGCGAGCCGATTCAGGGGGCGGTCCCTGACGGACGCGCATGCGTTTCATCCGAAACCACCGATTGCGCTCGAGAGAGCGGGGGTGAGACTGGGGAGACACTCAATTCTCAATTCAGTTTGCTGAGTGCCGCCGAGCGTGGTTGAACTGATTGAGAATCGCGAGAAGTGTTTGCGAAATTAAGCCCTCTACAAAAATTTACAGATCACCCTTTAGTGCCTAGAGACATTTTCGGGGGGGTAGACGACACTTACAAAACATTTCTCCAATTAAAAAATGGAATAATCCTCAATAATCCGATAATTACCCCATAAGCACTCGCCAAACTGCAGATTTTAAACCGAAACTTGTCAACTCATTCATTGATTTCACAGTAAAAGTTTAGTTTCCCTATTTTTTTCAATTATTTATTATTTAAAATTGTGAAGAAATGAACAACAAGTCGTCGAAGAGTGCGTAGAAAAAATAAAAAACAGAAGCAACCACATGCCGTCCCTCTTGCAACAGGTAAGCATGATCTCACGTTCTTTCATTCAAAATTATTCTCACGATTTATCGATCAATTGTTGAGGGAGAAGACCAGCGAATTTTGACTTGAAAATTGTTTTTCCATCGCGAATTTCGGTGTAGATCAACCGTGTCTTTGTCCTCGTGATTTCCGAGAAAAGGGTGGCCGACTGAGAGCCTCTGATCTCGGCGATAGAATACCCCTTGTAAACAAAACCTTTCGACCACCGTGAAACTACGCCAGTAGCCACGTGTGATGGGTGGCCTTCAAAATGTACTTTCATCTCATTTATTGATTTTTTTTTTCGAGAAAAATGGGAATTAAGTGGGCCCCACCCCCTATTGCGACGCATTCTCGATATTTTTCGTTTGGTTTCGTCATTCATATTTTGAATTATTTTTCCTCGAATTATTTCCATTCGTCACCATTTATCAACTGAAAAATTGAACAATTTGAATAGGATTCGTCTTTAATAATTTATATTGTGTTGAAAAATTGAAGGGTGGGTGGGGTAAAATGGACACTTGAAACTCTTTTTAATTGTTCATAACTCAGAAACAAATTTATCAGTTGAGAGCAGTTAAGGCTCGTCCCAAAGGGAAAGAATTGTTTTTTGTATTGAAAAAAAAATTATTGAATTTCATCAACATTTCAACCCCTCATTAATATTTTTAAAAAAGTCAAAAGTGTTCGTTTTACCCCAACTTCCCCTAAATTAAATAGCCACGTATTGATGGGTGGCCTTTAAAAATATATTTTCATCTCATTTGTTGATTTCTTTTGAGAAAAATGGGAATTAAATGGGCCCCACCCCCTCCCTTGCGACGCATTTTCGAGATTTCATTATTTCGTCTGATTTGATTATTAATATTTAATTATTTTTCCTCGAATTATTTCCATTCGTCACGATTTATCAATTGAAAAATTGAACAATTCCAATAGGATTCGTCTTGAATAATTTATCGTGTGTTAAAAAATTTAGGGGAGGATGGGGTAAAATGGACACTTTAGACTGTTTTTCAGTTGTTCATAACTCAAAAACAGATTTATCAATTGGCTCGTCACAAAGAGAAAGAATTGCTTTTTGTATTGAAAAAAAAAATTATTGAATTTCATCAACATTTCAACCCCCATTAATATTTAAAAAAAGTCAAAAGTGTTCGAAAAATGGGAATTAAATGGGCCCCACCCCCTCCCTTACGACGCATTTTCGATATTTCATTATTTCGTCTGACTTCATTATTAATATTCAATTATTTTTCCTCTTATTATTGCCATTCGTCAGGATTCATCACCTGAAAAATTGAATAACTCGAATAGGATTCGTGTTGAATAATTTAAAGTGGATTGAAAATTATATAATTGCAATATTTATGGATTTGGATATTATTTGAATATTATTTCAGATTTGCAATACTTTTCATTTGGGTTCGTAATTAGTATTGAATCATTTTTTCTCTTCTATTATTTCTATTTGTCACAGTTTATCACAGTTTGTCACAGTTTATTATCTGAAAATATGCAATCACCTATTCGTGTTGATGAGTTCACCTCCAATTTCCACATATTCCGTATCCAGCAATAATTCCCCTCCTGTTTTGCTGATTCCTCAGGGCGATATTTCCAGAATTTGGCGACCACAGGTTGTAATTAATCACAGGTACTCTTTTGTATCTTCACACCGGTTCAATGTATACTTGATAGTTTTTCTCCCCTCAGTTCCAGGAACATGGGACTTGGGTTTTCTTTGTTCTTTCCCACTCCCCCCGCTCGCACCCCTTAATCCATCGAAAAATTTGTTTTTATTCGCACTACGATCGGTCTCTTTGTGTGATACATTCGTAAACGGAATCATACGACGATAGCCAGTCGAAGTGTAATGAACGACGCACCAGTCTCATCATTCTCTACGCAAAATAATTCGGTTCGTGTTAAATAATTCGGTTTTCCCTCGTGCACTACAACAATTCAATAACGAAACGGTAAAACGGTTTAAGTCGACTCAACTGCCAGCTGAGTTTTTGAGGAATATCACCGAATCTAAGGGAGATAGCCTAATTTTTGTAATCACCTTTTTCGTAGCTCTAAATTCGCTCTCTAAAAAAGGTTATGACAAAAATTTTGCAATCTGCCTTAGATTCCGAGATATTCATGGAAAACTGGGCAATTGTAAAAAACGACTTGAGCTGTTTGACCGCTTCGCTACTGAATTGGTGAGATGGAACAATAGATGATATCATGATTAATTAATTCAATTATTGAATAAAGGCTTTTGATATTTTTTATTTGTTTATTTTGTGTTTCAGTTGGCCATGTCGTTTGAAGGGGAGAATGGAAATCCATTGGAGATATCGAACGATGAGACGATGAAGCACCCTCAGCATAGGGAGACCATGCAAATGCAGATGGAGCAGAGGGATTCCATAATGAAGAGAGAGCAACATCAGCAGCAGCCGATTGCACGAGAGCCTCTACATCAATTTGGAAAGTCACTGAGTAACTTGTTGCTTGATCTGCCACCACCCCCAACACCTACACCTGGACCGCACTACCCGTGGCATTCACAGGAGGCCGGATGCAGGCCCGAGACGATCAAAGAGAATGCCTTTGAAGGTAAAAAAAAAATTAATTAAAATTAATTCGAAAAATTGAAAAAAAAAAATTTCTTGATATTTTTTTTTTTTTTTTTTGAAAAAAAATCTGTCCTCGTAAAGGAGAACAGAATTTTGGACCTTCTAATTTCATCTTCAAATGTTCCACTTCAATGGTTCACCTAATAATTTTCCACCAAAAAAATTCAACTTGAAAGTAGGAAAAAACAAACAGAATTTTTTTTTTTTTTTCGTTGAAAAAACTTCTCTTGTTATGAAGGGGAAAAGAATTTTAGACTTTTTAATTTTATCTTTAAATGTTCTAGTACAATAGTTCAATTAATCCTCTTCTAGCCATGAAAATCCATTTGAAAGTATGAAAAACCAAAAATGAAAAAAAAATTCTCTTTGAACAAAGTGTGAAGGGAAAAAAAAATCAGACCTAATTTCATATTTTAATGTTTTAATATGATAGTGCAATTAATTCCCTTCTGTCAAAAAAATCCATTAAGCGGATAAAGAATTTTAAGCCCTCTAATTCCACCTCTAAATGTTCCAATACAATAGTTCAATTAATCCTCTTCTATCAAAGAAAATCCCTTTGAAAATATGAAAAAACAAAAATAAAAAAAATAAAAAATTTCATTGAAAACAAAATTTCTTCTAATTTCTATCATTCTCAAATTTTCCTGCTAATTCCACCTTTAAATATTTTAATGCAATAGTTCAACTAATCCCTTTGGATTAAAGAGAATCCCTTCAAATGTAATTAAGTCCAAAAATTAACAAATTAAAAATTACTGCTCATTGAAAAATAACAAAAAACATCTCTCTTCATAAAGATGAAAAGAATTAAAGAGTTCATGTTTAAATGTTTCAATACAATAGCTCAACTAATTATTTTGAATTGAAGAATCCCTTTGAAGATAATAAACTCCAAAATAAAAGTATTAAAATTATTTCTCGTTAAAAAAATTTGAAAAAAAAAGATCTTCCGTTATAAAGATAAAACTAATTTTACACCTTCGAATTTAATGTTTCAATAAATTAGTTGCACTAATCATGTTGCACCTATATATCACGACATATTTTTCTGAACTGTTATCGTCATACTTTTGTTATAATTTCTCGGTATTCACTTGTTTGCGATTCACAACGGAGTTGTATCTTCCCCGAGAATTTCAAAGTTATTCGTATCTCCTCCAAAATAACGTAATTGAATCATTTTCGCAGGGGACATGTCGATCTCCGATTTATTTGGCCTCGGGATGCCCAGAGGGTCCTTGATGGGCAGTCAATCATCAACAGGTTCATCCCCAGGATATCGACATCATGCACAACAGTATGGACCCAGTCATGGACAGAGTCAGCAGTTCAACTATCAGGTTGGTTATAACGAAAAATATCCTTGAAAATTATTCATTGCACTTGACAATTTTGCTAAATGAAATAAATCATTTTTATTTCGGAAAAAATTACGAAAAATCTTATTTTCTCTGTTCTGAGGTTCTAGATAATCCTATTAAAATAAATAAAGAATTGTAATTTGCTCAAGGAAAACAAAACTGTTCTTCGGAAAGGAAAATCTCTTCATTTGAGAAAAATTAATTTTTCTTGATTTATTTGATATATGAAAATTATTTGTTGCACTTGATGATTTAATCAAGAGTAGAATCTTTTCTATTTGAGGAAAAAAGATACAAAATCTTCCCCTTGGTACTAAATAGTCGTATTAAAATCAATGAAGAATTATAGTTTTCTCAAGAGAAAGAAAAACAACGGATTTCCGAAAAAAAATTCTTTCATTTGATAAAAAATCATTTTTGTTTCTTTATTGTTGAGTTATTAGCAATTTGAAGACATTTGATCGATGAAAATTATTCGTAGAACTTCATAATTTCATCAGACGAAATGAATTGTTTTTATTAAAAAAAAAAATTTAATCTCGTTTTCTCCCTCCTGTGGTACTAGATATTCGTATTAAAATCAATGACGAATTATAATTTTCTGAAGGAGAAGAGAAACAACTGATTTTTGGAAAGTTTGTGAAAAATCCTCTCATTTTCTAAAAATTGTTTTTTCTCCGTTTGATGCCATACTCTTAGCACTTCAAAGATATTCGATTTTCACTCGTTCAATAGATAGTAAATGTTTTGTGCTTTCCACATCTGTACATGACGTTTCAATACAGCGATATGAACATACAGAGAGGGCACGAGTACCTAGAATTGCTGTCGATACTGTAACTCAATGCTGGATAGCTTATTAAATTCGGACTTATAATTCTTCCCTTCTGAGAACCCCCAGAATTACCGTGTCTGTACCCTCTCGAATCTGAAAACCTGGCAATTGAAGGTGTTTGTCCATTCATGTTCGAGAGACATTTCCCAATTTTTCAGACTAATAGAAGAATTTGTGAAAACAACATTCTTGATAATTAAAAAAATTAACTGCGGTAGCTTTGACGAAATGGAACAAAAAACTTCTTTTCTGATGCACTAGATCGCGTATGAAAAAATTCATCGAAAAAACCTAGCGCTTCACTTTAAAATAATTTTTAACAAACCTAGTGTTTCCTTTAAAAAGTCTATTGCATTTCTATTTTAGTTCTGTTAAAATTTGATCAAATAATGATATTGTTTTTTGCGTGAAGCTAATTATTCAACTGTAACGTATTTTTTAACACAAATTTTCGGAAAAATTTTCCGCAGTATTTTGAGTTTTTCACGATAAAATCGCAGAAGCTAAATTTAAAAAAAATCAGCCTCTAAAGATTTTTTTTCAAGGTTCTGATTAAAACCAACATTTTTGATAATTACAAAAAAAATTGCGGTAGTTTTGACGAGATGGAAACAATTTTTTTTCTTATACACTACATTACGTATGAAAAAACGTATCAAAAAACCTATCATTTTCTTTAAAAAAGTCTATTGAATTTTGACTGAAATTTTGTTAAAACTTAATCAAATAATGATATTGATTTTTTACGTCAATTCACTCGAAAGTAACTTCCCTTATCAAAAAACCAATTATGCCACTGCAATGTCTTTTTTTAACCCAAATTTCCAACGTTTTCCGTTGTATTCTCCTTAATTTCCCCTGATAAAATCCCAGAGACAAAATTCAGAACATTTATACCCAAAAATTTTTATATAAAATATCTCAAGAGGATCAGTTACCCAGAAAAATCAGCATCTCAAGCTTTTTTCCCACAGAACAATATATATTAAACAATTGGAAAAAATTCAACTAGAATTCCTATCAGAATTCCAACGGAATTCTATCGACACGTACGAAATTCCTGATAAGTATCAGCCTAGAGATAAAAATAATCGTTGTTTCTGCATTGTCCTCTGTTATTTATCATCCTAAAATACATGCACATTTGCGGATACTTATAGTCTGTGAAATGCAATTCACGAGCATCCAGAATATGCTTCCAAGTTCTCTTACACATGATATACGAGGTGATTCATCAGGCGGAATAGTCCACGCAAATTTTTATTGCCATTTCCTTCTTGTCGTACAATCGAATCCGCGTACACTTTAGCATTGCTTACAGCGAGTATAACTTTTTCTTCCTCCGAAGTTAAAATCCAAAGTGGCCACATTAGGCATCGAGTACAATAGTCCGAGTGGATAATATGAATTTGTAGAATGTGAGGGACGTTAAGGGCGACCCGGTTTACAGCTGAGCCAAAGAATTTTCCGCGGCACGAGCCAAACAACTCTATGTAATATCTGTACTAGGGTGTTAGCAACAACCACTAGCTTCTTTCTACTCATTTTCGTTTATCTCTCTCTCCCTCCTTCACCATAGGCATGGTAAAAACTACAGGGCATTACGCTGTATTATTTTGGATATTTTCCAAGGATTGTGCTACGAAGCTAATTCAAAGTAACAGGGAAGGAACTATTGCAGAGTTATTTACAAACTTTCACGCATAGAAGTCAGTTCCAGGAGAGATAAGTGTGAGAAATTAATGGGTGAATCCTTTGTTCTCACATTTTCATGGGAATTTTCCTCATGCGTTGGCATTGGCGAAATCGATAAGAGGAATATGTCAGCTGAAAGGAAATTTTTGTGGAAGAAATATTGAAATGAGTTGTAGAGGAAAATGAGATTTTCTGGATTTTTGCTGCTGAATGCAAACTTTGTAATCGTTCAGATTTGAGATGTATTGTTCCCATGGTTTTCATAGATAATGTTTATAATATTCCCCAGTTGCTGAGAAAAATTCTAACTAGCTGTACACAGTTTAGGAGATGATATATATAAAGACGATCGGTTGTATAGAAGAAAGGGATAATAAAAATAATGATGATGATAAAATTCAACTAACTTGAAAATCTGGCATAATTAGTTGAAAATAAATTTTATTCAATCTAATAAAATGAAATAAACAATGAATTATACATGATAGATGGAAGTGATGCGCAAAATAACCATTCGGAAGCATATTGCTAATTTATTACCAAAAATAACTATACTATAACTGGAAAAGCTATAATATTGACCGAAACGTCGCATCTACGACAAATTAACGAACTTGGCTCGTTAACAAATCGTTAACAAATTAATGAACAGCAAAATTGATTGAAATAATAAATAAAGCCTGTTTCATGATATTTTCCAGCAGTACGATGATGATAGTAGTGGCTACGAGACGTACACATCCAACATCGACATGCCGAGTACACCGAACTCGATGACCACACCAGAAAGTCCCAGTACTACTGGCAGTATTAATTCGTATCCTTACAGCTACTCCCCAAGTACAACCAACTCATCTCCATCGTCGACTCGTTCACACTACAATCACATGGGCTCACCGTCTTCATCAATTCACTCGAATTGCTATGGTCGTCCTATACGAGGCTCTCCACCTTACAGGTATTGAATTGAAATTGAAAATAAATAAATAAAAATTATTTTGTTCATCATTATCATACCATCAATTTTTGAATATTTTTTGAATACGAAAAAAATGAGAAAGTTTACGTTTCAAAATAATTCCTGGAATCGTTGAAAAATGTGAATATTTCAAGATTGCGACTTTTTTGTATGAATAGTTTATGAACAATCAATTTTCTACCGTAAAATTTATTTTTAGAAATTGTAAAAAATCATCCATATTCAAAATCTTATCAGAAATTGATCATTCAAAAAACGATATTTCCAAAAGGTTGAAAAATGCCTATTATTTATTAATGAAAACAATATTTAAAAAATGATAATTTTTTGGAAAAATCAACTTGACTGAATCCGATCATTTTTACTAATTTTTCTCACGCAGTTTAATTTTCAAAAATTGTTAACGATTAAAAACAGTCCGTTTTACCTCACTCTTCCTTCAGAATTAAACTACAATACAATTTCAACTAAATAATCCGTTAGACCATTCATCTCAGTCTTCAATATTTCAAGTCCTTTCAAATTTAAATTAAATTCTAATGAATTTATCTATCGATTGACGTATTTTCCGTACTGAATGTATTCGTTTAATACTGAAGCAAAAATTGTTTTATAATTAGTGATTGCAGTAGCCCAACGATGGATCATCCCCACATGATTGGCTGCAATTGCTCCCGATCCAATTCACCAGCAGATTCTGACATGAGTGGAGGTAGTGGTATGGATTTTTCCCTGTCTGACATGATGAGCGTTTTATCACTGAATCGTTCATACTGCTCGGATTCAATCAATTCAATGATCGATTCAGACATGGAGAGGTATCACAATAATCGGGCAGCTGCTATTCAACGTATGACGATGAAAAAATTTCCACCTGCCCCTCATCAGCTACCATCACCACATGGAATTCGTCATCACCATTGCTGTCCAAACAGCAATCACACTGTGAATGTCAACTCACCCAATGCTGAATCAGTATTCTCGTTGGATCGTGCTGCCAAATTTCACAGGAATGCTGCTGGTAAATAACATTAATTATCATAAGGGGATTGATAATAAATAGTAATAATTATATCCGATGATAATCTCTCTATATTATAAAAATCCAAATGGACCTCTGGTGATGAAAATTTGGTATTTGAAGTTAAGACTCCAAAATTGAGACAAAATAACGGTCATGAGGGTCAGAATAAGGGTCATAAGTGTCCAAATCAGGGTCATGAGGGTCAGAATAAGGATCGCGAGGGTCAGAATAAGGTTCACCAAGGTCAGATTAAGAATTATGAAGGTCAGAATAAGGTTCACGAGGGTTAGATTAGGGATCATAAGGGTCACAAGGGTAAGATTAAAGGTCACAAGGTTAAAATAAGGGTCGAAAGGGTCAGAATAAGGTTACAAGGGTCAGATTAAGGGTTACAATTGTCAGATTAAAGGTCACAAGGTTAGAATAAGGGTCGAAAGGGTCAGAATAAGGTTCGCCAGGGTCAGATGAAGAGTCACAAGGATCAGATCAAGGGTCCCAAGGGTCAGAATAAGGATGAGGGGGGTCATAGGGATGTTGAGTAATAGTAGATTGAGTAGGAAGTCTTTTTCGTCTGATTATTTTCTGACAACTTAGCCCTCAGCTGAGTTTTCCCGGAATATCTCAGAATCTAAGGGAGATAACGAAATTTTCATAATGACCTTTTTTCTAGAGCGAATTGAGAGCTACAAAAAAGGTCATGACAAAAATTTCGCTATCTCCCTAAGATTTCGAGATATTGATTGAAAACTGACCAATAGTCAAGATCTACTTAAATCGTTAGAATTAACAATCAATCAATCGATTAATCGTTATCAATTTACAGCCCTCTGCGAGGCTACGCACACCTGGAGTGGTACTTTACCGATGCGTACGCAGAAGCCAACAGGATACTCGTCCAAAGTTTTCCTCGGAGGATTGCAGTGGGACATTACAGAGGCACTACTCATTCATACTTTCAAACAGTTTGGACCGATAAAAGTTGAATGGCCAGGAAAGGAGCAATCGACAGCCCAGCCCAAGGGATACGCTTACATAATTTTCGAGTCAGAGAAACAAGTAAAGGCATTGCTGTCGTGTTGCACACATGTGTTCTCGAATGGTGGAAGTTATTACTACAAAATTTCATCCAAGAGGATGAAAGGGAAACAGGTATATTTATAATATTTTCTGGTAGTTTCTTTGCTCATTTCCGGATAGATATTTGGTAAAAAAAAAACAGCAAAATAATTTATGTATAAATTATCAAAATTTATGAAATTTTTTCTGTCGAATTTCCCAACAGAAACCAATAAAAACAAATAGAATTTCTAATAGAATTCAAATACATTTGAAAACCAATCGAATTTTCTCAGTTTGTCCTTTTGGATTTTATTATGGAAATTTATGCAGGAGAATTTCTGTTAAAGAAACAGAATCTATTGATGTTTTTAAATCACAGACTGTTCACATTATTTAATGGATCATTAGCATATTATTATAATCATATTATTCAATAAAATTCCGACAAAACTCTAATATTTAATAAAATTTCCCTAAGGAAACGCCAAATTTTTCGATTAAATTTTTTCATACATTCTTCACTCATAATTTCTCGTTATTATATTCCAGGTCCAAGTAATTCCTTGGGCACTGAGTAACAGCAACTACTCAAAGTCAACGTCTCAAAAATTGGACCCAGGAAAGACAGTTTTTGTGGGAGCCCTCCATGGTATGCTCACAGCTGAAGGCCTGGCAACGGTCATGGATGATCTTTTTGATGACGTTATTTACTGTGGTATTGACACTGACAAACACAAGTATCCCATTGGATCAGCTCGTTTGACATTCAGCAGTAAACGATCCTACAGAAAGGCAGTTGCTGCTGCATTCATTGAAATTAAAACAGCCAAATTTACGAAGAAGGTGCAGATTGATCCGTACCTCGAGGATTCAGTGTGCTCTGGGTGTCGTGTGCAGCAGGGGCCATACTTCTGTCGTGAGCCGGTAAATTTTACAATTTTCAATACTATAATTTTTTTAAATGAAATTTTTCCTCATGAATTACATGTGAAATTCTCATTCCATTTGAGCCCCATTGGGCCCTAAGTCTCGGGACATTTTTGCAATGATTTTATTATTTAAACTTTGTAGGTCTAAATTTGAATCTCGATATTGAACCGTTGGAAAACATTTTTCAAATCTGAAAAAAAAATTTGAGAGTTTACTTTTGGAGGAAGATTGAGGAAATAATTTATAAATTGCAGTTTTGGAAAATTACGAGCATTTTCTATAAATAATTTATTAACAATCAGCTTTTCACCACTAAAATCATTTGTTCAAAATCGTAACAAATTTATTCATATTCAGAATTGTACTAGAAATTGATTTTATACATAAAAAAAAAATGAGATTTCGACAGTAAAACAATTTCAATTATTTATTTATACGAAATATTTATATTTACGAATGTTTAAAAAATAATGCTATGCAAAATGTAATTAGAATGACGCGGAATATTTATGATTTTTTTCGAATTTTTCTCACTCAATTTAATTGACAAATTTGATGATTGAAAATAGTGGAATCTATATTTAATCTGTATCAGACTGTAAAAGATACTTGGATATCCTTAATGGATGACTGTCTTGACTTGAATAAACAAATCAAATTAATTAATTAAGTGACTCATTGACAGATATTTTACAGATAAAAATTGATAACTTCTAATTTTTCTGTGAGTCTTACCCCTTGAGATCTTCCCTTCAAAAATTCTCGAGCATAAATTCTCCAATTTTTTCATCTCTATTCTTTCAATTTACAATCACAAAATTCGACTCTTAAAAAAGTAATAATAATGGTTAGAAAAATCCCCTCAGTCCACGAAATAAATTCTCTTTTTCCCTTTCAGATGTGCTTCAGATACTTCTGTCGCAACTGCTGGCTCTGGCAGCACTCTATGGAGTCCATGCGTCAACACAAACCCCTCACTCGTAACTCCAAGATCAATCAAGTCGTTGGATTGACACCAAACTTCGGTTTGAACGGTGCTGGTAACCGTACCCAAGTTGGTACAATCTAAGAGAAATAATGAAGCTCAACAGTCACCACGTGGGAGTCCCTAGGATTATGGAAAATGTTTCGGAACATTTCTTCTGGTGATATTCTTCTCCCAAACTGACTCAGCTGATCTCATCCCGGGGCTGTTCCACCCGAAGGATTGACATTCTTCATTCTTCCTTATTTCAAGAACACGATAATTGGTGCTGTTGCTCGTAGAACGTGGGTACTTTTGTTAATGATTTTTTTTGTTTTTTTTTTTGCCTGTATTGGCAAGTTTTGAATCACATTGTTATTATCAGTAATAATTGGTAGAGTCGTTCAACGGTAAAAGTAACGCATGAAAAATGCCTAAACATTATGTGAACGTAAAAAGTGAAGGAATAATTTGAATGGAAAGGGCGCTGAAGAACCATTGCCTAGATTTCTAGAAGTAATTTTTTTATTTATTCGTTTATTTGGGGTTTTGACTCTAGTTACCGTGCAAACAATTTTTTTTTTACTAATGGAGGAAAATATATATTGCAAAATATATACATTAATCGTGCTAAATTGTTAACGCACTGAAGAACGGTGAATGAGATTATTCGATAGAGCTAGACTAGATCTTGGCTTTTATAGTGAAGTAATGGTTTTTTTTTACACTATGAGCATAGGGAATCATTCACTGTTCGATTGATATGTATCGAGCTGTAAAAATAATCGATGAGATCAGCTTCTCCTACGTTATTATGCGTTGATGTTCATCCAAGCAATTACCTGATCTTCAATAATTTGTCTTAGAATGATTTAGCGAGTTGTCGATAATTCGAGTGAGTTTTAGTTATTTATTTTTTTTTTCCGCCTTTCTGAATACTCGATGGATGATTATTATTTGAGGTTTTCAAGTTGTAATTCACAAGTGATCATCGCTTTCTGGGTTGTATTGACTCACGTCACATGCGTCCAACGTAAATAGAAGTCTAGAGAAGTCGATTATGGCGTTAAACATTGTTTAAAATCGTTCATTATGTCGAGAGAAAAAATGTTCTAGTGATGTTACTTGAGGCACGATTCTTTTTCCAATAATTTCATTTATCAATGTGTCGTTATAATTTTTTTTACGTGAGGTTGTACAGTGTAACGATTTTGGGTCAATCAGGACTGAAAGAGGGCCATAAATTATTAAGAAAAAAACAATGTTGCAGAACGTCTGTGATACGCGAGTGAAAAAGTTTTCTTGATTTATTCGGAACTATTCATTATCGGCGATTTAGCACAGACTAATTTACTCGTTGACGAAATTGAATAAGAAAAAAAACACGGTTTACAATTTCTGAGGGAAATTGTAGCGAATCGTTTGTGGAATTTTTTTTTCATTTTATTTTTACTTTTTTTTTCATTATTGCGTTCATTGTATTTTGTTACGAACAGGCAATCGAAAGATTTGACTGTAAATGAGTGAAATTAAGTTCTGGCCTCTTTTCAATTCGCGCCCCAAATTGAAAATGAAAAAAATCATGCTTTTTCATGCCTTCTTTTTTTTCCTTTGTTAAAAAAAAGTTGAATTAAAATTCATACCTTTGCAGATTATTTCTCTTCTTTTTCTTTATTTTCTGGCTTACCTTCTCTCACGCTTCTTCTTCCTTCTCCTAATGTTCCTTCTGTTACACGTATGAAAGAATGAGTAAACAAATTCGGAGCTTTATTTATTTAGATTTTTTCATCTGACTGATTCTCTTGAGCTTTTTTCTATCGAAATTCATATTATGGGTAGAGAAAATTGCAACAGAATAAGTTGAACAACATCAAAATTATAGAGTTCTCATATAATTAAATAATTTCTGATAAATTTTAGATTTCCAACGAAACTTTTTCATACGTGTATTTTCAATTTCAGAGCATTACTAACCAACACTAACAAGCGGCCTCTGTACTTATGATAGTAGAATATTAAAAACATTCCAAGCTAATTGGTTTTAATTATGAATGGCGCTTTACACTGTCATCACCTGATTAATCATTTCCTCTAGGATTTTTCACAATCACGGAATATACTTTAAAACTATTTGTAACGTAGAGATTTTAAAGAACCTTGTTTTTATGAAAGAGTCAACTGATTTATCTAAACTTTTAATCAGCCGTGCCTTTTAATATTAATCTCCGTGAAATTTTATTAATAATGTGGAGTAACACAAAATTATTTTAGAAATTACTGAATATGTTGAAACACAGGGTGACTTATAAATAATAGTGAAAAATGTTTGGAGCGCGTGAGTGCCGAGCTTTTTTAAATTCAATGTTGAATAATACCTTTTAAAGAATTGCGGATTTCAACAAGTTCGTGAGGAGAGTACAGTATTGGCTATTATTAATTACGTGATTTTGAATTTATCTCACGGTAAAGGAGTTGTTTCATGCGATTGCATAAAGAGAAAAATAATGAAAGCGTAAGGAGAAAAATAACGCGGTTAAACAATAATGTGGAGGAAAAGAAATTTATAGCTGGAGAACACTGAGCAGCACATGTATGAATAAATTAATAGAAAGACCTAACGATTTCTTTGAGAAATTCTATTGAAGTGCTGTCAAAACTAGTAAACCAGTGGCGGAGCGATAAAACGATTCAAGTCGATTTTGACGATTGATCAATTTTCAATGAATATCTCAGAATCTTAGGCAGATAGCGATTTTTTTCTTATGACCTTTTTTGTAGATCTTACTTTGCTCTACAAAAAATGTTCTCACGAAAATTTCTCTATCTCCCTTAGATTCAGAGATATTCAATTTCAATCGTTTTACCATTTCGCTATTCTATTAAAGATTATGCAATTACCGTCTCATTTTTTAAGGGACATTAGATAGAAAAAACTCAGTAGATTTTTATTTCTCCGTAGGTAGTCTTGGGCATAAATTTTATGCTTTTTCACTGGATTTATAATTTATGCCCCCGAATTCTTACAGACAAATAAACATCAGTAGACTTTTCTCTATAATAAAATACCTACTGTAAAGCGCACGGCAAAGTTACATAATTTTTAGCCAAATTATCGCAAAACAGATGGAGAAAAAGATAAATTGAGATCTAATAAAAATTTAATTCAATTGCTTAACGAAAACGCTAGGTTTTTCTATTCTATTTTTTATACGTGCACATTTGGGATGGAAATTGTCTCCAATTGTCATGTCCCCGGGAAAATTCCCTTTTCCCCAGCTCTCAAAAATAATTATGTTACTCATACACGAATACAATGCTCTTTACTTGAATATGAGTTGAATAATGAAACCAACATTTTTTATTTTCTGAGCGCAAATTCGCTCGTCAGTTTTTTAGTTAGCCAGTACCAAGTGCGTTTTATTTTCTAGTGCATTCTTAAATATTAAGTCATGTTTGAAATTCAAATACTCAATGGTTATCAGTTACGCGTAATTATACTGAAGTATCAGAATGCTTCTATAAAAGTAAGTGTTTGTAAGCTTCATAAACAGTTTAATGTAACCTTGTTCCAATTATTGATTAAAATAAAATGTTCAGTCGTTAAAACATCTTCACATTTTCGTTATTTCATAGCGAATTATATTAATTTTGTTTGATCAGTCAAACAAATCAATCAGTAAATGATCCTACGCTCGTGGAGCTAAGGTGAACACATCATTAGACCAATATTTCTATTAACTAAAATAATAACTTCAATTGTGTTTCACTCTTGATAGACTCTTGGGACTGTCAAAATGATTGAAATGTGATCGCTCACGACATCTGAACGAGCCTAGAGCTTTACATTCACCTTAACTATTTAGTTTTCCATAAATCTTTTATTAGAGAGTGTTTTTTTCTGATAAATCTTTTATGCGAATTGAATATTCATTGGAGGGAGCAATCAAACCCAACCAGACTAATTAAACATTGCCAATAAAATTTATTAGAACTCCACGAACTCTGGACTGTTTAAACACAATACAAGAATAACATTGCGAGAATCCTTCACCAATAGAAAAATAATTTTTCACCATAATCACTATTTTACTTGTCTTTGATCCTTAAACGTTCACAACTGTGAAAAAAAAACTTATAAAATTGATTTAGCTATACTTTTTTAGAGCAATTCTTTTACTCAGTGATTGGTACAGTGCAATGAGGGATGAGAGAGTTCCCAGTGCTCCAACCTGCCAGGTAGTCAATTTACCGCCCCAAAGTGTTCCCGGTGGCAAGTAGCTGATGGCATAACTGAGATCAATCAGCATTCTTGCACAGGTTAATATTTCATTGCTCCTTTTTTTGTTTACAGTCCTCAGTTCAGTCCTAAAAATTACACGAAACACGAAAAATAATTGTGATGCAAAATTTATCAATTTTATTTTCACAATTATGACTTAGAAAATTATTCCTGAGATTTCAGGTGAATAATCTTGGAATTTTTTAAGAATAATTCACATGAAATTCCTAAATATGTTGTTATTAACAATAAGAAATGCATTAATTCCTGGAATATTCAATGAAATGAGAAGTTTCAGGTCCATATAACAATGAAAGTTATTGAAAATTCAGTCACTCATTCTTCTGCATTTTTAATCTATTGAAAATTCAACGGAATGTAATGTACAAATTGCATAATGAAGTTGACGATTCCAGCTCTCGTGAAATAATAATAAATGATTGTCTAACTTGAGACATTCTATTTTGTAGAGTTTCCAAGATGAATAGGAATCCCATGAACATTTTGATATTAAATTGAATTTAAATTCACAACATTAAAAATTCGAATAGAGCTAATCCTTGAAATTTCGCAATTATAATTTTGTATGCCCCTAACCGAGATTATATTCAACCATCTCTTCATACAGAAAATGTTTGTTACTTACGGATGGTTCTTCAGGACGAGACTCCCGTACTCTGACAAGTTTTTGTATTTCTTTACAGACCTGCAAATATTTTTAATTCATAGTTAAAAAATTGTCTCACACTGGCAAGATTTCTAGAGAGGAAATTCCATTGAATTTAAAGTAGTATAAACATAATCAAAAAAACTAAAACTAAAAACTAGAAAACTAAAAACTTAAATTTTGAAGATGAAAATTTGAAATAAAGTCTAAACGAAAGTTGATGGAATAAAAACATTTTATAATTCTTAATTCTTAATTCTTTATTAGTAATTGGCTATTAGCCAAAAACTAATAAAAAGTTTTTCTGATTTAAACAATTAAATATTTAAATACCGAATGATTTTACCAATTAATAATCGAATTCGGAAGAATGACGATTATTTGATAATCTCCAATATTTTATAGAAAATTTCCATATATTTACCTAATAGTTATTGAAAAAATTTAAATTCTCAATTATTTATTATTTTCTAAGTTCCAATGACAAACGAATGAATTCGGTTATTTCGGGAAAATAATTCTCTTAATATTTCTGGAATAATGTTTGATGTCGATCGCTGTTTCGTACGTTTTTTTCGACTTACTTCATAAACGAAAGATAAAGAGAAACAATCCAGAACCAAGTGGATGCATTGTCCCATTTATCAACATCTATGGACACGAGTTTGTGTGAACCAGCCCAAGCAATTGTTTCAACGGGTGAATAAACAACGTCAATAACATTCTGGATGATCTCCAGCCATCTGATCATCTGGTCAGGCTCCTGAAAAGGCAGAATATCCAGAAGAATTCTATTGCACTCGTTTTTCCCAGATTAATAGTTCCTTTCATAAACTGAAAGAAAACAGTTATTACCTGCAATAATTATTACCTGCCTGCCCGAACCATACGTTAAAGCATAATGCAGCGATGGTATGTCGTCTAGGAGACGCAACATAACCCTGCAACCGCTCATTTGGCTGCCGAAGTATTTAAATTTACTTGCAGTGTCATTTGACTTTGGGAAGACAGTCGCCAATTTTGCAGCGTAGGACAGTGTCCTCAAAAATTTATCACGCCCTTCGTAGGATTCCAAATATTCTGATATCAGTTCCATTATTTTTGAATTATTTTTCTAATTTTTACTATTTATGGTTAATGATTGCACTTGGTATCACTCTATGAACAGCACATTTGTGCGATTTGTATTCGAAAATTTAAATGAAGTATCTTGAGATTCTACGAAAAACTATCTCCACGTCATTTTATTGGGAGAAAAAGAGCAGCGCGCGGTTACTGCGCCAGCAGTTGATGCCGTTGATACATTTCCCTCCTTTCGAGGTGATGTGGATATCGAAAAAAATCAACGGGATTTTTTCGATATTCGTGTGAGAAAGTGCATGACATACTTGATAGTTTAATTTCACGTTCTCAATTTTATTTCGATTTTCAGTTGAAAACCCGAGTTTGTAGCAAAGATGTCAGACAAGATATGAATGTTTTTTTGGGCTCAAACGAAAGAGCGGGTCGAGAAATGGCGTGCTAGGACCTCTAAAGATGGTTTTGAACCAGGGGAGACTCCTAGACCCCA
>NW_021680430.1:1587571-1589996 GCF_001412515.2 Diachasma alloeum
TTTTGGAAATAATGAAATAGGGGGGATAACGCCTTTTTTTTCAGGGGTGATTTTTCAAAAATTTATTTTAAAAAAAGTACTAACTAGCAAATGTTTTTTATTAGCTCGCAATTTTCTTCAAAACTACTTCAATGAGGAAAAAAATAAAAATTTGGAATATCTATACATGAGGGGCTAATTGATCGGATCTGCCGTCCAACAAACAAAGACAGTTGCGCGCGCCCTCGCGTCTCTCTCTCTCCCCACTACCATTATCCAATCCGATTCTCGCGACTGCGCACGTGGAGGGGAAACTTGTCCCCTTCCGCCAATCAGGAGCGCCCAGACAGAGTGAGCGACCACCAGAACCGCGTTCGCTCTCTCTCCAACCGCCCGGCCATTCTCCTCGCTTCACAAGTCGAAAGCAGTGCACCTTTTCGCCGCGTGTATCGCTCTTGTCCCCCGTGGACTCTCAGTTTTCCCAGTCAAGCCGAGTGGGCCGAGTCAGACGAAGGCTTTGGTGACGTCAAACATAACGTAGAGGCCCGAAGCCGTGAGCGCGTCGAAACTAGTAGGGCGGTAGGGCGTGAAGGTGCGTGTTTTGTGCCGCTCGCTTTATTTTAGCCGATCCTCATTAGATTCCCCCATTAATCCGCGAATAACTCAAACGTCGCCCATACGACAGACAAACGGTTGTGCAAATAAAGATCAGATGTTTTGCCGAGTTAATATGTTGAACAGTTCAATTAATTGGAGTGTTAGAAATGGGGTCTGAATGTGTGTGTGGAATTTGTGGCTAATATCAGCGACAATTATGCCGTGGTGCTGAGCAAACCAGTGTTATTATTTTTTTTTGTGTTAGTGTTTGTTGCCTTGTGGGGAATAAAATATCATGTTCCGTTGTATTCCGATATTTCGTGGGTGTAACAGCCAGGTGGAATACGTTGACAAGCGTCACTGCTCGCTGTCAAGCGTACCTGATGATTTAATACGTTATTCACGTAGTCTTGAGGAATTGTTGCTCGATGCCAATCACATCAAGGACCTCCCCAAGGTACGTCAACAATTTATTTTCACGGGTTTATGGGGATTGTAACGCGGTTGAAAAAATTGTGGGGGAAATCGGGCGAATTTGATTGAGAATTGTTTTGGATTTAGAGTGAACTTTCTATAGGTTTGGTTGATCCTATTGAGGTATTTTTTAGAGAATTTGTGTGACTCAAATTTTCAAATTTTTTTTGTTATTTTTCTTGATGAAAAGAAAAGAAAAATAGAATGAAAAAAAATTAAACTCCATAGAATTCGATTTTTATATGCAACTTATTTTATTATTTTCTGTAGAATTTTCTTAACTTAAATTTTCAGTTTTTTTGTTATTTTTCTTGATGAAAAGAAAAGAGAAATAAAATGAAAAATAATTAAACTCAATAGAATTCGATTTTTATATGCAACTTATTCTATTATTTTCTGTAGACTTTCCTTGACTCAAATTTTCAAAGTATTTTTTTTTTTTTATGAAAAAAGAAAGATGGAATGCAAAAAACTTGGAAAATTTAAGCCGGGGAAATTCAATAGAAAATATCTGAATAGAATAAGTGGAGGAACTGTTGCTCGATGCCAATCACATCAAGGACCTCCCCAAGGTGCATCAATAATTTATTTCTAGTAGTTTTATCGTGGTTATAAAACGTATGAAAAAATTTCATGGAAAAACCTGCCGAATTCCATGGAGTGGAAGCTAGCCGAAAATTCGTTTGCCGAAAATAGGAAAGCAGTGGTTCTCACGCTCGACCGAGTTTCCACCCTTGGAAGATGATTTAGCAGATTATTAAAGGCCGACAAAACTTGACAAAACTAATATCTATTAGCGTATTGAGTGCAAGACAATTAACAATTAACCATTTGTTTATTGTAGTTAATAATAATATGTGGATTTTGGGATTTTGGGGTTCTAGAGGTGACAAAACTCTGAAATTGCGAGGGTACCTTCAGAGGACCCCCACAGACTTTTGTCACCCCACAAATGTCAAAAAAAATATCAATTGACATTTTCCATTGATTTTTTTAAAAGTTAATTTTCTGCTAACCTGATTACTTGCATTCTAATTATGACAAAAGTCTTAAACCTCGAGGGTACTTTCAGAGGACTTCCGCTGACTTTTGTCACCCCACAAACTTCAAAAAAAATGTCAATTGACATTTTCCATTGATTAGGAAAAAAATGAATCTTCTGCTAGCCTCATTACTTGCATTCTAATTACGACAAAAGTCTTAAACTTGGAGGGCACCTTCAGAGGACCCTCACTGACTTTTGTCACCCCACAAACTTATAAAAAAATGGCAATTGACATTTTCCATTGATTTTTTAAAAAAGGAATCTTCTGCTAACCTGATAACTTGCATTCTAATTGCGACAAAAGTCTCAAACTTGGAGGACACCTTCAGA
>NW_021680430.1:1590157-1596147 GCF_001412515.2 Diachasma alloeum
AAGTTTGTGGGGTGACAAAAGTCAGCGGAAGTCCTCTGAAAGTACCCTCGAGGTTTAAGACTTTTGTCATAATTAGAATGCAAGTAATCAGGTTAGCAGAAAATTAACTTTTAAAAAAATCAATGGAAAATGTCAATTGATATTTTTTTTGACATTTGTGGGGTGACAAAAGTCTGTGGGGGTCCTCTGAAGGTACCCTCGCAATTTCAGAGTTTTGTCACCTCTAGAACCCCAAAATCCCAAAATCCACATATTATTATTAACTACAATAAACAAATGGTTAATTGTTAATTGTCTTGCACTCAATACGCTAATAGATATTAGTTTTGTCAAGTTTTGTCGGCCTTTAATAATCCGCTAAATCATCTTCCAAGGGTGGAAACTCGGTCGAGCGTGAGAACCACTGCTATCCTATTTTCGGCAAACGAATTTTCGGCTAGCTTCCACTCCATCCGAATTCCCTGGATAATTCTATTGGATTTCTGTTAATTTTTGCCTGATTCTATTGAAATGTTCAATAGAAAATATTTTATGGAAAGGTAAATAGAATTAAATTGTTCTGTACACTTTACTCTATTGAGGTTTTATTTCAGTTTCTGTGACTCCAATTTTGGAAGTGTTTTTGTTGATTTTCTTGATTTTTCTTGGAAAAAAAGCAAAATAGAATGAAGAAAACTTAAAGTTGATGGAATTCGATTTTTCTAGACAACTTATTCTAATTGAGATATTTTCTATAGAATTTTTTTTGCTAGAATGTTCCAAGTTTTTCGTTTGAATTTCGTGATGAAAAGAAAAGAAAAATAAAACGAAAAACCTTAGAAAATTTGAGCAGAGGAAATTCTATAGAAAATAGATTAAAATGGTTATATAAAATAAATAATAAAATCTATAGAATAACATCGTTGCGTCGAAAAATCTAATTCTACTGAACATTTCAATAGCATCGGCCAAAAACTAATATAAAGTTTAATAGAAAGCCAGTAGAATTGTTTACGGAACTCGCTAGCTTGTTATCCTATTATAATTTTACACAATAATTTCATCTTTTAAATGTTGTTGTGTGTGAATCGAAATAGTTTTTAATTTCAACATTTTTACTCTCATGCACATTATCACGTCGTCAATTCGACCTGTTCTTACTCCACTGCAACTGAGGTGCACGTCACATCACGTTTATGAAGCGAGGAATTCTCATTTCGTATCATTAATAAAAATTCCATTCTGCTTGGAACATTATTCAACTTGTTGTCTCGTATTTCCTGGTGTTTCAGAACTTCTTCCGACTGCAGAGACTCAGAAAACTTGGACTCAGTGACAATGAGATACACCGACTGCCACCGGACATTCAAAATTTTGAAAACCTCGTGGAGCTCGATGTCTCGAGAAATGGTGAGTCGAAAAATTTGACGATTTCAAGAATACTTAGGGTGAACGAACGCTCTCGAGTGGAGAAACGTTTAGACAAGAGCTTTGTTTCATTCGAACGTTTAGTGAGAGAAAAAAAAAGTCTTGAAGTAAAAAAAATTAATAAAAAAATCTAGCGAATTTGATAGACTCTATGGGATTTCTACTAGTTTTAGGCCAATTCTGTTGAAATTTTCAATACATAATATTCTGTAGAAAAAGAATAGAATTCGATTTTTCTATGCAATTTATTCTATTAAGATATCAAATAGAATTTTTAACATTTTCTCAAATTTTCAGTTTTTTTCATTTTATTTTTCTTTTCTTTTAATCAAGAAAATCGACTAAAAAACTTTGTATAAAATTCTACAGAAAATATTTCGATAGAATAAGTTGTATAGAAAAATTAAATTCTATTGACTTTTTCTATCGAATATTTTTAATTCAGTAAAAATCCACTAGAATTGTCTAGCGAATTCTCTAGTTTTCACTATTAAATTTATTCTTACATGTTGTTTGAACCAAGAAAAATTGCTTGTTGAAAATTCTCAAAAATGAAAAATCTCGGTCTGAATATTTCGAGTGTCCTGAGTTGAAAGATATCCCTCATAAAATTAGAATTAACGATTTCAAAGAATTGTTATTTTCTGTGCCAGCAAGAAATCTCGTTTCCAGCATTAAGGGTGTCCAAGTATCTTTTACAATTTGGTAAACTACACTATAAAATCATAGTAGGGTGAGCTGGACATTTAAGGAAATGTTGAACTTCATTAAAGGATTTAAAACTGATGAAGTAGCTAAATGAATAAAAAACGAGTTCTAGACCTGAAAGAATCTATGAATGAGGAAAAAACAGTAATTAGAAGTGGAAAAAATGAAGAGAAGAATAATTAAATGAGACGCTAGGGCCAATACATGGGCGGTCTGGAGGAATATAGAATTTTCATGCAGTTTATACAAAAATGTGAATTTTTTTTATTGACTGTGAAGAAATACAAGGCCAAATAGATTCTTAATCTTCGGGATGTGATTCTCCTCCTGAAAATATTGTGCTACTTCCCACATCTGACTCTTTCGGAAGAGAACTTCTTTTTTTATCCACGACACTTTGTCACTGATGCTTAGCAAATTGCAGCACCCAGCACTGTACCTCCCGAATATTTTATTTCTTTCCTTGCTGTGATGTTGATATTTCGAAAAAAACTTCATCACATGATTACACATGAGTGTTATTATTGATAATGATAATACTCCGTACAGTTTTCATCCTATTATTTATAGAATATTCACTGAAAAGGTGAAATCGTCCAGGTATTGGCCCGAGTCCAGCTATTGGCCTGTCAAATGGGTCTCAAATGAAGCATTTCACTGGAGAAAAAATAGCCAAAGTATTCAGATATTCCTAAATAACACAATTTTCATCTCAATAATTTTCAACTTGCAATTTTTTCCGTTCAAACAAAACCTGTGTGAGACCATTTTTTTTCTCTCAGTATACAGAGCGTGAAGAATAGTTCAAACAATCAGATATTCAATTGAGAATTATCAATATGAAGGGCCTTTCTTTCAACAATGAATGTATGACACATGGCCGGACACCGAACGGACCGACCGGCATTGACGCATCACCGAGATGTCTGTGTATGCGATATTTCTCTATACGTAGACCTAGTGGTGTCGCACTGTAATGTCTAGAAAGTAACATCCTTCACGTTACCTTCGATCTGCAATGTCGGTCAAACGAACAGTTCATTGTTTGGAAAAAAAATATGGCGTTGGCGTACCGGGAGAATATGTAAATATCGAATTGAGGGGTTCAAATAGGCATTTCTCTAACGATGATTGAAATAGAAACACGTGTGTTTGCACTGCCCTCGAGGAATCGGTGAATGTGGCTATTTTTTTCTCTTTCTTTCTCTCTGTGTGAGCTACTGTTGAAGGTAGTCACGCACAATATTCAGTGTTGTATAACTGAGCTCCGTAACTCCGTTACATTAAATGATGGAGTTATTTGTCATAAATGTTGTTTTTGTTTTTAATTTGCGATTTTTTTTCGAATTTTCATTTCGTGACGATTTACTCGGAGTTTGTCACATTTTTTTCGCGGATATGCACTGTCAGAATCTTTTTTTAATGTAATAAATTATAGCTGCATTTGCAATTCAAGATCAAATTGTTTATGGAATTTTATATTCATTCTAGAAATTCAAATTGAAATTCTAGTTTTAGGCGATTATTGTTATTTCTTCAAGGACAGCTTAAATTCTTAAATTCATTGCGAAAATTGAACATCACATTCACTAGAATTTTCAATTCCCAGTCATCTCTATCGTCGATTAACCCTGACAATTGCACTTTCATTGAATAATCCAGAAATTGTCCGTCACAAATCATTGAAATTGAATTTTTAATCTCGCGAATTTGAGGTTAATTCAAGATCAAACTCTTTATGGAATATCTCCGAATCTAAGGGAAATAGCGAAATTTTCATAATGACCTTTTTTGCAGCCTTTAATCCGCTCTACAAAAAAGGTTATGACAAAAATTCTGCCATCTCCCCTAGACTTCGAGATATTCATTGAAAACTGGAAAATGGTCAAAATCGGCATAAACCGTTTTACTGCTTCGCTACTGAAATGTTTTTCTGGAAAAAAAATGCTTCCAGTGTAACAGGTGTGGATGCAGCTATCATGATAACGCATGCGATGAATTAAAGCTATTCCATTGCAACCTTTTATGTTTAATAGTAACCCGAGGTATGAATCCCCGTTATATTCTCGTTCGTATTTTTCTCCCCCCTCTCACTTTGAACTGAACTAGGAGCTCAGGGCATATTGCCGTTCAACTGCGCGAGACTCGGACGAGTTTCCGGAGATAAATAAAACGCGCTGGATTTATACGGGACTGGATCTCGTCTTTGATTTATTAGCGGTTGAAAACATGGAGCAAAAAATACACGTTGCATTCCTAGCAGAATAATCTCGAAGGTCCTCCTTCGAACCTATCGCGAGACCCTTTCTGAGACTGTCCTCGATTTGAAATTCCAAGTCCCTGTTTTTTCTTCGTCGTTTTTCCCTCTTTGACTGGTTTTCTTATTTTCTCTGCGGTGTATTTACATCAAGGAAGAAAGACCAGTTTTCAGGGTAACTTTACGCGAAACTTTTGAAGAGAATGTTATTGAGGGAAAGGAGATGCTGCGAACTGGAAAATTTGATGAACAGGGTTGAATTACTAGCCGCTTTACCGTGCAGTAGAGAATAAGACGGAAATTCAGGAGAATTAATTCTTCTAATGGTTCGCACTGCTAGAAATTTTTATTAATTAACAGTTTCTCTTAAAAATCAAGGAATTTCTTCATTGAAGATTTAGAATTCGATGAAAAAAGTCAATAATTTCATTTTTTAAATAAATGAGTATAGTTATTATTGCTAATAAATTAGCAATTTGCTTCAAAATCGATTTTTTAAATTCTTATTTCACTTTTTTTTCTATTTTTTCATGTATAGTAATAAATTGCTACTCCTAATAAATTAGCAATTTCCTCTCGAGTGGATTCATTTGGCCATATTCGATTCCGCCATTTGAATAGTTAGCGAATCTCGTTTGGAATAAATGAATCAGTCTATCAGTTTTAAAAAAGGAAGTCAAAAAGCTTAATTTTCCATCACCTCTCCCTATATTTTTTCTCCCCACAAACCAACAAATTAATGGACCTAATTGGTTGGCTCGCGTGGCTAAACGCTAAATAATTTTCCCAGAGGCCAAATAATTGGATAACGATGAAAAAAAAACTTTCACTTGGGCGTTTTTACAATCGACCGTGGCATGGTATTTCCGCCTTGCTCGCGTGGTATTTCGATGAGTCGTTACCTATTAGTACGCTGCAACCGTCGATTCCATACGGTGATGGAATGCATTCCAGAAAATACCATTATTTTGAATCATTCATTATGACGGCATGATCTTCAGGGAAATTAAATTAAAGATACCGGGCGAGGAGGAAATGTAGGAGGTGAGGCGGAGGGATTTCTATTGTTTTTCAGCAGAAAATCAATCGCTGAACAAAAAAAATTTTTTTCATCACGCTGTGACGAAAAGTGAACTTTTCGGCACGCTCCGCGTGCCTAAAAGTCCAATTTCCGCCACATTGTGATGAAAAATATTGGTCGTAACTCGTGAAAAAATGTTTTTTAGCTCGTGGGATTATATCACTCACCTTCGGCTCGTGATATAAACCTCCCACTCGCCCAAAAACACTTTTTTGCACTCGTTACGAAATATACTATTTCGATTATCCTTAATGCATATTAGTGTAATATGTGGCTCTCAGAGAGGCAAGGGAGTCGGCACAGTTGCTAAACAAATCGCGCACTGTTACGTCTCCAGGCGATATCGTTTGCAAACTGAAACGTCCTTTGTATACTTGTTTTATGGACTTTTTTCTAGATAAGTAAATCGTGTGTCAGCATGGCTGTATCTGGAGGAATATTATGACCTGGTTCGTCCAGTTGCATGTGGAAACAAACATTTTTTCCGATATTGGGAAAAAGGGAGAAGCAAATAGAGGGGCGGGGGGGGGGGACAGG
>NW_021680430.1:1596312-1604780 GCF_001412515.2 Diachasma alloeum
GGGGGGGGGGGGGGGGGGGGTACAGGAAGAGTGTTCGCCTGCAGGGCATACCAAATACCGAGGTTTCTACCTCCGCATCCATTGCACCGTGATTCATCCATTTATTTTGAATGTGAACACGTAATTGTCAGTTCCCTTTCGTCATCTGTGTGACCAGTATTGTCTTACATTTAATGTGCATGAGGATAATTCGCCCTTTGGCCGCTCGTACTGAGAACATAAAGTAGATAGAAATGAACATTGTTGAATTCTTGTTTTATTCAAATTAGAGTTCTGCATGAATTTTTCATGTCCTGGATTTGTATTCAATTTAAGAAATTTAAATTTAATGAAATTGGGGTTTTTATTTCACGTTGTTGAATTTTTTTGAATGAAATTTTAAGGGATTTCGTCACTGATAATTCAGAATTTCGTGGAACAATCAGTGAGAAGTGTAATATCAGGTTAATTATTCCCTGGAAATTAGTAGAAATCAGAAAAAGTCAGGGAAACATGCTCTTGAATTTCCCATTAATTGAAAATTAATTCATGATTTCATTCAACATTCAAATGGGTTGAGGAATTCTCATCCCAATTTTATGATTTTTTAGGGAACGATTTCTCTGTAATATCTCCAGAACAGTCTCATCCATCCGTTATTTATCAGGATTCTTCCTCCAACTATCGGAGAGAGAAACCCGTTATAAATTACCAAAAGTATTATGGTTGGCCAGTTTTCAATGAATATGTCGAAATCTAAGGGAGGTAGCAAAATTTTTGTCATAACCTTTCTTGTAGCCCTTAATCCGCTCTACAAAAAAGGTCATAACGAAAATTTTGTTATCTCTCTTAGATTCGGAGATATTTCCCGAAAACTCAGGGGCTAAATCGGCTTAAACCGTTTTCCCGTTTCGTTGCTGAATTTTCTACTCGAATTTCGGTACAAATTCCTAAATGACTAATATTGAGAGGTAATTCCACGAGCGAGCTTTTCCCTCTGTAGCTGAGAAAATACTTCAGTTGTTGATGAGTTGAAATTTGGTAGAAACCTGTGTGAACGCATGCGTGTTATGTAAGCTATGGTTGGCCAGAATACTCGACGGATGTTTTGCTGGATAGTTTTTCATAATATTGAATTTCCAAAATTCCTAAATTCCACTCCCGAAGCTTGGTTGACATTTAAGACTGGGTAAATTTTATAAATTTGGGTGATTCATAGATTTGGTGTTCAAAAAGGTCTCCAAAAAACTATAAATGCATTTCAATCATCGCAGTAAGTTATTTGATCATAATTACAAGATCCTCGAAATTCGTGAACGAACAAATTGCATTGAGGGAAAAAAACTGTTCTTAGCAAGTCTGATATGAACCAAAACAGTGGTAAATTAAGGATGTTTAACCTATCAAGTGGACAACTCAGTTGAAAAGAAAAGTAAAATTGAGTAAATAAATCATTCACGTTACAAATTATTTTTCTCATCAAATTAGAAGTGTTATGTGAGTGTCTAACCCACGCAACATCTCGATCAAAGTTCACACGGTCACGTTTCTTCCCCAAGCGTAATGTTACAAGAAGTGATTTCCATAAATTAATTTCTCACTAGGATGCCCCGATGGAAGGGTTAAGATTATTACTAACGTGTGGCTCAAATTTGAATCTGGCATATGAGATAATATCAAAATTACGGTTAATAATGTGGGTTTTGGCTAAATATCCTTAAAAATGACCAAGAATAAACAATTTTGAGGAAAACGACTGAAGAATCCTGAAATGAAGAATTTGGCGCAAAAATGAATTAAGTTGTCCCGAACTATTGTGCTTTTCTGAAAGAAATTTAATTTCTTCCTTCAGTGCAGAAATTAAGAAATTTGAAGTAATGAAATTATAATCCAATCCGTGACAGAGGCATTTCATTTGACTCTTTTTAAACCTCCTGACCTCGGCGTTAACTCTCTCCTCCATGTTAATTGGGGGAAGACGGGCGTGGTATTGTGAGTGCTCGGTGCCTTGAACTAAAAATAATTCCTGGTGAATCCAAAAATCACCTAAGCTTTCGCATGATTGCCATACATCAACTGGGGCTCAGACGGTATCTGGAGGATATTTCTCAAAATTTACATCAACATTTCTCTTTGCGCACAACCTCATTTTCAATGCAGACAGCTACTTGCTTGGGAATTCCACATATTTTCCCTTGTGCATCGGCGTATCATGTTGATAGCCGTAGGGTTTGGTCTGTTGTGCGGTATGATGCTCCCACAAGAGTACCTCCCACTCTTTCCTTTTGCCTTCAAACGCTTACCTTCAAGCCTTCCAGCCCTTCCGGACGAACAACACTGTACGCATCGTTGCTCACACGTATACGCGCTGCAGTCTACCGAAAAAACTCAACGTTCAATGACTGTCCGCGATGATAGACTAGATTAAATTTTATCCATGATGTATTTTCCAGAGGAGAGCGAGGCAAAGTGGAACGTTCGTGGTCAAGATCAATTCTTTATACATTGATAGAATGATTCATTTATTCCAAACGAGATTCGTTAACTATTAACGAATGGTAGAGTTGAACATGACCAAATGAATATTCGTTAATAATTAACGAATGGTTCACTTGAATGGCGAAAATCAAGTCAAAGAAGGCTCCTCAAATATACATTCGTTAACTATTAATGAATGAACATTTGGTGAGACCGAATAGACCCTAACCCCCAACCAAAATCCATTCGTTAACAATAACTAATCCGTTCTATCGGTGTAGGTTTATAGACAGAGGTTTTGGGATTTCAAGATGATGACAAGCGTTCCACTTTGCCCCACCTTCCCTTAGTTTTGAGAAGGGAAGATATGTCTTAAAGTAGCTCAACCCTTTCGCCGGGCTACGCTGTACTTTTGGATATTTTCAGTTGTTAAATTTTTCAACTAAATTGCATGGAAAAAATTTGAAAAAATTCATACCCAGTCAGTATTATCTAAATTAAATTTCGCAAAATATTGATATTTTTTCAAACATTTCTCTCTTATAAATAAATAATATAACTTGGTTGCAAAACGGTGGATTATTTTTTATGAAAGTGTCAAAAAAATTCTTGATTTTTTCACGTCTAATGAAAAAACATTCAGATTTTAATCTTTGATTACAATGGAAATGTTGATTTTCACATAAGACACTGGGTTAAATCCTGATTTTTAAACATTTCTTCTTTGAAAAACCAAAGCGATAATTAAATTGAGAAAAAAATTGAAATTCCGAATCTAATCGAGTTTTCTCCAATTTTCTTGCAGTTTTCAATAATCTTTGAATTTACCGTAAGGGTACAGCTACACTGAAAATTGAATGTAATTTGGCAATGAATATTCATATTAGATTTGAAATTCAAATAAATTAAGGAATTCTCATCTTTATGTTGCTTAAAACTCTGGAATTTTACTGAATTTTCAGTGAATCTCGAAATGTCATTTTTTTTCTAACAGTGTAGACTCTAGTAGTGAGTGCACAGAAAAATCCTCAACGGTGGGTCTTGCCTCCGTGAGACCCTCGCAGAATCTGTACCTCTGGCACTGAGATCTGAGGTTGGCTGAAACTCGAGAAGATTGAAAGAATGCAGTCAATATTTGTTGAAATACCGCTGGGTTTTAATGAGAATACGCCGAATACATCTGGAGTTTGTAGATTCTGCAGATGCAAACAACCCATAAAGTTCTATCCCTAGGTGCGGTTTTCCTGTATTTTTACAATTGACGGTGAACTAACCAGGTCAAACTGTTATTGAACAAAGGTGCGCCTCCAATTAAGCCATCTTTTCGTGTGGATATAACTCCATTGGAAACAGATGAATAATATCAGTGAAACTATACATCTCACTTTCACAGACAATTTATAACGTGAAAGAGAACAGCAGTCTTGAGGTGTATCCATGGAAAACAGGTTTTTTTCATAGATGACGTGAAAAATATTCTAACTAGCTGTGCTACATAGTTTGGGGGATAATAAACACTGAGAGAAAAACAGTAGAGTTCTCAACGCACGGGGAGAAATATTCAGTAAAAATTACGGAACAATTCGCGTAATCCGCAATGGAGAATTGTTTTCCGGAAATTTTTATAGTAATGGAGAAGAAATCTGAAACGTTCTGTGAATTTTCAGGTTCATCACCGAACAAAGTACGAAATTGTCACGTAATTTTTCCCGAAGAAGTAAAATCTTACAGAAACTTGCAGACTTATTATGCCTCCAAAATAAAAAATTCTTGAACGTTCAACAATTTTTATGAAGCTGGTGAGTTATTTCTACGTTCCGTTCCGTAAAATTTCTCAATCGTTGGGGAAAAATTACGGAACGACTTGTTGTCCCCACAGCGGTGAATCATCAGACGGCTGGTTAATTTTTACAGAACAAATTGTAGAATTTACGTGGCGATTCGGACAATTTCAGTTCCGACTCACACTTTTTATTGAATTTTTCTGGTAATTTTTATTGAATTTTTCTCTCCGTGTGATCACAAAAGGATTTTTTGTGCCAAACATGCGAAGCGTGCGTCGAGATTGAAAATTTTCATTGCAAAGATAGATTTAGTCGCTTAGATTATTTTCCGGAAATGCATAGGAACTAACTTTTGGCTGGTATTGTCTTGGGATATACCTTAAGAGTGTTGGATTCCATTCTTAATCGCGACAGTGACGACTGATCGCCAAGTAGCGTGGGTCGACGAGTCGTATGTGTTCTGTCACGTCTTCCCATTCATTCGACGACGAGTACTTATTAAACTGATCCGTTCGCATTGGAGACAAATACTCTAATTAAGCAGAAAATAATTTTATCAACGACGTTAGACGTTTTTTATCGTTTCTCGTTTTTATTGTTGGGGGCGGGTATATTCAATTTTTATTATCGATCCCGGGAAATTAACCAACTCGATAGAAGAAAATTTAATATCCTTCACAAAAATTGAATTTTTGTCGCGATCATCAGAAATACCCCTAGAAGAATTCTCACTGTTGACAGGAAAAAATATAATCTATTGTACGACAATCATTTGATCTGAGAGAGCTCCATAGGTTTATACCACAGGAAGAATACATTGATGGAAAGAATATTTTTTTCCCAAAAAAATTGTCCCCTCGAAATTATTTAGTTTTGCCAATGACACAGTTTTCGGCAAGGAAATTGTAGTTTTTTACACTACTCAATAACATTGACTTGATAAAACCGTAGCCTCATATAATTCCCTGTAGAACGAATGTATTCACCCGAAAGGCATATAAATGTCTCACGAGAACAATTACCACCACAAAAATTATCATGTTTTGGTGGAAACTTCCTTGTTTATCCACAAGTAAATTGATTCAACACGACAAAAGATCTCTTCCGGGGAACATTTAATTTTTCGGCAGAACTGATTTCTCCCCTCAGGCCTGAAGAAAACCACAAAACGCTCCACTTTGCCCCGCATTCCCCTAGTTAATGAATACTTTACACTAGAGTCAGTGAATGCCATCCTTCAAATTGACTCCACCAGTATAATTCGCCATGTGCACAATATCCGTAATTTGTTGATATCTTCTCACATTAAAATTACAAGTTTTTCCGACAGTGGTAGATATTCGGTTAAAAATAGAAGCATCCTGAGAATAAATCGAACGTGTGTGGTAAAAAAAAAATGTTTGAAGTGTATGTGAAACGTGTGCTAGGTATAAAGATACGATCGAAGTCGGGAGAGAAAATATACTGTCAACCTGGTGTGTAGTTGTGCTGTATCTGTCTAGCCGATGCAAGGCCTTCGTGGAAAAGGGGGTGCTCGAGAAAACTGGGGCACAGACTGTGCTTGTACGGTACGAAGAAGTTTGTTGAAACCGTAACTAATACTTCAACAATCCCCAGTCATTCGTCTCGAAGTAGTTGGTTCTGTAAATCCAAATGGCAATTTATTGATAAGGGCTAATACTAAAGGGAGTAAGACAGGGAACATGTCATGAATGTAAAAAATTGAGCGCTATTAACCTGTCAAATTGGAATCTTCACAAAAAAAACATCTAGGGTGAACAGGCCAATAGTTGAACGGTTAAGGAAATGTTGAACTTCATTAAAGGATTTAAAATCGATGCAGTAGCTAAATGAATAAAAAATGAGTTCTAGACCTGAGAGAATATGTGAATTAGGAAAAAACAATAATGTGAAGTGGAAAAAATGAAGAGAAAAATAATTAAATGAGGGAGAAGTGGAATATCGTCCACACCCCCCAATAACTGGACGCTAGGGCCAATAGATGTTGAAAGGTCGTTCTGTTGGACAGACTACCCCTTTCGATGCGCTTTTCTTCTGGTTAAAGTACTAAAAAAATTATGGCCAATAAAAATGGATTCAAGGCGCCCCAGCGCAATCTGTGGCATTTGCAAACTATTCAGTTCACCTTCTCGAAAAATTTCTAATAGGTGAAGGATGTGATAATTAAATTTACCCGTCAATACTGCCAAGCTCGACCCTGTTTCAGTCATTCATGGAATTTAATAATATCGATGAGTCGTGACTGGGTGAACGTCGTATACCCCGAGATATCAGATAACAGGGCTGACGTTGATACAAGAATGGTGATCTCTCATGGCTCAACAAAGAACCAAAATTTGTGATTTCATTCTCATTCAGTGACCGTTATGTGAACTTTAGAAACTCCCGTTGAACTCTGGAGATTAGTCTATTTAGAATTGATGGAGCATGAGGTGATGCGATGAGATGAGAGGTTTCATAATATTCCGTTTCGATCAGTTCCTTTGATTTTTATCCCATTGACCGTTTTACTTCCGAATGGAGGCTTTGTAATGGTTCAAATTTAAGTTTTGGATTTTTTGTCTTCAATCGACCTAGAATGATCCAAAAAGTCCGACAATGCAATTTTTATTAACTCTAGATTGGTCATCATGCGAGGGAATTGCCGCAACGTGTCGTTTTTTCGTCTTGTCACCGGCTGGTTGACCGGAACAATCCGAAAAAATTTGAATTTGTCAATTAAAGTATCTGGAAAATTTTAGTATTGTTTTTTTAATATTAGGTCCCAAATTCTGGAAGCAAAAAAAAATCATTTCCAACAGTTGAACAATTTTTTCCCATGTTAAATGAAATTGCCCGTTGTGCAACGTTGCTGGAAACTCGTTAAACGCGCCCGGGCAGTGTAGAGTAAATTCGGCAACGCTGGAGCCTAAATACCGGCGGCAAATCCCCGCGGAGGTGACCAGAGTCGCAAGTTCCCGTCAGGGGACCAAACTAGGGTTAAAATACTCTAATTTTTAGTAAAGAATAAGATTCGATTTTTAATAAAAATATAATTGCCTGCGTATTTAAAAAAGTGTTTGTTCAATTGCTCGTTTAGACAAAAATTTAGACAAAAATTAGACATTTTTTCCTCTGTATTGTACGCCTTGCGGATTTTTCCCGAAATCCCCTGCCTCCCCCTCCCTAAATTCCATTATTTTCTCTCCGTGTAGCGTGCTAGTTACATTTGAGAGCGAATTGCAAAACACCGGAAAGAGGTCAAGGATGTTGATAGCAGGTACGCAGTAATGGTCACCCATACACCATGACACTGTGATTAGAATTTTAATTATTGAAACTTGGAAAGAGAATGAGTGAGAATTGTCCACCCATAGTTGGTCAGCATTCTGGCCGTGCGTTATTCCAACTGTTCATTCTATCACTTCCCGGACGTTTTCAATTACCTAGGAGTGGACACGAATGAATTCATGTAACATTTCTTCTTCACTTTTAAACAAAATGAAAAATGCATTTCGATCCAAAAGAAAGTGCTTCCTGTGCAGCAATTTTTCACTTTGCTTTCTATAGTTTGTGTTGTCACCAACGATAAGAAACCCTAAACTAAGAGAAAAACAAATACGTTGTCAAACAAGTCTTGCTTGGGACAGCAAAATCGCTAGTTGAAAATTGCCAAAAAAGAATTTGTTTGGTTCAAATTTCATCAAACTAAATTTCATCAAACTGAATTTTATTCAGTTTGACACTTTCACTCAAACATGAATAATTGTTCTGTTTTCGACAGCAACGAAATATTTGGCTCAAGAGGCGGATAATTCACACCAGACGGAGCTGTGTGGACTTGGAGTCGAAGTTTGATAAATCGATTTTTTTCTTATAGTATTGATTGTATTACTCAGTGAGTACCTGAATATACCACATTCATGTTCGTTTGTACCCCGCACCCCTAGACTAGGGTTTGTACCCCGCACCCCAACTAGAATGAAGGTACGGGAAAAATTTTCATGAGCAAGGATTCAGCATGGATAGTACTTGTATGTACTATACATATTTTTCCATTTCATTTATCAACTCCTTCAATACTTTACCTCCTTCTAAAATCTTAAATGTATGAGGGACGTCAGGAAACCATACAGATAGCTTCTATATCGTTAGTACTCGTTTGTACCAACGAAAATTATTGATTATTATTATTATTATTATTATTATTATTATTATTATTATTAT
>NW_021680431.1:0-183 GCF_001412515.2 Diachasma alloeum
GAGAGAGAGAGAGAGAGAGAGAGAGAGAGAGAGAAAGAGAGAGAGAGATTGGGAGGGAGGGTGGGAGAGAGGGAGAGAGAGGGAGAGAGAGAGGGCGAGAGAGGGAAAGAGAGGGAGAGAGCGGGAGTAAGAGGGAGCGAGAGCGTGAGAGAGGGAGAGAGAGGGAGAGAGAGGGAGAGAGAG
>NW_021680431.1:3158-11927 GCF_001412515.2 Diachasma alloeum
TATATATATATATATATATATATCCCAATAAATCGGTGACGAAAAACGTTACATTGCATTTTTTTATGATGGACGGATAAATAAATGGATAATCCATTAGACAAAATTTTATGGATGACATGAATCGGTAAAAGAAAAAACGAAACTGTCTTACATTGCCAAATATAAAAGTCAAATTATATGTGTACGATTTTTTGTGCTTTTGTTCATGAATTAACAATTGTGTGTACAAAAATTATACACCATTCCATATTCTGATAGAAAGAAGTGCAAAACTGAAATTCATTTCTGATGTGCAAAAAAAAATTGTGTATAACTTTTCAGAAATAATTATTTTGTGTGTACAATATTTCTGATCAACTAATTTTTTTTCTCAGAGTGTACATCGATTTCGTACACGGCGTGTACAATGTGTACGATACATTTACACCTATTATCATATTCTATATTAAAGTTTACATTTAAAAATATTTTGTGCAAGTTTTATTGAATATTAACCAACGTGCACGAAATTTAATGTATCCAATCTTATGTGCCTGAATCATACTCTGCCGATTATATTATAATTCAATTTCAGGGTTTAGGGATTGCAATGGACGTGCAATATCCGTAAGCGGCAGTGTTGACCATGGGCAGACAAAAGTTGGGTCAGGGCCTAAATTTCCACATCCACTTCAGCACACGCTTTTGACCTCAAGAGGACAGAGCACCTCTTAGAACTCCACACACAGCAACATCCGCCGTAACTTTGTTCACCTCCAATTGTCCACGAAAAAGATTGGCACATCACTGAAAGTACACATGCTTGATTGCTACATCCTTAAAATACACAAAAAAAATTATACAACTCAATTGTCTATTTGGATTGAGTCACACATACTATTGTCAACCTTTTGAAATTATCCATGTATCCAATTCTACAGTCTTTCAATGCATGGAAATCCACACCCTCATCAAGTGCACAATCCTATTTTCCACATCACAGAATAAATAATCATATCTACACATTGCGTATTTCAAATTCCACAGTGTGTAGATTGAACAACACACCGATATTTTGTTTTTATAAAACTACATCTTTAAAACATAGGGAATTCTTTTCATTTATATGAAATTCCATGTGATTTTGATGTGTTGTTGATACTACATATTGAGGATTTTGAAACGCGCCATGTGTAGATATGAATACTTATTCTATGATGTGGAGAATATGATTGTGCAGTTGATGAGCGTGTCGATTTCCATGTGTTGAAAAACTCTGTAGAATTGCATGCATGTACAATTTTAAAAGGTTGACAATATTATGTGTGCAAAACTTTTGTGCGGTATCAATGCAAATACGCAATTCAATTTTATAAATTTTTTTGTGTATTTAAAGGGTGTGGTAATCAAGTATGTGTACTTTCAGTGATGTGTCTATCTTTTTCGCAGACAACTGGAGGTGGACAACGTTACCGCGCACATTACTGTGTGTGGTGTTTTAAGCGGTGCTCTGCCCTCTTGTGGTGAAAAAACGTGTGCTCAAGTGGATGTGAACATTTAAGCTCTGACCCAACTTCTTTCTGGCCATGGTCAATATTGCGTCTGTGAGCTTTGAAGAAAAAAACATCACCTGTATTTTTTGAATTTGTGATCAATACTAACATTTTGACGCTATCTTTGATGTTACTCAAATGCATGAAAAAATGTCAAATTTTCAATGACGAGTTAATTCCTCCACAAATTGTTCCTGTTTAACAGTTAAGAGGTTATGTCTCAAGTTTTCTGTCTATCACTCTCGTTCGATCCCTTTCATCACCTCTCGTTAAATGAGTACTTCATTGCAACTTGTTCGCTATTTACAAGGTTTTATTTTATCACCAGATCCGCTTTTGCTCAGTTGCCCTGAGCAAAGGCGGATCTGGTGATAAAATCAGTTGAACACATACAGGGCCGGCAGAATAGCAATTTGACATGTGGAGTGCCTGCCAAGTATGTGGCGAGGAGGAGGATGGCGGGAGACAGAGGGGATCTGAGGGATTGACATTCAAGGGGCAGAAGGGTCAACTATTGGTCACGAGGGTTACAAGAATCAACTATCTGGAACAAGAGTCACTAGAGTGAAATATTGAACCGATATGAGCGAGGCGAAGAAAATGATGAGCACAATAGTAAACTTTTGTTTACTATTATACAGGGCGTTAAACTCCAGTTTATTTTCTCGAGGAATAAAAGAGAATGAAATTCTAAGTCGAAAGTTACTTTTCGACTTTTGGCTCTGGGGCTCAGTTAAAGAGCTACTAATTAATTGATTTGAAAAATGACGCGGGCGATGGCCAAATTGGTATAGAAGTAGCACCTGGAGAATAGGATAAAGAGGGACAAAAAAAATGGACAAAAATGCACAGAGAGGGGGAAGGTTCCTCCAATATGGATAGCAGAACTCTGACTTCATCTAGTTCTCCTAAATGAGTCAAAAGGCTATATCATTCAACTCTGTCTCATCTGGGTCTCACTTAATCGTATATAAAAAGGAAATGTCTTACGTATATTCCTGAATGGCTGAGAACGACATCGGAAGCATGATGATGTTGTTACTAATTTTGTTGACGATATTGGTGCGCCTGATGGTGATGAAGATGTTGGTGTTAATTTTTGTAATGTTGATGATGTTGATGATGATCATGCTAATGTTGCCGATCATGCTCAAAATTCTCAAAAATCTATTTCATCGAGGTCTATATATCCCATGAAAATCAAGTCGATCGGCATGAAAGTTTGTAAGCAAAGGATTTTTGCAAAATTGATATATTTCAAAAACTTATCGATGGACCTTGATGAAATTTTGCATGGAGTGCGTTGGTCTGAAGTGCATCTTCCATATAAGAAGCTTAGGCCGATATTCTTATCGTCGCTGAGATATTGATACGTCCATGACATCACGCACAATAAATTGAAATCGAAAATTTTCACGAAAACAAAGCTCCCATTCGGTAGCAAATTTTGAATTTTATCTTTTGATATCTAAAATTTTATTCATCAATTGATTTATTCCTGGAGCAATATGGTCAATTGACCTTTTAACAATATCCAAATAATTTTTACGGTCTAAATGGTTATTTAGACACCTGATAAGTTCGAGTTAGAGCCTGTGATTTTATTGAATATTATCTGATCCAAAGATGGATGATTTGAAAGCAAATATTATGAACTATTGTTTCGATTCACTGTGTTGTTCTCCCATGAATAATTTTCAAGTCTTTTCTTGTAGAGTGTGTGTGGGATCATCCTGGTAATCAAAGCTAACTTTTAAGCACCAATGATTCTGAAATGTGCTTTGGTATTGATTGATCGTACATTAATTCAATGAATAATGATATTGCATTCGGTGGAAAAATGATGATCCTCAGTAGGGATTTTCGTCAGTTACTTCCGGTCAAACCTCATGCGATTCACAGCGAATTATTGAGTTTATCTCGAAAATTTCTATTCTGGCAAGAATTTTCCGTTTGAACTTCAACTAGAAATATGAGAAAGTTACAAGAAGAAATTAAGTTTTTGCCATTCATTTTATCGACTGGAAATGGTGATGTAACCGATCATGAAAATGATGCAATTCTTTCTCAACAATGTCTTGCTTTTAATGATGAAGATATTGTGGAAACCATTTTCGGGCACAGGGCCGGCAGAAGGTGTGGAGTGACGGAGGTGCAAATACCATATGGGATTTTCGGGTGTGGGGTTTGGCCCACGCGAGTGTCAAGCATTGCGAGTGTCAAATATTGCAAAGAACATAATTCTCATAGGTGAATCGTCATACGGGAACTAGCGAGGGTCAAACGTCACAAGGTTCATCACTCACAAAGGTCAAACAATGTAGGCAAACAAGAAAGGGTAAAATGACCACGAAGGTCAACCGGGAGAAGCAGACAGGACAAATCATTTGGATTAAATTGGACAGAAAAGAACGATAATTACACGAGTGGAACGATCGTGAACGTTAAACAGAAGAGCCTTGTGATTATTCCGCAAAAATTTATTATCGTTCGACTATTGAGATTATGCTCCCTTCTTGTGCAATTTCACTTGTGTGATAATTAGACCCTTGTAAGTTATGACTCTTCCGCTTTTTGACCCTCGCAGGCTATGATCCTTGCTACCGCCGCGAAAAAATGACCGTTTCGATGTTTCATCAAAAATAGAGCATTGAAAGTTAATGAATTTTTCTACTTTTTCTCTTAATTAAGTAAGACCGAAACGAGACAGAGCTAAATAATATAGCCTTTTGAGTTGTTTAGATTAAATCGAAAGGTTCTGCTACCCACATTGGAGGAAGCCTCCTACGTATGAAAAAATCGTATAGAAATTTTCCATCCGGATTGCGTATTGAATTTCTATAGGATTTTCGTATATGATATTCGGATATTTCTATACGGATATTTTTTATACAAATGATTTCTATACGATTTCACCCCCGTCATTTTTTAAATTCATTCATTAATAACTCTTCAGTGAAGCCCCAAAGCCAAAAGTTGAAGCGTAACTTTCGACTCAGAATTTCATCCCCTTTAATTCCTCGAGAGATTAAACTGGAGTTTTAGAACAGCCTGCATAATAGTAGATAAAACTTTACTATTGTTCTCATCATTTTCTTCATTTTGCCCTTAACTGTCCAATATTCGACTCTTGTGACTCTCGTGCCCAATAGCTAACGAAAGTGATTGATAGTTGATTCTTATGATCATCGTGACCAATATTTGAACTTTGTTCCTCTTGCTTGCCAACCCGCTGGACTCCCCTTTTCCTACCCCTCCTCCACCCCTCCTTATACTTGATAGTCACAACACATGACAAATTGCTGTTCTGCCGGCCCTGTTTGGGCATGTTTTTAGAGACGGTAAATACGAAGAATTAACGGACTTTGCAATATCTTCTGCTCGAAATGTAGATGTTGACCAGATAAATTCTCGCATGGTTGAACTATTTGATAAATCAACTGAAAGAATCTATATCGGGTGTGATAATACTGAAAAATGTGATAATGAAGACATAGGCGATGTCATTTTACCAGAGTATCTTGTTTTTAACGTTATTTTACTTCGACCCGGTTAGGATGTGCTGCGATGATGATCAAGACTTTAAATGGTTAGATTGCACCATTCTACCCGGCCGGGATTTGAACTCGGAACCTTTCGCATGTGAGGCAACGAAATTATCCACTGCGCCAAGCCACCGGGCAAACCAGAGTATTTGAATACTTTAAACCCACCGAATTTCGCACCATATGAATTATGTTCAGGAAATAATTGTATCAACATATGATAAGGAATTTAAATATTAAAGAAGGTTTCTGTAATGGACTCGATTAAAAATTGTGGAGCGTGCAGGCAGTATTGACCACGGGTAGTATTGAATACGCGTAGATTCGATTTACCGCAGTAAAACTCTCAAGAAAAGTGATAAAATGACTGTGGAACGCAAGAAATTGTTCTATGCGTCGAAATCAAATTATCTGGAGGTAACAGGAATTAGAAATAGGAGTTTTAGGGAAAATGGACCGTTTTGAAGTTGAAAAAAATATTAATAGGGAAACTGGAGCAAAATGAATCTGTGGGGCGGAATGAGACCCCCCACAGAGAAAAAAGCGGATTAGCTTCGGAAAAAAGTTTTCAATTTTAGCAACCGTGGTTTCTAACCTTCACTTTTGTGAAATCTAGAAACTTTTTTTCTGTTTTAGAAAAAAAGTTTAAAATTACTGATGAAAATTGGGATTAATTTTAAACCAAAATATAATTAATTTTAGAAGAAAAAAAATTCTAAAATGCAGAAATTTTTTTGAATTTTGGGCTGGGGGTTTGTAAAGAGGGGGCTTCATGATGGAGGGATTATACGTCTCATATAGGGGGGATTTTATTGAATGGTGGTTTCATCAATGGGGAGAAGGTTTTACATAAGGGGGCCTAGGTATGAGGCAGGGCGTAAAAGGGCGGATTTATATGCGGAGTCATATATATGGGGGGTTGCAAAGAAAGGGGTTTCGCAAAGAGGCAGGTTTTGTAGAAGAGGGTCTTGATTCATGAGATGGTNGGGGGGGGGGGCTAGAGGGGGAGTTTGATGACTGTGATGGGATTTTAAATGGGATGGGTTATTGGATTGATGAGTAGGATTGAATTAATAACTCTGTGAATTTAATTTGGCTGTGACTCTTTATTCAGTCGCACGTAAAGGAGGCATCTCGATCTCTACTCTAACTCCGGCTGTCGGAGACTAACTTCAATAAAATAAGGACCATTACAGTTGACCACTTTGAACGCATTTTCACTTTGACGTTTGTTCTATGTTTTGTTCATAGTATTCGTAGTCGCTCGCCATGTGGTCGCCACGTAATATAAACACAGTTCTAAGGACCTCAATCTGAAGAATTTTAGGTGGTGACACTGAAATCTGTCGAGCTGTGTAGTGATTGATTTTTGAATACTATTTCGTTTCATGAAATCCAATACGCCCCTTAGAAATTAATCGGTAACAATAATACTGCATGTACCTCATTTCATATACATTTGATCCATAACTTGACAGACTTAATTAATTCAATTTTCTTTTACCTTCCGTTTGTAGTTTATAATATAATTTTTGAGATGAATACTATTTGTGCTTTCTGGGGATATACATATGGTCCAACATTCATTGCAAGGGACTATAGGGAAACCTAGAAAAACCTATCGAGACCATTTCGTGCTATATTTGATAACTAATTGTCAATTCTACAATCAATTATTACAGCCCTGGTGATCTGGCATCTACGGTATAGCGTAGATGTTCCGTAAATGTGCGTAGATGTGCATTTTTAGGCCAAAAAAGCATGAAAATGATGGAAATACAGTGGAATAATATTGGGAAGTTAATTATCAGAAGATTAGTGTCAGTTATCACTCACTCATTGAGTTTTTTAATGAATCCGTTGTAAAAAAAAGCATGCATTGGAAACTGTCATGGCGGAGGACATGTAAAAAGTGTCGTGGCGGCGCATGAAGGACGCATTCTCATGTAAACTTTCATGAGAATGAGCAATGCGGCCGCGACGACGCTGTTCAAGAAAGCGCGCATACATTACAAATCGGATTCTCTATGTGAAATGAAAAATTGTTCGAATGATGATTGATAATTGGATAACTTGAAAGTCAAGAATGGAATGAAGCAAGTGGAAAATTACGTTTATCGTTATATAGTATTGTTATTTTTGCTTATTGTTATATTTATCACACATGCAGTCACTCAAAAATATGTTTTGGGTGTTTGGGAAATTGCTTTTTTCTCCATAATATAGTATGGTTATTTTTGCTAATAAATTAGCAATACACTTCCGAATGGTCATTTTGCATATTATTTTGTTCTGTCGTATATAATTCATCGTTTGATAATCCTCATAATAAAAAAGCATCCATTGGAAACTGTCATGGCGAAGGATATGCATTTGGAAGTATCATGGCAGCAGGCGAAAGACGCATTCTCATATTAGCTTTCATGAGATTGAGCAATGCGGCCGCGACGGCGCTATTTAAAAAAGTGCGCGTGAATTACAAAGCAGACTCATAACCTGAATTAAGAAACACACATCGTGTATACATTAAATACATCATTACATATTTTCTACACATGGATTTGTTTATCATGAGGGGAATGGAAAATTATTTTTTGGTGATGGATGTTAAAAATTGAAAGGTAGTTGAAATGATTGATAATTAGATGAACTTGAATGTCAAGAGTGGAATAAAATAGAAGTGATTAATTGCTTTCGTCCCAATATAGTCAATATATTTTTGCTCCTAAATTAACAATTCGCTTCTGCATGGAATTTCTATAACGGTGGATTTTCCAATTGAATTCAATGATTTATTGTATTCAATTTATTGACATTGCCTCAATGTTGGCAGCCAGCATTGCCTCAAAAATATTGGTTTCAAAATAATTTTTTTCAACAACAGATGATGCAATCAATCTCATGATCGAACTTGGTCAAAGTGGCATTGGGCAGAATATTTTAAATCATAGTTAGATTCATTTAAACAATTATTTTTTTCAGTTATTGTCGAAAAACGATCGGTCGCATATACACACACACACACATGCATACATCCGGACAGNGTGAATTTTTTTTTGCCGGTAACAAATTGCATTTTTACTGTTGCATTTTTGATGGTGCATTTTTAAATAATAGTTATAGTTTTATAGAAATGGAACACAAGTGGAAATGACAAATAATAATTTTAATATTGTTGCGCGTAAATTACAAAGCGGACTTATAACCTTAATTAAGAAACGAACATCGTGTATACATTAAATACATCAGTGCATATTTTCTACACATGGATTTGTTTATAATGAGGGGAATGGAAAATTATGTTTTGGTGATGAATGTTAAAGGTAATTGACTGGTAGTTGAAATGATTGATAATTTTAATGAACTTGAATGTCAAGAGTGGAATAAAATAGAAGGGGACAATTGCTTCGTCACAACGTAGCCAATATATTTTTGCTCATAAATTAATAATTTGCTATCGCATGGAATTTCTATAATGATGGATATTACATTGATGTCAATGATGTATTGTATTCAATTTATCGACATTGCCTCAATGTTGGCAGCCGACATTGCCCCGAAAATATTGGTTTCAAAATAATGCGGTTTTGAACAATAGATGATGCAATCAATCTCATGATCGAACTTGGTTAAGATGGGATTAGGAACCATATTTTAAATCATAATTATCGTAGAAAAACGATCGGTCA
>NW_021680431.1:11952-15044 GCF_001412515.2 Diachasma alloeum
GTAATGAAATCAATACATAAACCACAAAGTCAAAGAATATTGAATGTTCTCCATGGAATAAAAAAGTTGGAATACTTTTTATTCAAAGATTTTAAATCATCTAATTTATCAATTAAATTGGCTAGGAAAAGCTCGAAAATAAAGAATGGCGTAATGGAATAAATAATTAGCGGAGTTCGAACAAAATTCCATAAATACTTGCTTTTACCAACATTCTCTTCTTAGGAATTAGTAATAAAATGTCTCAAATTTCCGAAAAATATAATTTTTTCACATAAAATTGATTTTTGGTGTAATTTTTGGAGCAGGAAAATTAGTTACAATTCAAGAAAAATTATTCTTTGAGTGAAAAATTGATTATGATGGAATCATTTATAAAAACACAGTCATGGTCTCCGAAAATCGGAATTTTTTCAATCATTTCATTAGTCTACTTCAAAAAGTCGACTTTCCATTTTTTTTACATATTTTTTAAATATTCGCCCATAATTATGAGTACATAGCAGCTATACTGATGAAAAAAAAGATTAAAATTTTAAGGACAGTTTAATAGTAAATTCTAAGAGTTAGAGAGGTACAAGTCTTGAAATGTAAAAGTTCACTGGAAATTAACTGCGATTCAACATTTTTTAACAGCATGGAGACAAAAACTCTCAAGTTCCTTAAATTCTCATTCAATATATGAATATTCTGTACCTAAAATTACTGGATAGTTCGGATGCTGATGCTAAAGCAATTATAATTGTCCAAATCGAAAATAGAATTATTCAACTTTACTAATGTTGCGTTTAGTAAGGTTTTCTCCAAAGTTGATTAGAATCAATAGCTAGAATTGTGAGATTATAGAATTTGAATGCGACGCAATGAAAACCATGATCAATTTTTTCGCTTCAAAAAATGATAATAATAATATCCAAATTAAAAAATTGCAAAGAACAAGAATGATGATATTTGTGTCATATCCTCTCAATCATTAACATGAATGTCAGATTCACGAAAAAGGTTGGAGCAGAAGTCACACGGTCATTTCAAGTTTTTATTTTCAATTTGGCGCTGGAAACATGAAATGACGATATTCAGAGGGAGCCAGTTTTTTCCGGATGTAAGATGATTTGGCAGTTTTCCGGAGAATTTAAAACAATTATGAGGTTTTCTGAAAAAATTCGAGAAAACTGAATTCTTCGAAAATTGGAGGAAATTTTGGATATTTGTCAAATATTAAAGAATTTTTGAATAAACAATGAGAGAACAATTGGTAGGAAAAGGTGGAATTTTTCAAATAAAACTGATGTGAAGGAGTCCCGAGCTTCTAACAACTGCACTCTGATTGATGGAAATAAGAAGGAACATAATTTTAAAAAATTCGAGAATTTCCTCGGATTTTCTCGACAATTTCACAAACATTTTTTTGTTAATTCACAAGAATTTCGGAATTTTATGGAGAATTTGAAAAAATTTTAGATGATTAATGATTCAAGTTTCAAGTAATATAGCACCTAATAAAATTGTGACAAAGATCATGAATGAGAAGATACTCCGAATTAGCCAAAGAGTATCAGAATCGGTCTTATGATTTTTGCCAGAAAAATAAATGAATGCTATTGTCAAGTTGTGAAAGGGAATAAAGAGGCGGCGAAGATTAAAAAATTCTGAGTTGAGAGAAATTTACTACCCTGGCGATCCAGGAGCCAAGGTATTTGCGTGGCTGTTGCGTGGCTATCAGGATTGTCATTTTTTGGGGCTAAAAAGGGGGAAATGATATCTGAAAACACAATAAAAGTGGATAGACGAATTATTAGTTTATATTTGCACTGTTTATAAGATTGTTTTCTATCAATTGATTAAAATTAATGTAAGTGTATATAATGATAATACAAGTCCCGTATGGGGAATGCCGGGAGATGGCGGCAGCGTCGACATCCCAACGGGGTCGGTCAAGTCGACAGCAGTCGCAGCCAGAATAAGTGAGACCCCAACAGAGGTGGGGCGCCACGGTCGATTCTGACGGCTGGGCGAGCTGCCTGTGCCAGTAACTCGGCAGTAGGGCCAGAAGAAGAATATCCATGGATTTTTGGAGTAGGAGACAAGCATATGAGTGGGAATTACGTAGAGTGGGGGTACCCTGGGCAGGGAAAACTTCTGCTAGAAGCCCTATAGCAGTCCCGCTGTCACAGGGCTAGGTTCGAAGGGGGGTTTATGTCCTCCTTGTCCTCAATGTTTACGTTATGTTTTTCTGTTGATTCATTCGCCCGCTAATTAATATTAAGGGGTGAGACAAGGACTTTTCGATGGAGAATTAGATTCCCCATCCATCAACCCCCATTCCATTTCTTAATCTCTGTAATAAAAAAATAAAAACTGCGACGCAATTTACGGCGCTATGTAGAACTTAATGGATAACTCGCCCGCCAATTAAAAAATCGTCTGTAATGATTTTTCTTTGGCCTCAACAAATACTCAATAAACCCTAACCCAGAAGTCTCGATTATCCAAACACCGCCAACTCATTACCTTCGTTCTCGTAATCCGACAAGTCTGAAACGCCAAAAACCATAACGCTAACACTGGACTTCGGGAACAATCAGCAGCTCATCCAATCCTTATTTCGTGTATTTAGGACGCCAGCCGATTTTTAGCAACGCGGAATCGACAAACCGCAAACGGAACCGTATTTTCTTAAAACTAAATACTGATTGTCCCCAAAAATCCAATAACGACAAGAAACATATCGCAAACCATACGCAGAAATGTGGATTACGAGGGTACGGGATTTACTCGGCTGCTCAGTGTGCGGGTCGTGGAGAGAGGGGTGGATTCGTGGACGAGAACATCAATTAACAAAACCAATCATCGATCGAGAAACCAATAAACCAATGTCTTAAATTCCAAACGGGATAGGTAAGGTCGACATTGAATAATAAACACAATTGTACTGACGTGTTTCGCTATTGCCGATATTAATACAAAATCGTAAATTCGTACAACCACAAAATTAAATGAATGTGACTCAAAATAATTTTAAATACTCTGAAATGATCCATTAAACTCCAAAAGGACTCGAAAGATGCGAATAATAATTTTAAGTATGAAAA
>NW_021680431.1:15104-15374 GCF_001412515.2 Diachasma alloeum
ATCTCAAAATTACTAAACTTTAACTCAACAAAAATGACTCGAAAAAAAGAAATATCTGCAAAATATCTGGTTTATTTAATGAAGTTATTTAATGAATGTTGTTCTAAAATTTTAGGGAATCGAANCCATTAAACTCCAAAAGGACTCGAAAGATGCGAATAATAATTTTAAGTATGAAAAAGAAAGCGATCCCAATCCAAAGCTGATAGAGAGAAGCAAAGGTATTGTCCACGAGGGGAACACGAATTCGAGAGAGAGAGACTATAGGGA
>NW_021680431.1:15420-15926 GCF_001412515.2 Diachasma alloeum
CGATAGGTAACCAATTTAAGTAGTTTTCCGAACTTAAGGTAGCTCTGAAGTAGAGTTAAGGTAGCAGGTAGCTCTAATTCTAAGTATATATTTTTATCGCGACAAAAANATCAACCCCCGTTTCATCCCTTAATCTCTGTAATCAAAAAATAAAAACTGCGACGAATGTCGCGGCGTTATGAAAAACCTAATGGATAACTCGCCGGGTAATTAAAAAATCGTCTCCCCCCTCGTAATGAACACTAAGCAATGNGAGAGAGAGAACGGATGAGGTAACTACGCGAAATAAAAAAAAAGGAGAGCTCACGAAAAGGTACTAATTTTTCTTATTTTCGACTGTAATTAATCGAATTATGAATTATGGAGCGCCTTTATAATGGTTTACTTAATTCTTATACCATTTGTAACCCATTAAAATCGGGTATCTCATTCACCGAAAAGGTAGCAAAAATGAGCTAGGGAGCTTGAATCAGCCACGTGGCTGATTTACCGGAAAGGAGCGTTTC
>NW_021680431.1:15940-16697 GCF_001412515.2 Diachasma alloeum
GAATGAAACCAATGCTGTTCGATGGAGAATTAAATTCCTCATACAGCAAATCTCGTTTCAGCCTNTAATTTCCAAAATAATAGGTAGCTTATTCATGAACGTAAGAGAGCTTAGATAATTTTATTGTTCTGGATTCCAACCATAAAAGCAAATGTAACTAAAAAGATAGCGTCCCCATGCCCAACCGGAATCCAAAACTCTTCGAACGCTAAAGAGCATTAAAACGCAAAAAAAAAGGTAGTTTCCGAACAATTCAGGTAGCATCATTTTTCCTCCAGAACTCTTGTGAGTCGGAGAAATATAAAGAAATAGGTAGCATAGAATAATTACGTAGAGAGAGCGAGAAAAGGTAGCAAGCAAAAAGGTAGCAATGAAGTAGGTAGCGAATGGCATCAATCGCCGTAGCGAGACGCATAAAGCCTGAATTTTTGCATAAACGTTATGGTAGGTAGCATTATTAATATTTTGATTTATTCAGGTAGCCTAATTATTAACTAGATAATTTCAGGTAGCTTCCAGGGAGCATTTGGGTTTGTTTGAAGGATTTCCTACCCTTCAAACCATGAGTATCGGTGTTGGCGTCCTTCCGAGAGGTAGCGACGCCATTCCGCGTGGTCCAACTGCTTTACCGAAAAACCGCACTATTTCAATTTTAATCACGCCTAAATAAGTACACGAGTACTTACCATGGTCTGGAGCGTCGATTTTGACTGAATTTGGATCACGGGGCCTCGATAATTACCTCGAAAGAGAACTG
>NW_021680431.1:16968-20831 GCF_001412515.2 Diachasma alloeum
AAAAAATAAAAACTGCGACGAAAGTCGCGGCGCTGTGAAAAAGCTAATGGTTTCTCGGCGCAGTGACTCCCGATAATTCGCCCGCTAATTGAAAAATCGTCTCTCCCCTCCTAATTAACATTAAGGAAACCAACGCTGTTCGATGGAAAATTCAATTCCCCATCCAGCAACTACCGTTTCATCCCTCAATCTCTGTAATAAAAAAATAAAAACTGCGACGAAATTCGCGGCGTTATGAAAAACCTAATGGATTACTTGCCCGCTAATTAAAAAATCGTCTTTCCCCTCGTAATGAACATTAAGCAATGAAACAAACGCTGTTCGATGGAGAATTAAATTCTCCATTCATCAACCCCCGTTTGATCCCATAATCTCTGTAATAAAAAAATAAAAATGTNTTTCATCCCTCAATCTCTGTAATAAAAAAATAAAAACTGCGACGAAATTCGCGGCGTTATGAAAAACCTAATGGATTACTTGCCCGCTAATTAAAAAATCGTCTTTCCCCTCGTAATGAACACTAAGCAATGAAACCAACGCTGTTCGATGGAGAATTTAATTCTCCATCAACCCCCGTTTGATCCCTTAATCTCTGTAATAAAAAAATAAAAACTGCGACGAAATTTACGACGCTTTACGATAACTCGGCCGCTAATTAAAAAATCGTGTCTCCCCTCCTAATTAATATTAAGGAATGAAACGAATGCTGTTCGATGGAGAATTAAATTCCGCATCCATCAACCTTTGTTGCATCTCTTAAACTCTGTAATAAAATAATAAAAACTGCGATGAAATTTACGGCGCTTTACGATAACTCGCCCGCTAATAAAAAAATCATCTCTCCCCTCCTAATTAACATTAAGGAATGAAACTAATACTGTTCGATGGGGAATTGAATTCCCTATGCATCAACCCCTGTTTCATCCCTTAATCTCTGTAGCATTAGAATTAGAATATGCGCGGCTGGTCACTTAAAGCGCTCAGAGTCACCTAAATCATACGATCTTTTGTAACATCCGCTTTAGTTTCGGTCAGTCACACAGCCCCAACCCTGTGTTTCTCGCTAGGCTAATAAGGCTGGTGACAGCCGCTTGTTGAAAGTTCTCTGGTTCCAGTAAAGTCTGGCCCCAGATTTTATAGCGACAGAGGGCTAATAGGGGGCATTCACATAAAATGTGGATGACGCCCTCCTTATCGCTTCCGCACAGTCTACAGTCTTCTTGTTCTGCAAGTTTCATCTTGAACAGATGAGCTCTGAGAGCGGTATGACCCGTGAGGAGCCCTATTGCTACCCTCAGATCCCCTCTGTGCAGCTCCAGAAGCTTTCTGGTTCTATCTCTTAGTTGCCCCCTCATAAGCAGTTTCGCTTGTCTGTAGGTCGCAACTTTCTCCCAACGCCTGAGATGATCTCGCCGGAAATGTTCTTTAATAAGAGTTTTTCCCACTGCGAAGGGCATGCCAAGCAGGCCGTGTGAGGGCACTCTTTCTGTACCCTCCTTGACCAGCGTATCTGCCACTTCATTACCCAGAATCCCATGGTGGCCTGGTCCCCAGGTTACAGTAACCTGGTTGTTTTTACCCAGTGTGTCCAATGCCTGCATGCAATCCCACACCACCGGTGACTCTGTAGTGGGTTTTTCCAGGACGTGAATCGCCGCCTGGCTGTCACTGCAGATGAATATTTTCACCCTTTTTGTGTTTCTCGCGTTCAGATAATCTGCACACTTCAGTATGCCCAGTATTTCTGCTTGAAAGACGGTTGAATGGTGGCCCAGTGGAAAACTCTCTCCAATGTTATCTTTCAGATGGTAGATGTCTGCCCCAAAACTTTCATTGAAGCCAGAGCCGTCCGTAAACCAGTAGTCCTCTCTTGGTCCTGGTTGATGTTCCGAGTCTAGCCACTCCTGTCTGGGTGGTATACTCGTTCTGAAAGCTTTCCTGATCTGATACTTCCTAGGAATTCTATCCGTCTTATCTATGAAGGGTCGATTATTGATTAGGCTAAGCCTTGTATGGTCTTGGCACGTCATCTTCCATTCTTGTTGACACCTTAGTCTATATGCAGTTATGGTAGCACAACTCACAACTCTCAGGTCGAGGGGTGGGATACGGAGTGCTATTTCTACCACCTCGGTAGGTGTCGGTTTCATGGCTCCTGTTGCAGCCCTCAGGAAGGTTCCCTGTAGGCTTTTCAACAGGTTCCCTGTTTCCGTCTTACTCACCCTCGACCACCAGACGACCACAGCGTACAACAGTCTCGGAAGTACAACCATTTTGTAGAGCCAGAGCATCATTTTAGGATTGAGTCCCCATATTCTGCCCACAGCTCTTCTGCACGCCCACATAGAGGCAAACACTTTATTTCACTGTGTACAGATATGTTCTTTCCAGCTGAGTTTATTATCCAGGAGGACAACTAGATATTTCACTCTGCTGGTGTAGTTTAATTCCGAGCCATTTAGCTTCAGAGGTTGCATCTTTTCCAGTCTATAATTTCTGGTGAAAACCAGGACTGTTGTCTTGGCTCGATTTACCGATAGGCCAGTTTCCCTGCATCAGTCATCAATGATATTGAAGGCTGTTGCCATCGGGTCCCTTAGCACCCTCAGAAACCGGCCTTTCACAACAATNCAGGGGTCGAAATTGCGGAATGATCCAGCCTATGACCGCCTGGTAGGGAGAATTCAGAGTCTCGAGGAGGCAAGGCTCAGGCTTCAGAGGGAAATGGACATCAGGGAGCAAAGGGTCGCCGAGGAGAGAACGTCGGCTTGAGGCCGAAAAACAGAGGAATGAGTATAGAGTACTCGTAGAAGATGCTTATGAGGAGCAGATGAATCTTCGCAACCGAAGTTCGCATTCGGATCTTTTGGATTTAAAGGGCGTACTATATTTAATAAAAGTCTTTACTGGGGATGGCCCAGATAAATTGGATTGTTTTCTGGANGAGAGGGGTCTGTCAGCCAAGGGCCCGGCCTTGATGTGTCTATCCACCAGCCTCTCCAGGGTCTTCAGGATGAAGGATGTGAGGCTTATAGGATGGAAGTCTTTTGGTTTGATATAACCGGTTTTTACAGGCTTGGGAATGAATACTATCCTAGTCTCATTCCACACACTAGGCACATGTTTCAGGGCTATACTAGCTCTGAATATCTTAGTTAGGGGTCGCGTGATAGTCNCCCTCCCATGTCCTGCCGACAGTCTTCTGCTTTTCAGCATGTTTTGTGTCCAAGCAATGATAGTCTTGGACACCTGTCGTTCTTCCATGGCTTTTTCTATAGCCGGATTCGAAGTGCTATCAAAAGCCCCCTCAATATCCAGAAAGGCGCCTATGGCAAAACCCTTGACCGCCAGTTGTTCCTCAATCAGTCCCACCAGGTGATGTAAGGCGGTATTTGTTGATCTTCCCTCCATGTATGCATATTGACAGGGGGAGAGGGGTCTGTCAGCCAAGGGCTCGGCCTTGATTTGTCTATCCACCAGCCTCTCCAGGGTCTTCAGGATGAAGGATGTGAGGCTTATAGGACGGAAGTCTTTTGGTTTTATATAACCGGTTTTTCCCGGCTTGGGAATGAATACTATCCTAGTCTCATTCCACACACTAGGGACATGTTTCAGGGCTATACTAGCTCTGAGTATCTTGGTTAGGGGTCCCGTGATAGTCTCTATCCCTTCCTGTAATAGGGCTGGGTAGATCCCGTCTGGTCCCGGTGCCTTGAAGGGTTCAAAGGTTTTGATGGCCCACTTGACCCCCCAGGGCTGCACTACTTTATTTGCCAATGTCCAATCATGTGTTTCCTAGACATCCCGCTGATTTTGCATTGTTTTTTTGTCCTTCTCCTGGGCCTGTATGAAGCCTGGAAAGT
>NW_021680431.1:21099-21204 GCF_001412515.2 Diachasma alloeum
AAGCCTGGAAAGTGAGTATTCATTAGGAGTTTCAGAGTCTCTCCCATGGTTGCCGTGTGGCTGCCATCTGGTGCCTGTAGGCTCCCTACATATGGAGTCTTATTT
>NW_021680431.1:21450-21701 GCF_001412515.2 Diachasma alloeum
AGGAGTCCATGGTGGCCTGGTTGAGGGCAATCGAAGCCTCCTCCAGCTGCTTTTTGTTGTTAAATCTGAGGATGATATCCCTACGATTGTCAGATAGATTTTCTCGGTAATTTCCCCCTTTTTTTCTCGTCTTGGGTTTTTTACCCATTCTGTTTCTTTTACTGTGTGGATGGACATTCCTATGGTTTGATGATCGGATGCTGAGAGGTCCTTTGAGACCCTCCAGTCTCCAATCATGTCTGCCACTCTAT
>NW_021680431.1:21738-21977 GCF_001412515.2 Diachasma alloeum
CTTATGGTTTGATGATCGGACGCTGAGAGGTCCTTTGAGACCCTCCAGTCTCCAATCATGTCTGCCACTCTATCCGTCCCCAGAGTGATATTTATGACCTCCTGTCGTCTCCGATCTATGAAGTTGGTTCTGACCCCCTATTAAGGATATTTAGACCGGCCCCCATTATGAATTCCTGGAGGCTTTCCCCCCTGCCGTTAATGCCGGTGCTCCCCCATGCTACATGGTGCGAGTTGGCA
>NW_021680431.1:26441-27394 GCF_001412515.2 Diachasma alloeum
GAGGGGGGAAATAAAACTCTTCCTCTACCAGTTGGCGCTATTCAGATTATGATGGTGCAGACTGGGGTAACCGGAGAAGGTGTCACCGATAAGCGGATGATAGTTCCAGTGCAACCGTCGGAGATTAAAACGCAAATATTATTGCATGCAGAGGAATTAAAACAACCGACGTTGTTTTTGGCAGATTCAGGGGCGAAGGCATCCCTGATTAAAATCAATAAATTGGCAGAGAAAGCGGAGATAACCCCAGGGCAGCGGCTTTTGAGAGGAATTTCCAATCAAGATGTTGCCACATTGGCAGAAGCAATTCTTTATCTTGAAATAGGTGAAGAAATTTTGGGACACAGATTCCAGGTGGTTCCAGAGAATTTTCCATGTGTTGTAGGAATTTTAGGGGAAGATTTTCTGGGTTCTTCAAGTTTGAAGGTGGAAACAATTCACGGAGAATCTCTAAAAATTAATGGTCATCGATTTGATTTGTTCGATGACAAAGAGCCTTCAAAATTGGGGGCTAGAATGGAGACGTTGGTTCGAGTACCGACGTGCAGTAAAGGGACAGGGATTGTCTCCAAAATGGAATTAAAAAAAGGCATTTTTATCGGAGAATGCTTGACTGAGGCTATCGATGGTTACGTAACGGTGTGTGTAATCATCACCAACGATACGGACGAGTTCGTCGACTTGCCATCGGTCGTGTTGCAAAAGCTAGCGACTGAGGTGGATATCATGACGTTGCAGAATTCGTATAAATACGAAGATAAGAATAGAATAAAATTATTGCATGAAAATTTACGCCTCGAACATCTCAACCTAGAAGAACGGGACAGCCTCCTGGGAATTTTGGAGAAATTCATTTCCATTGTGCAGTTGCCGGGGGATGCTCCAGGGGTGACTGATTACCTGGAACACGAAATTCCTTTACAGCCAGGGACTGCTCCAATTAATGTTCGGCC
>NW_021680431.1:27945-33363 GCF_001412515.2 Diachasma alloeum
ACCAATGGAAAGGGATGAAAACAGAGGTCGAGAAATTCGTGGCCACGTGTGAGGAATGCCAGTTGAACAAACTGGGAAAAGCAACAAAGGTGCCAATGGTTATTGGAGAGAGTCCAGAGGAGGCCTTTGAAAAATGTGCTATGGACATTGTTGGTCCATTACCGGTCACGGAAGCTGGAAATAAATATATTCTGACTTTTCAAGATGCTTTGACGAAATTTAGCAGGGCAATTCCAATTCCAGACCAAGAAGCCAATACAATTGGTTGTGCTTTTGTAGAGAAAATTGTGTGTGAATATGGCACACCACGAAAACTGCTTACCGACAAAGGCCCAAACTTTGTTGGGGCAATTTTTAAAAATGTGTGCAAATTACTGAGAATAAAGAAAATTCAGACTCCAGCGTATCATCCTCAGAGAAACGGGATTGTCGAGAGATCTCATCGCACTCTAGCTGAATATTTGAGAAGTTTCATTGTGAATGATCAGACAGATTGGGACACATGGCTGCCGTATGCAATGTTCGCATATAATACAACTCCTCATACGGTGACTAAAATGACGCCGTTTGAGCTGATGGTTGGTAGACGTGCTGAATTACCGACAGCCGTCAAACAACCCCCACGTTTGACATACTGCTATGATGATTTTGCACAAGAGCTTCGGGAAAGATTACGAGCAGCACACCAGGAAGCGAAGGAGAAACTCGACGCAGGCAAAGAAAAATCGAAAATTCAGTATGACAAAGATGCTGACGAAGTGGAATTCTGCGTTGGAGATAAAGTCCTGCTAAAAAATGATGTTCTGCGACGGGGACGATCGAAGAAATTATCGCAACCATGGATTGGACCTTACGAGGTGGTCGAGAAAAATTCCGAAGTGAAGTATACCATCAGATATTGTAATAAAAAGAAAACGCAAAGGGTTCACGTCAATAGGCTGCGTCCATTTATAGTTGCATGACTATATGGACCCCAGCCTCGGAATAAAATTGAATTTGGACAAATCTCAGAAGGAATGAGGGTTTTTATTTTTGTGGGAAAAATAAACTTACAATTTATTTTCATGGAAATAATAAACTCATTATTCGAAGTCGTTGCCCAGGGGTCGTCCAAAAGTGAGATCGAGGTAGCGGCAATGCCAGTCCCATCCCAAGTAGAAATTTGTGGGAGCAGAAAAGATGTAATCTCGGCAGTGCGGACACATAGTCTCCGACCGGGTCAGCCATTGAGGTACGTGACAGGGCTGTGGAGCGGGAGTCTCTCCGAAGAGAAGACGGAGGTTGAAGATCTACTACGTCATCTCCGATAACTGGTAAGTTCCACAGGGCATTCAGATCCTCCCGTCTACGACTCCTTACACGTGCCACGAAAGCTCGGTACCTATGGTGTACGTATCCATGGCGATATGGATAGGAGTTCACCTGCATCAAACAGGAAATTTGGAGTTAAAACACCAGAATTTAGGAGGAATTTTCGTGGGAATTTTTGGAAGTGGAAATAGACTTACCAAAAAAGAAAACATGAATGCGTCAGTAGCATGGCGACAATACGGATGTCCTCGATATTTTCTGGAGATAGATCTGCCACGAGTGGTGCGACCCCTCAAGATCCAAGTTCGAGGGTTAGACTGCTCTCGTCGAGATGACACGGAAACCTTAGATGTTGGGGCCGCAGCAGCTGGGGGAAATGAATCGCAGCTATTCCTTGAGGTGGAGGCACGAGGAGGGCAGTCACGGGAGAAGTGTTCTCCAATAACACCACAGTGGAAACAGGCCAATGGGCAGTTACGAGCAAAATGTCCGAACTTGTTGCACTTGAAACACCTCTTGAAATCCATTTTTGGAGTTTTCTTGTTGACTTCTTTAATCAAAGTCGCGGAGAGAACTGTGAGAACTTTGAGGCACAACGCACTTTTATTATCGATGGTGCATCGTCGGCAAAGATGGCTGCCATCGGGTGATCGAGAGAGTCCACGTCGTTTGATTCCAACGTGTCGACCAGGTTCAAAAACCTGTGGTTTTGCGAAACTCGCAAAATCAGCGATTTTATTACTCATGCTGGGTAGCATGGTGGCTAAAGTACGGGGGGAGGAGGTGCATGTGATCGAAAAGTTCGTTCACACACCTGGAATTTATTTTGAACCAATTGGGAAATTATTCCTAATTACCCACGTTTGGTCCATAGCGGCTAGCACGGATGTTTCACCATGGCTGGCAAGGGCAGATCAACTCCAGCAGCATTTAAATCACACAAAAGGGCTGTGTGAAAGAGCAGGTCGATGGGGAACAAACTTCCGAATCGTNTCCAGCAGCATTTGAATCACACAAAAGGGCTGTGTGAAAGAGCAGGTCCATGGGGAACAAACTTCCGACTCGTCGTGGACCAATGGATCAGCGAGTTCGCGGAGACAAGAGAGGTTATCGCTGGATTATTGGGGTTGAACGACGCAAATAAGAAACGTCGAGGCCTTATCGATGGGTTGGGGACTGTTGCCAAGTCCCTGTTCGGAATTATGGATGCACAGGACGCTCACGAAATATTTGAGAGGCTTGCGCATCTGGGGAATGGAGTTAAGGGGGCTTTGGAAAGTTCTAGGAGACAACTGGAAATCGTGAACTCAACGCTCTTCCAGTTGGGTCACACGGAGGAGGTCATCAGGAAGAATGAGGAGATTTTGCTGAAGTCAATGCGGCTAATAGAAGGAGAGAATTCACAGGTGGCTCATAGACAGAATATAGATGAGCATCTGTTAGTCCTAGAAGCAATTTACAGAGGAGTTAGGGAAGACGCTGAGAAGATAAAGAAACTTTTAACGGGTTCCAAAGGGATATTATTCGATACCGGAGTTTTCACGGAATCTAGCCTAGTTGCTTATCTCCGTACTGCCAAACTACCGAAGGGATTGAGTTTTCCCTTCGAGATAGTAATTGGAGGAATGTACAGATTGCAACAGGTTTCAACCACCAGTGTTTCCGCCTTCGGTACGGAAATTCTCACGTTGACGGAGGTACCACTGGTCGACTCTCAAGTGTTCGACGTTATGCTGACGCATGGGATTCCAGTACGGTCATCGAACGAGTCTCACTCATACGTGGAGACAACGAGTGAACTTCTGGTAATGCATGGGCCGACGCAACAATATGTGCCAATGACCTTGGAGCAACTGAAAAACTGTAAGGAGATGCAAGAGCAATATTTGTGCACTGAATCATTACCAGTACAGTTGACAAGGGACTCAAGCCCTTGTGAAGTCCAAATATATTCGAACCCACAGAAAATGCCGGATGTATGCATGATTAGGCATTTACAGCTAAATCGTTTGCTGCTGATAAAAATGAGGAAAAGCAACGCGTGGTTCTACGTGGCTCCCGAGGCTGAGGGTGTTACGATAACTTGCGGAGATAAGGAAACTCGAGACGTTCTTCAGGACTCGGGTGTACTACAGATACCGCACTTCTGCGGAGTGGTTGCAAAGGACTTCACTATTAGAGGCCGGAAATCAATCGGAGTGGAACTGAATCCCCACATCCAGCCAAAGCTGAATTTGACACAGGATGATGACGTCACGGAAAAACTCGTTCAATTGACAAAGAACTTGAGCGATGTCCAGCTGACCAATGTGATTGGGAATGTAAAGGAGCTGAAGGGCCTGGAGGTGCACTTGGAGACCTTGAAGGAGGACCTGACCGGGCAAGAGGAGAAGTTCAGCACGAGCCTGAACATGCGTAACTACCGCGAGTACCTAACGCATCCGTCATCAATTTTCACTGTAGTAGTGGTGATTGCATTCATCACTGCGGGATGCCTAATTCGCTGGTGGTATAAAAAATCAAGGAGACCGTGGCTGACGCCTAAGAGAGAATCATCGCTTGAAGCAACGGGCATCGAATAGGTTAAAAGAAAATTGTAAAAATGAAATGTATCGTACCAGTAATAATATCTCAATCATGTAGACTTGGAGGAGAAAATTATCAAACTGATAATTTTCTTACCCCTAGAAGGGAGGGATGTTATGCCCCAAAAGTGGAGCATAATTATCCAACTTATTTCACAATATGCCAATATAAGTGGCACACATTGTGAAATACAAATATAATATTAAGCAATTACTAAACAATTGGGAATATACGTGCAATCATGTATCACGTATATTCGCAATTAAAAGTAAGCCAGTGGAACTCGCATCAGCAGTTTCCACTGGGCTCATTCGCATGGTGTTATCATTATACCATGCAGATATGAGGTAATGACCACGACGTCATGGGCTCTCGATCAAATAAATACTCGAGAGACCATTATCTGGGAGCCAGTAACTCGACTCCTATTGCGGTTCACCTGATACCTTCCGTATCAGTCTGAACACCTGAATGGTATCTAAAAAGTAAGAAATTAAATAAAGAATATTATTACAGTATTCGTTCGCGAGTGTCTTAATCTTCCAAATTACCGAACCCAACCGCTCGGGACTCTAACATAATGGATAACTCGCCCACGAATTAAAAATTTGTCTCTCCCCTTCTAATTGAGATTAAGGGATGAAAAAACGGCAGTTCGATAGAGAATTAAATTCCCCATCAATTAACCCTCTTTCAGCACTTAATCTCTGTAAAAAATGGAAGAAACAATAATTGTTTTGCGACACACAGTGACTCCCGGTAATTAAAAATTCACCTCTCCCCTCCTAATTGAGATTAAGGGATGAAAAAGGGCAATCGACGGAGAATTAAATTTCCCATCAATTAACCCTCTTTCATGCCTTAATCTCTGTAACAAAAAAATAAAAACTGCCATGAAACTCAGGGGCCAGTAAGAAAAATAATTTTTTCGCGGCGCACACTAATTCTCCATCGAACTGCCGTTTTTTCATCGGTTAATTTCAATTAGGAGGGGAGAAGTGAATTTCTAATTCGCGGGCGAATGGTGAACAGCCAGTGTGCGCCGCGAAAAAATTATTCTTCTTATTGGCCCCTGACTTTCATGGCAGTTTTTATTTTTTTGTTACATAGATTAAGTGTTGAAAGAAGGTTAATTAATGGAGAATTTAATTCTCCGTCGAAGTGCCCTTTTTTCATTCCTTAATTAAAAACGATTATTTTTCTTACTGCGCTGTGATTTTCATGACAATTTCTTCCATTTTTTACAGAGATTAAGGGCTGAAAGAGGGTTAATTGATGGGGAATTTAATTCTCCATCGAACAGCATTAGTTTCATTCCTTAATATTAATTAGGAGAGGAGAGACGATTTTTTGATTAGCGAGCGAGTTATCCATCAAGTTTTTCATAGCGCCGTAAATTTCGTCGCGGTTTTTATTTTTTTATTACAGAGATTAAGGAATGCAACAAAGGTTGATGGATGGGGAATTTAATTCTCCATCGAACAGCATTGGTTTCATTCCTTAATATTAATAATGAGGGGG
>NW_021680431.1:33612-34641 GCF_001412515.2 Diachasma alloeum
TGATGGATGGGGAATTTAATTCTCCATCGAACAGCATTGGTTTCATTTTACAATATTAATTAGTTGGCGGGACACGATTTTTTAATTGGTNACCTCTCCCCTCCTAATTGAGATTAAGGGATGAAAAAGGGCAATCGACGGAGAATTAAATTTCCCATCAATTAACCCTCTTTCATGCCTTAATCTCTGTAACAAAAAAATAAAAACTGCCATGAAACTCAGGGGCCAGTAAGAAAAATAATTTTTTCGCGGCGCACACTAATTCTCCATCGAACTGCCGTTTTTTCATCGGTTAATTTCAATTAGGAGGGGAGAAGTGAATTTCTAATTCGCGGGCGAATGGTGAACAGCCAGTGTGCGCCGCGAAAAAATTATTCTTCTTATTGGCCCCTGACTTTCATGGCAGTTTTTATTTTTTTGTTACATAGATTAAGTGTTGAAAGAAGGTTAATTAATGGAGAATTTAATTCTCCGTCGAAGTGCCCTTTTTTCATTCCTTAATTAAAAACGATTATTTTTCTTACTGCGCTGTGATTTTCATGACAATTTCTTCCATTTTTTACAGAGATTAAGGGCTGAAAGAGGGTTAATTGATGGGGAATTTAATTCTCCATCGAACAGCATTAGTTTCATTCCTTAATGTTAATTAGGAGGGGAGAGACGATTTTTTAATTAGCGGGCGAGTTATCGGGAGTCACTGCGCCGAGAAACCATTAGGTTTTTCATAGCGCCGCGACTTTCGTCGCAGTTTTTATTTTTTTATTACAGAGATTAAGAGATGAAACGGGGGTTGATGTATGGGGAATTTAATTCTCCATCGAACAGCATTGGTTTCATTCCTTAATGTTAATTATGAGGGGAGAGACGATTTTTTAATTGGCGGGCGAGTTCTCCATCAAGTTTTTCATAGCGGCGTAAATTGCGTCGCAGTTTTTAATTTTCTATTACAGAGATTATTAAGGGTTGAAACGGGGGTTGGTGGATGGGGACTTTAATTCTCCATCGAACAGCGTTGGTTTCATTCCTTAA
>NW_021680431.1:34908-59291 GCF_001412515.2 Diachasma alloeum
TTAGCGGGCGAATGAATCAACGGAAAAACATAAAGTAAACATTGAGGACAAGGGGGATATATACCCCACTTCGAACCTACCCCTGTGACAGCGGGACTGCTATAGGGCTTCTAGCAGATGTTTTCCCTGCCCAGGATACTCCCACTCTACGTAATTCCCACTCATATGCTTGTCCCCCACTCCAAAAATCCATGAATATTCTTCTTCTGGCCCTACTGCCGAGTTACTGGCACAGGCAGCTCACCCAGCCGTTAGAATCGACCGTGGCGCCCCACCTCGGTTTGGGTCTCACTTATTCTGGCTGCGACTCCTGTCGACTTGACCGACCCCGTTGGGATATCGGCACTGCCGCCATCTCCCGGCATTCCCCCTACGGGTCTTGTATTATCATTATATACACTCACATTAATTTCAATCAATTGATAGAAAACAATGTTATAAACAGTGCAAATATAAACTAATAATTCGTCTATCCACTTTTATTGTGTTTTCAGATATCATTTCCCCCTTTTTAGCCCCAGAAAATGACAATCCTAATAGCCACGCAACAGCCACGCAAATACCGTGGCTGTAGCGTGGCTCCGGGATTCCCAGGGATGGAATATATAGGTATCAATAATCATTTCTGATTATTATGAAAAAATTATCCAATCTGATAATTGACAAACGAGACAATTTTTTATGACCGGTACAGGTCCATCCACAACGTCTCCTCCATGAATCGATGTCGGATGATGTTGATAACATCGGCGGTACTCGTTAATTTCGCTCATGTTTTTGAGCCACTCTGTCAATGTCTCCCGTAATTCGTCAATGTGTTGCCATGCAAATTCAAGAGAAATCTTTTCAGGAGATGTGTGGAATGTGCTTGCAACATTTACATATCCTGTATCCAATCGAAGAAGTCAGTAATCCAATCCAAAGTCGAATGAAAGTATTTTGTGAACCATTTCAATAGCTTCCCACAATTTTCCAATANATGTTGATAACATCGGCGGTACTCGTTAATTTCGCTCATGTTTTTGAGCCACTCTGTCAATGTCTCCCGTAATTCGTCAATGTGTTGCCATGCAAATTCAAGAGAAATCTTTTCAGGAGATGTGTGGAATGTGCTTGCAACATTTACATATCCTGTATCCAATCGAAGAAGTCAGTAATCCAATCCAAAGTCGAATGAAAGTATTTTGTGAACCATTTCAATAGCTTCCCACAATTTTCCAATACACAGGTATAATTCTCGATGAGACTGTGCTCTTTGTGATTCCAGCATCTGGGGTTGTGATATCTTTTGCTTTTGAGCAACCCAACTCATTCAAGTCGATTATCACTTTATCGGTGTAAGATTGTAACCATTGTCTCTTCTGCAGTCCATTCAAGAAGATGATTATCACTCCTTTCGTGATCTGCGCAACTGCGTCTTGAACCTCATCATATGGAATGAATCCTATTTCCCATGCGATTCCATGGTGATTATTAATAATCCATTCATTGGTTCTTTGCTATTCTGCTGATAATTCATTCCATCCACATGGGGGTTGGAAAAGCAGACAAGCACACACATTTTTTCCAACTGCTTGAACTGCTAGTTCTTTTACACTAAATTTCTGAGTTGCGTGTTGAAAACCTTGAACATCCAACATCAAGATTATAATAACACACTTAAACCGCAGATCGTGATGGTAGCAAATCTATTTTGTGTTTGAAGCTGAATCCAGTGGAGAAGGTTGATTTTATAGCAACTCACCCCCTTACCCAATCCCGATTTGAACCATCATGGAACATTCTCGAATATTCGCGAACAAGTATGACGTAATTTTTATTCCAAGACAGCAATGACTCATTACAATATGCAAGATTCGACCGGTCATTATATTTCATTCAAGTCCTAACACGAAACATGGGATATCGCCCACCTCGCGATGAGTCATCGATGACGTCATCCTTCTCGAATTTACAAGTCTCAGCAGGACTTACGGGAAACCCCCACCTCGCACATTGATGATTTATCAGTCTGAGTGACTCACCGACGTCATTCATCTTGAAAATATTCAATCATTGGTCTCACTTACTTGCACATATTTGTACATGTTTGTAAATATTTGCACATGTTGTCCAATGTTTGCAAATGTTTCCAAATATTGTGAAATGTTTGCAAAATCTTTGCAAATGTTCATGAATATTTGCACATGTTTTGAACTTACGGAGAGTTCCCCTACCGTGCGAGTAAATGAGTCATCAGCCTGAGTGACTCGTCGATGACGTCTGTCATCTCGAAATTTCCGCGATTGTGGCGGCAATATCCAATTTTATCTATGTATCCATAGGTTTTTATAGTATTATATTGCATACAAGTCCCACAAGGACGGTTCCCCCACCATGCGTGTCGATGACGTCATCCGTCTCGAACCTTCCACAGCTTGGGGCGCCAATATTCGATTTCTTGCAAGTTTCAACATGTCATTATATTTCATACAATTCCCAATAGGTCTTAGAAGGATTCCTCCACCACGCGAATCGATGACGTCCTCCTTCTCGAAAGTTCCGCGACGGTGGTGCCAATATCCGATTTCATGCAAGTTTCAACAGGACGGTTCCCCCACCACTCGAATCGATGTGTCATCGATGACGTCATCCGTCTAGAAAATTCTGCGATGGTGGCGCCACCATTCCAGAACCGTCCACGCCTTATGGCATATCTGGTGGCGATTTGGCGAACTACTATCCAGAACGTGCCTAGCATAACTACTGACGAAGACGTGGAAGATTTTATCTCCCCGATTGATGACGCGAGGGACGCAATCCGCATTAGGGAAAGCGATCGTATGAAGATCCTGAGAGGGATCCTCAATGGAAACGTCCTCACGTAGTATAACCACTTTGAGGGTTTCTCTTGGGAAGATGCATGTCACGCTTTCTGAGAGCGTTTCGCAGCGCTGCATTTCTAGTAAGTGCTCCATAAGGAAATTTCTGATCGCCGACAAGGCGCAGAGGAAAGAATAGGAGCGTTCGCTGCAAATATGAACGGTTTACTTTGACGCACTCGGCCCCTCTGGTGCAAGGAAAAGCAGCTGACGTACATCTACAATAATATGTTGCCGAAGTACATTGTTGGCTACACCCTCGGTCCAGAGTCAAGGTTAAACGATTTGGAGAGGCACGCCTTACGTCAAGAGAAGCTACTTCTCTCGGAACTGACATGGCGACCTCCTCCAAAGTCAGAGCACGGTGTGTGTCCGAGCTTTCCATACCGACGCCCGACCTATAGCCAAAAGACCTCGAGCTTCGCGAGTAAAGACTCGAGGCCACACAGAGGCTATGAGAAGCCATCTCTGAGGGCGCTCGAGATGGAAGAGCGCGTAGAGACTGTAGAAGTCATCTACGACCAGCTGGAACCAGTTCTCCTTCAGGCAGGGGTGGACGTACTGGTTCCACCAGACACTGTTTGGTGTGTCGCAATCGCGACAGAGTGGGCACACATTTAGAATCTGCCCCGCCGAAGGAACCGGATTTTGCTACGGATGCGGTGCAAAAAGCGTACACATGCCATAGTGCCCAATGTGTCCTCCGAAAAAACGGAAACCCGGCAGCGTAGATGATGCAATTTCGTTTATGCCACCAACAGTCTTGGACGGAACGGTAAGAGATGGATCTCTGTAGTAGAGTGGAAGAGCTGGAAAAATCCTCACAAACTGAAAAAGAGGAGATCTCAGGGGAAAATACGGACCCAGAGATGGAGGAAACTATCTTACAAAGAGTAGAAATGCCCGAGATAGTAACGGAGAAGTCTCGAGAGGAGAAGAGAGTGCAAAAACTCTCTTTAGACGCAATGACGGACCCGATAGCCTTATTCTAGTCGGAAATGAGCTCCGACCTGGAGTTTGTTGCACAAGCGATGAAGGCAAAACATTTGCATTTCACGTGAATATTGAAATTCACGGAAGGAAGATACGTGGGCTAGTGGACTCAGGGGCATCTCGTACATTCGCTGGAGAAGCGGGAATCGAGCTACTGAGCGAACTAGGCGTAAGCACAAGGATAATACCACCAAGAAAAGTTCTAGTGGCGAATAGCCAACTAGAAGGGGTGAAGTCAGCCTCTAAAATACCTCTGGTATTAAGAGGACGGACAATCACGGTTGAAACTCTTTGGATGGCTTCACTATCCGAAAATTTCATTCTGAGATTTGACTTTTTGATAGAAGCACGGATGGTCATCGATGGCTTTGACCAATCCTGGTTCTTTAGAGACGAACCTGACAAAACATTCAAGTTTGTAGCAGTAGACAGAGCCTGTCACATAACAGTATGTAACGACCTGAAAGTATCTGGAGAAGATCAAAATAGCGGACTCCAAAGACTTCTGGATGAGGAAACTCCAGTGCATGAAGGAAGTCCTCCGATTCTCAAGCTACCGCCACGCAAAATCGATGTAGAAGGTAACGAACCGATCCGACAAAGGGTCCGTGTATGGAAAGAGGTAGATGAGATGCTCTAAGATGGATTTATCAAACCATCCAAAAGCGAGTTGAATAGTCCCGTTATGATGGTAAAGAAAGTCAGAAGAAAGTATCTATTTTGCATTGACTTCCGTCGGGTAAATGAGGTATCGAAAAAAGATGCTTATCCGGTGGCAAATAAGACCGGAATCCTTGATGAAGTACGACAGGGCAATCACATCACAATACTTGATTTGAGTACCGCGTACTGGCAAATACCATTAGCAGAGACTCGACAGAGTAGGTGCATTCGTCAATCCGTACGGATTGACGAATGCACCTACAACCTTCCAAAAAGCTATGAACAAATTAATTGGTCCAGAAATGTATCCACACGTCCGCGTGTACCTGCATGGGATAATTATTATCTCTAGGACATTTGAGGAACATCTCACGTAGTTGGGAAAGGTCGTCGATAAGTAAAGAGATCATGGTTTCACAATAAATCGGGAGAAAAGTGTTTTCTGTTGTTCCAATGTGAAATACCTTAGTTTCGATATGAACAACCAAGAACTGCAAATCGATCCTGAGAAACCATCGGCAGTCGTAAATTTTCCCATGCCGAAGAATCTGAAACAAATTCGTCATTTTCTGGGAATGGCATTCTGGTATAGACGATTCATACCAGAGTTTGCGACCATCGCTCCAAGCACTGACACTTCTGATCAAGAACAATCAGCCGTGGTTGTAGAATGAAGAACAGAAAAAGACCTTCGAAGCGTTGAAAAAGCACGTAACGTCAGCTCCGACTCTTGCATGTTCCGATTTCTGAATGCCGTTTAGCCTGCAAACGGATGCGCGTAGGTGTAATACTCGGTGCTGTTATTACCCAAGTACAAGATGGACAACAGTGAGTGATAGCTTATGCTCGTCGCTCATTAGCAGGCGATGAGTCAAGGTACATAGTGACTGAGTGACTTAGCCATTGATTGCGCAATTATGAAGATCCGCTGTTACTTGGAGAATTATCCCTTCACAGTGATAATGGGCTACAGCGTTTTGGTATGGCTTCATAATATGAAAGATCCGGCCGAAAGGCTAGGAAGATGGAACCTCCGGTTACTAGAGTAAGATTATAAAATCATACACTGGAAGGGCGCCGTTCATCATGTGCCTGACACACTGTCACGTGGACCGGAAGGAGCGACACAGTTACTCACAATAGCCGTGGATGTCGAAGATACGTGGTATCCACGACGTTTTCGAGATGCAGAGAGGATCTCAGAGAAATACCCGACGTGGAAAATATCCGAAGAGAAATGAGACGTGCCGCTATACAAGAGTGCCACGATCTACCGCAGGCAGGACAATAAGGTGTTGATAAAATCTGCCAATGCTTGGCCACTCAATATTATTGGCCCGCGATGTTTGTACACATGATGACGTACGTAAGTTGGTGTCACGAATGTCAGCGCTGCAAAGTGTAACAACCGACTCCGATCGGCCAGATGGGGCCTCGAGCTATGGAGAAACTATGGTCGAAAATGTCGGCAGATATTATATGGTTCCTTTTGCACGCAATAAAGCCGGAGATCAATGTATTCTCGTTATCCAATACTTCTTTCTTCACGAAGTGGATAGAAGTTCGACGGTTGCGAAAAGCAACTGGTGCAACGATACGGAAAGCATTGAAAGAAACCATCATCTACCGATGGAGAGCTCCAAGAGAATTGCTGACCGATAATGGAACCGAGTGCGTAAATAAGGACTTGAAAGATTTGGCTGCTTCAATTAACATGAAGCACCGAACATCGCCGCCGTATCACCCGCAAATGAACCCCACTGAGATAGAATCCACACAGACCGATGAAAGACTGAAGCCATAGCGGTTCTGGGTGGAACCGCGACACCTGGATGTCTAGAGGACGTTACTAGACTTTCGCTAGTTCAGAACTCGCCCAGCTTTTGTTAGAGGAAATGGGTCGCCGTACAGATGGTCCAACTGGGTGATTCTAAGAGCTATGTAGGGGTAGACCAGGGACCAACCGCCAGGTGAGAGGACGGGTGCCCCCGTGATTTCGTCGGGTTGATTGGTGGGGATAGGATGATGGAATGGCCTATCGTCGCCGAGATATCCAGACTAGGGGGACAAGGCCCTAGTAAGATTCTGAGTGAGTCGAATGCGGACGCTCAAGCGGAGAGGTCAAAAGGATCTCTCCGAATGAATTTGTGGTAATGGCTTGAAATATGAGCAGGGACAAACGCCGTACCCCAGTGTGGCCAAGTGCATACCTGATGGTAGCGAACGTATAGGGAAAAGGAATTATTTCGGCACTCGAAGTGACGACTTTGTTGTTTCTGGCGTTATCCAGTCTCGTCGGAACGATTCGGAAGCGTATGGGCACGTGGGCCTGGAGTAGAGTAATCCTCCTGTTGGCTCGACCATACGCCGATAATCTAGTACTACCCGGAGACGGTGACTTGCTATGAACGAAGCGGTAGCTGGTGGTCGAGAGTGTTTGTGGTCATAAGGTGGGTAACGTAGGTCAGCCTCTCGACGTCCCAGGCTCTGAGGAGTCCCGGCTGATTCGCAAACAACTCTGAAACTCTCCCGAGTAAAAATACTCGGGAGGAGAAAGTATGCTAGATCATTTAAAAGATCCTCCAGAACGGTATGAAAAAAATTCAATAAGAAAATTGGGCCGCAAGGCCTAATGCACGGCCTGAAATACAGGCTCGTGAGAATGGGATGGAAATACTCCTAGTGGACCTCGCCCAGTCTACCGTGTCACGCTGATGTTAGCTGCGCAATTCAGTGTCCAGCCACGAAAGTCCTCTGAGTATAGCAGTTTGCTTCAGAGGCCGGTTTTCGTCGAACCTTCCATAAAGGATTGGCTGGCGCTCAACATACGAGCGATAGAGGAGGTTAAAAAAGTACCTTGGATTTTTCCTGGGTGAACAACCCGGGAAAATATAGTTACATAGTATACTGGAGTAATATTGATTCTATTGAAATTTCTCAAATTTTCTTATGATGGCCTTGCTGCCACGAACATTGACGCAAACGAATTATCTCTTAAACAGTATCATTCTAGAAAGAAAGACAATTATGTTTGCATTATTTCTACTTTTTCAGGAGCACAGTCTCTCTGTATGAATCTGTGTCTATCTGTGTCTGCCTGTTTTTTTTAAATGTCTATTCGGAGAATGCATTTACGCATCCCCACTTGAGAGAGAGAATATGAGATTTTCTCCGACAACTGGGGTTTGTCGGGCTCCTATCACAAGGACCAATACCGACTAACCGCCAATCAGACAAATTCACTAACTTTCTAAACCCTTGATTGCGTCCACTGTTCTCGCTGGAAGCAACTGCAACAACGCTTCCTGGATCTCCAGTCGCGTTACCGCTCCAGCCTCCCGATTCTCCAGGAAATCCTGGACAATCTGCTCCTCCGCTGGCGTCCACGAAGGAGGCATTCTAACCTCAAAGTTGACGTTCGACAAAAACTCGCTCCCACTTGTCACACATCTCTCCTCAGGCCACACTCCTTATCACGCTTTGCGCGTTTTATGGATACGGGGCCTGTGCACCCCTTTTTCCAGATTTCAGAGTCACCCTGGACAGTAAAAAACACAAAAAACTCGCGTTCCTTCCGCCCTGCGACCCTTCCACCCTAACGGTAAAACAGGTAGCGAGGTGAGGGGAAAGAACCTGCTTGGGGAGCTGGCGAGGAGTTACCGCTGTGAGGCAGTTCTGGGGGTTGTAGCTCTGGGCTGTTTCGGGGAGGGCATTTACTCGTCGGAGATGGAGGGGGTGATGAGGGAGCTGGAGGTGTTGGGAATAAGCAGGGGGATGATGGTGCGGTGCCTTGCCAAGTGCTCCTTGAGTGTGGCAATGGGGACGGCGAAGGTGCTCGTGAGGCGTGCGGCGGCTGCTGCGCGGGAATACGCAGGCTGGAGAGACGACTGAAGGGGGGGACGACGACAAAAAACAACTTGACGAGATTTGTTATTCTTGACCGAGCGAATGCTATTTTATTTATTACCCTGAGGGGGATTTTTGAAATTTCTTCGCGTATAAAAATTTTATGACTTCTATATTGTAAGCCGTTTGTACCGCGGGGGTTGTGGAGGGTCCGTTTGTGGCCTACATGATCCGCCCGGATTTGAAAATATGTATTTGGTGCAATAAAAACTATTCTAAACCCTTACGGCACCACCGTTAAGTATTACTTCGCGAGGGAGGTCTCAGCGATTAGCTCTTCCACATTGTTTTCATCCAATGTACGTCCCCCTGTCCCGCTAATTTGTTGGGTGCGGGGAGGAAGTTCCAGTAGATTCCTCGTTTAATCTGCACCTTTGCGCGTACGTTCCTCAACTTTGAGCTCCTCCATGGCCACTACCGCAAAGTTGCTCGTTGCGTCCCAGGCTGTCTGCGATGACAGCATTGCTTCCACCAAATTTTCGGGTAACACCTTCCTTCCCAGCCCAAACTCCCAATTATTTCGGATCTCGCTGAAGCGGGGGCATAGAAAAAATACATGCTCCGCATTCTCGTCCACTGCTATGCAGATGGGGCACTCCGAGCAATCTTCATATCCTTATGATTAAAAGAACAAGGCTTTTGTCTTTTGTTTTCTATTTTCAGCTAGCGAGAAAAAGTGAATCGATTTCGTTCTTCGATATGATAATCGATTTGCGTATTAATCGGTCTCTCTTATGATGAAAAAAAAGAGCAAGGCTTTTTTGTCATTTGTTTTCGATTTTCAGCTATCGAGACGAGAAAAAAGGGAATCTATTTGTTTCTTTGATGGCATTTCGATTGCGTACGTATTAATCGATTGTGATGTGATCACATAATTTTCCTTTTCACAAAAAAATCGAGACATCAGGTGAGGAAACAAGCAGGACGCAGTGAGCATATGATCGTGAGCATGTCACTGAGAGGTTTCAATGCTTTCTTCGCCATCAATAAATTGATGGTATGCTTCCGAATGGTTTCAGCATAATAAATGTTTTTCTCTCGGATATTTCTCCCCATTTTTACTACTTGCGTCTTTCTCGCCCCCCATCGAAACTCTTTCCAACCTCCTGTATTGCATTTGCTAAAGGTTGGAGGATACCCTAAGTTAGGGGAAAACCTGACCAGATAAAGTCGTCCCTTCCGTTACTCGTTATTGCGAGTATTTTTTCTAACGTCAAACTGGTATGTATGCACGCATGAATAAATTCAATAGAAAACCTAGCGAATTCGCTAGAAAATTCTATGGGAATTCTATGGGATTTCTATAGGATTTCTATTGGAATTCTATTGAAAAATTCTATTTGTTTTTTACGCTGATTCTATTGGATATTTAATAACAAAAAGTCAATAGATTTCAAATTTCTATTTAAATTTTTCTGTTAGATTTTAAATTATTAAATTTTCCATCTGAATTATTGGGCACAAATGTTGTAAGTTTTTTCCACTGGATTTTGGTTTGTTTTGCATTGCAGAATCCGAGTGGAAAAAACTTAGAAAATTGATGCCCAAGCATTCTTATAGAAAAAATCTCAAAAGAAAAATTCAAACAGAAATTCGAAATCTATTGACTTTTTTTATTGAGTATCCAATAGCATCAGCGCAAAAAACAAATAGAATTGTTCAATCGGATTCCAATAGAAATTCTATAGAAACCCCATAGTATTCCAATAGAATTCTAATAAATTTTTTTAGCGAATTCGCAGGCGGGCCCGGTGGCTTGGCGCAGTGGGTAAGTTGCCTTACATGCGAAAGGTTCCGAGCTCAAATCCCGGTCGGGTAGAATGGTGCGATCTAACCATTTAAAGTCTTGATCATCATCGCAGTATACCCTAACCGGGTTGAAGCGATGTAAAATAACGATAAAAAAAAGAATTCGCAGGTTTTCTATTGAATTTTTTCATTCGTGAGAAAGCATTGGAACATCACTCAGTGACTTGTTCACCATCACATACTCACTGACATATTATATTCTCGCTGCCCCCTGTTTGTTTTGATGATTTGAAAATAGCATTCATTTGAAACAAAAGAAGGTGAGAGGAATTTACGCTTGTTTAATCGAAAATGATTGGATATACGTTGCTCTGTTTCAAAAAAAATTTAAAATAATTATTTCGATGAGATTTTTAATACCGAGCACAAATAACACATTTTTTGGAGATACATCATTTACCTCTGGCAATAGTCGTTTTTGGTAGTTACGGGACTGTTATTAAGCTTTCGATATGTCAATTCATAATTAAATTATTTTGGAACAGTTTGTGGGAGATACGGTTATTTGTTACACCTACAGGTCATAACAACGTATCTCACAAGTCCGTACATTTTCCATTTTTTTGATGATTTGAGAGTCTAACATTTATTTGGAACAAAAGAACGTGAGTGGGACTTATGGTTGTTTGAACGAAAATGATTGAAGATACGTTGCTCTGATAAAAAAAAATTGAAAATGATCATTTCGATGATTTTTCCAATACTGAGCATAAATAGTGCATTTTTCGGAAATACGTCACTTTAGTTCTGGAAACAATGGTTTTTTGTAGTTACATGACTCTGTTACTAAGCTGTCGATATGGACAGAAAACAATAACTCTTTGATGTTCATCTCGAGTAATGAATGATTATTCAATTATTGAAAAACATGAACTCATAGAAACAAAATCAATGATTTAACGGAATTTCTTATTCATGTAGTCTTGATACGAAGAGAGCTCTTCAGGGCTTTGAGCTCGAAGATTTTCGCCTTGACCGACGTCGGTGGCCGAGTGGATTAGACGCAAGTCTAGTGTGCGAAAGGTTGTGAGTTCGATTCCCCGTGGAACCGAATTTTTCAACGGAAGGCTCCGGCGAGCAGGAGGTTGCTAATAGAGGAACCGCCTGTACCGACATGGGTTTTCTGTGGTTTCCCCATGCTACTTGTATGTTCTATAGGAGTGCGAATGCGGTACAGTGTAGAATCCACAGCCGCATGCTTAAGGTTGGACAGAGTGCTGAATGGGACCCAAAATGGGACTCCGAGGCCGTAAAAAAAAAAAAGTTTTTTGCCTTGTGCATAAAATGCACGATCCAGTCAATAGCGCCACGATTCACTTAATTTTAACCGAGGTCTAACCGGGTTTCCTAATCCAATAACTGGCCCTCAGCACTAAAGCGCGAATTGTTGGTGAACGCGCGCAAANAACGCGCGCAACCGCGCGCGTTATAGATCTGAGAATATTATTATAGGAGTGTGAGAATATTATGGGAGAGAAGAAATATCAATGTGTATTTTAATGAATAAAGAAAAGAAAATTGTGTTAAAATTAAGAATTGAAGTGTGTTAAAATTAAGAGGTTTTTATTATTAATACTGCAGTGACATTTCGTTGTCTTCCTGGTGGAAATGATATAAGTAGATTTCAATATAAATCCTTCGACGTAATAAAAAACTATAGTAAAAAAAGAAACAATCTTAAAGTTATCGAGTTTTATACGTGTTTACATACATCCATTAGTTTGTTAGTTTTTCAGTTGGAAAAAAAAGTCGGTAGTCGTGAACTATGTAAAGAGGAGAGAAAAGAAAGGGGAAAAAAATAACTCGTGAATCGTAGAGTAGAATTGCCTCCTTTATTAAACGTTCAAATATTTCTCCAATTCTCCAACATCCAAACGAGATTCATTTATATCGTATCACTTGGTTAGACGATATTTTTGACAATTAAACATGATTTGCTTGATTTCATTTTCTACAGTTTTTTTTTCCCTATGAGAAAGAGAAGGACAGAGATGAAAATTAGCTGTAATTGATGTTGTTAGAGATCAATTGTTCTTAAATATTGGAAAAATATTTTTCCATTGAATAAAACATTCTCATGTGATTTTTATCCTTCTCCTTTTTTCAGATCTGGTTTGAAGCAAATACGTGAAGGAGGTTTCGAGTTTATCTGGTTATCAACACACCGGAGAGTTATCCTTTGCTGGCGGAATAATCAATTTGTATCGATGGATGTGGTGATTTATTGAAGAAATTGATGATATTGATGGGATAATTATGATGATGATGTTGATGTTGATGATGTTGATGATAATAATAATGACGATGGTGATGATTTGTCGATGAGGAAGATAACTTTGATTTTTGATTTTATGAATTGTTTATGATTTGATGATATACTAATTGATAAGATGAATGATAAATTGGAAATGATGGAAATATTGTGATGTATGCCCATGAAAGTTTTATTTGAGTGAGATCAAGTTACAGAGATTTTAATTGGTTTTGAATATACGAGAATTTGAATTGAATTTGAATTTGTACGAGACAAATCTACTGAATCGAGACAAATCTACTCAATCGAGTTACTTGAGAGTGCAGCTGACTTCCGATGATAGCATGAAATTTCCAGATTTGAAAATTCGAATGCACCATATGACCTGTCATATGATAGTCATGTCATCCTTTTCTTGCGGTTCGGATTTTTTTTCTAAATTTTAATTCTTTTTGAATTTTTATATTTTATGGTAAACGAAAATAGCTTCTTAATGTTTTTCTATCGTTTTTGTAACCAGACCGATTCTCAGCGCTAAAGCGCTGATTGTTCGTAAACGCGCGCAACCGCGCGCGTTATGGATTTATCTTTATGAAGATAAGCCCGGAAGCACCCATGTCCTGAAAGCATTTGGCACAGATAGTAGTTAACCTCTCCATGATTTCGACGTACACAGGCAGCCACATGTGGGATCAGGCAATAACTCCAACTCCCTTTGGTAGAATTGTCCCACTTCAGCTGCCATTGCGTCAAGCTCTTTCGTCTCTCTTGTGTCACCAGTTCTTCGCGGCTCAGCGTTTCTGATCCCTTCCGCTGGTACAGCGATCTTCACTCCTCAGCTAGTACCTCTATTGGTAACATTACCGCAATGACACACACTGCGTCTTCGGACATCCTCCGGTATGCACTCGCGACTCTGAGGGCACTTAGCCGATAGACTAGTGCGATCTTTCTTGCAGCTGGAGTACGTCAGCCTAAATGGGGATGCCATATGTGAACACCGACGTAACAATTGAAGACAATAGCGCTCGTCTTCTTTGGTTTGGCTCTCCTACGTTGGGCATGAAGCGCGATAAGGTAGCTCTAACTCCCGATGCCTTGGCACTCACGCGCTCCACTTGCTGCATAAAGTTTAGTCGAGCGTCGATCATCACCCCCAGGTATCGGATGAATGGCTGGGAAATTATTTCGGAAGACCCGTCCTGCAGCGGAATTATCGCACTTTTCTTCCTACTAGTGATCAGAACAGCTTCTGTCTTATGTTCCACCAGTTTCAAGCCAATAGTGTCCATCCAGCGGCGGATCACATCGAAGGTCGTGTCGAAAGTGAAGTTAATCTCGTCTAGGTATTTGCCTACACTGACTACGGCTACATCATCTGCAAATGCCACGAGTTTGTTATCTCGCGGCATTATTAGCTTCAGCAGCCCGTCATGCATAATGTTCCCCAATAAGGGGCTTAATACTGAGACTTGCGGTATACCTCTGGTGACTTTGTACTCCTTGAGACCACACTCCGTGTCGTACTTGAGGACTCTTGTTGTGAAGTAACTGTCGATCATTTTCCACAAGTATCCGGTACGTTGAACTTCGTGAGTGGCTCCATGATACGGTCCCACCTGGCCGAGTTGAAGGCATTGATGTCTAGCGTCGCTACCAAGCAGTACTTCTTGGTGCCATTGAGCCATCTTTTCCCTGAAATCGCGTCTCTGGCGGTGTCAACGACAAGGTTTATCGCATTCAGTGTGGAGCGATCTTTCAAAAACCTATATTGGTTGTCGGCAAACAGAGATTCAACTGCTGTTTCTATTCTTCGGTGGACGATGCGCTCGAGGATCTTGCCAGCGGGACGGTATGATGAGGGGTCGTCCGGTGTTTTTTACCCTTTCGGGAGTAGTACTAGTCTCTGCTGCTTCCACATGGTAGGAAATGTGCCCTCCCTTAGACACTCATTGCATACATCCAAGAACAGCTTTGGCATCGCGTGTACAGCTGACTTCAGCGGGATATTGGGTACTCCATCCAAACCATGGGCCTTGGTATTACCCACTCTATTCTAGGCTTTCATCATCTTTTCTTTGGTGATTGGTGGAACCATCATCTCTTCTCCTTGTTCATCAGTACGGTGAGTTCTGGTTGTTCAGGGAATAACATCGCTACGATTTTCTTCATAAGTACAGGACACATTGGCGACGGCCCTGGTTGAGTTTTGAGGCGTGTCATCACCACCTTGTATGGTCTACCCCATGGATTTCCTTCTACCTCACCAAGAAGCTTACTCCAAGATTGCTTTTTACTGAACTTGATAGCTTTGCTGAGTTTACGGCGTGCCTTCTTATACCACATTTCCAAGTCCTCAAGGTTTGACTTCTTACGACCACGCTGCGACAATCTTCCGGCTGCGTTACACACTTTCCATAAGATTGCGATCGTGTCATCCCAGCAATACACCGGTGGATCCCGATTTGTGGTCCACTTCCTGGTCATGGTGGCATCGCAGGCTCCCGTCACTCTTCTCATGATGTTGTGTCCATTTTCAGTGGCATTGCTGCCACTGATCGGGCGATCCTCCAATGCTGCTGAATAGGAGCTAGGTTCAAAAGTACTCACTCGCCAGCTAATGCAGTTGGTCTTCTTAGGTATTAAGGCTGTTCTCTAGCCAGTACACGTCTTCCAAAGTAACGCACGGTGGTCGCTTGCAGTTTCAATATCAGATACTCTCCACGAGCAATTACCCAATATCAGATACTCTCCCTTTTGCAAGAGTGCTGCTCACAAAGGTGAGGTCCACGATTGAACTTGCCTCTCTTCCTCTATTGTTGTCTTGTAAGCTGCTTGAGGGGTTGCGTTGTACGTTGCTTCTCATTTTTCTTCCTCTTGACTTCTTGCCAGTCCGTACCCTTGTGCGATTCAGCTGGCATCTTGGCGGGTGGAGTTGGTCCTGCCTCTTTCCTCCTCTTCGACTCCTGAGTCTCTACTGGCGACGTTCGCTGTCTGCGATTCGCCTTGCGTATCTCGCAATCGTTTTCAGTGGTGGATCTGTTTTCATCGTCGACCTCCGTGTCCTTCGCTGACGTCTCAAGGATTTTGCGGCCACGCGGTGTTGGTGGCGTACGACTTCAGGGGTCGGGATAACAAGGCATTGATGTGGCACTGTTGCCTCTTCTGAGGTTCTCCACCTCATGAAGGCACTTCCAATGCTGGCCACCTTTGACTTGATCTCCTTCTGGACATTCGCTCTGGGCCTGGCGAGCTCATGTAGCTCGTTGATGAGCGGTTCGAGGCGATCCCAACCCTGTGTCCTCTTAATTTCAGCACTTGCATCCAGTGCTACCTGTTGCGCGTGATGCCCACTTCTCCCTCCTGCATCTTTATTTGGTTCATTTGCTAGATTCTTCACAGTGTTCTCACGAGTACCCAGGGAAATGACTGTCCAATCCGACAGAGCCCATCCCGTACGCTAGTTTTGGAGTTGGGCTTCTCTCCCAAGATATCTTGAAAATGATACGCCTTGTCTCGAACTGCTTCTTAGTTTGGGTACATCCCTTAAGCTCCTTCATCGTTGACAAGGTCTTGCAGTGCTTAGGAGGGATGTCTGTCTGTTTTTTTTTCTTCCGAAGTCTTGGGGCGAAATGTACCTAACCGCACGATAGTGGACCGTAACATGGCGGTTACTGTCACACTCTGTGGGGGGCCTTAACCCACTAAAACCACTTGACCGCGGGAATTCGTCGACCCTACTTTCCCTTGCGGCAACACCGTTAAGTATTACTTCGTGAGGGAGGTCTCAGCTATTTGCTCTTCCTCATTGTTTAAGCCTATTGTACGTCCCCATGTCCTACTAAGATGTTGTATGAGGGTAGGAGGTTCCAACAGGTTTTGCATCTACTCTGCAGTTTTGCACTTGTGCTCCTCATTTCAGAGCTCCTTCATGACTTGGGCCGCGAAGTTGCTCGTTGTGTCCCAGGCTGCCTGCGATGACAGCAAAACTTCCATCATGTTCCCAGTCAAGACCCGCCTTGCGAGTGCAGTCTCCCAAGTACTCCGGATCTCGCTGAAACGTGGGCATGTGAGAAACACGTACTCCGCGTCCACATCCACTCATATCCAGGTCGGGCACACCGGGGAATTCTCATGTATAAATTAATGAAGATAGGCCAGGAAGCACCCATGTCCCGATAGCACCTGTGTGAGATAATAATTGACTCCATGGTTACGATTCGGCCAGACATCCACCTTCGGCATCAGATAATGAGACCATCTCTCTTTGATGGAGTTCTCCCACTTCAGCTGCCATTATTTCAATATGTTTCGCCTCTCGTCTATCGCCAGTTCTTCGGGACTCAGCACTTCAGATCTCTTCCGGCGGTACAGAGATCTTCGTTCCTCGGCTAGTACTTCAATGGCCAACATCTCAGCGATAACACACACTGCATCCTTGGACACAGTGCGGTATGCGCTGGCAACTCTGAGGGCGCTCAGTCGGTAGACTAGTGCCACATTTCATCATGATTCTTGCGTCTGCAGAGCGTCAGCCCAGATGGCAATGCCATACGTGAGTACCGACGTGACCACCGATGATAGTAGCGCTCGTCTCCTCTGCTTAGGGCTTCCTACGTTGGGCATGAGGCGCGATAGGGATGCTCTGAGCCCGGACGCCTTCATACCTACGTGCTCTGCTTCAAGTTGAGTCGGACATCGATCATTACCTCCAAATACCGAATGAACGGCTGGGAAGTGAGTTCGTAATTTCCGGCTTGCAGCGTGTTTGTCTCGATCTTCCTCCTGCTTGTGATTAACACGGCCTCGGTTTTGTGTTCTGCCAACTCTAGGCCTACTGTGTCCATCCAGTGGCGGATGGTCCCGAAAGCCATATCAAATGCAAAGTTGATCTCCTCCAGGTGTTTCCCCACGATGACTATGGCCACGTCATCCGCAAATGCCACAAGTTTCACATCCTGTGGCAATGTCAGCTTCAGCCGCCCATCGTACATGATATACCACCGGAGAGGGCCCAGACTGAGCCTTGAGGTACACCTCCTATAAATCTGTGCTCCTCGTGACCACACTCCGTGTCGTACTTGAGGAGTTTTCCGATGAAGTACCTATCTACTATCCTCCGCAAGTCTCCAGGTACATGCAGCTTCACAAGAGCCTCTCTTATGCAGTGGCTCCTATCCACCTGGCTCAGTTGGAAGCATCCTTGATGTCCAGTTTCACTACTAAGCAATACTTCTTCCTGCCCCCGTACCATCTTTTTCCTGAGATCGCTTCCCGAGCGATTCCAACGACCAGGCTGATGGCATGAAGAGTAGATTGGCCTGTCCAGAAACCTTTCTGGTTCTCAGCTAACAGTGGATCAACTGTTGCTTCTATCCTCCTATGGGCGATGCATTCGAAAATCTTGCGAGCTCTATCGAGCATGCAGAGGGGATGATACGATGAGGGTTCGTCCGGAGGTGTCTTCTCTTTTGGGTGCAAGACTAGTCTCTAGTCCACTTGGCATGGAAGATACCTTCCTTAAGATACTCGTGATACACGCCCAGAAACAGTGCTGGTATCGTGCGGATGGCTGCTTTCAGCGCAATATTAGGGATTCCATCTAGGCCAGGAGCCTTGCTGTTCCCCACTCTTTTGCAGGCCTCCATCAGTTCCTCTTCGGTGACCGGTGGAATGATCTCCTCCTCTCTGTACTCGGTGGTATGGTGAAGTTCTGGTTGTTATGGGAACAACACCGTGACGATTTTCTTCAGGACAAGTCGGCTATGGCATTGGTTGGCTTTTAAGCCGCGTCATCACCACTTTGCATGGCCTGCCCCACGGATCCCCTTCGACTTCGGCAAGGAACTTATTCCAGGATTGCTTCTCGCTGCACTTGATGGCCTTGGGGAGCTTCAGGCGTGTCTCCTTATATTTCGACTGCATCTCTTTGAAGTTTGGCTTCTTTCGGGCTCGCTGCGACGTTCTCCTCGCTTTATTGCACTCTTTACAAAGAGTGGCAATGGTACCATTCCACCAATACATCGGCGAGTGCTGATTTCTCCTCGTGAAGTCGTCCGCCTTTTCAACAGCATTGTTGCCACTGATTGGACCGTCGCCTAGTGCAATTAGATGTGAGTTAGGATCGAAAGTACACACTTTTCAGCCAATTGTGTTGGTCTTCTTGGGCGCTGACCCGATCCTCCGGCTGGTAAATACCTCCCAGGTATTTGCATGATGATCGCTGGCAGCGTAGATGTCGGTTACCCTCCATGAGCAGTTTCCCCTTGCAAGGTTGCTGCTCACGAATGTAAGATCTACGATCGAGTTCGCCTCTCCTCTCATGAAGGTCGGTTCGTTGCCATTGTTCAGCAGGACTACGTCGAGGGATGACATAGCTTGTAACATCGCTTCACTCTGATTGTTGGTCTCCTTACTTCCCCAGTAGACTGCCCAGACGTTGAAGTCCCCGGCTATTGCCACGGAAAAGTGCTGCTTCGCATCCTGAGTCAGTCTATTCAGGAATTCCGTAAACTCGTCAATAGAGAGGCTAGGTGGGGCATAGTAGCTGTAGAAGTAAATTTCATTAATCTTAGCCTTCACAAAGCCATTTTCATTACTACAGGAGGCGATCTGGACGAAGTAGCTCCCATAAGACCAGATGACAGTCTTTCTGCTGGCGTCAGTAACCCAGGGTTGGGCGCCAAGATATCTATATAGCTCTGATATTATAACAAGCTCAGACGTCAACTCTCGCACTGTCTGCATGAGCAGCTCGTGTGCGGCCTCACAGTAGTTGAGTTGAGTTGTAGCACCCTGAAGTGCCTCCTTATACATTGGGCATCTGTTGCTACCAGCAATGTGGGTACATTTCTCCGTTTTACCTTTCTCTCTGCACAGGGCGCATCTAGGTTCCTTCTTGTAGTCCGTAGCCTTCTGGCCGGCCTCTGAATGTTTGGCGCAGAGTTCGAACCGGTCGACCTTACTCCCATATTTAGCAGCGAAATGTCCATAGTGCCAGCACTTGAAGCACTTCATTAGTTACTCCACTCTTCTTATACGCCAATTTACCTAACCTATTTTGATCTTCACGTCCTCTCCCAGGATCTTTTTCACTGCAGTTGCTGCCTGTGTCACTGAGGCAGTCTAAGCTCTTCCATATGCCTCACGCAAGGACTTGATGGCATCTACACCAATTTTATGCGAATCTTATCGACGCATGTACGGGCCTGGTCTATGGGGACGTCTTTTTTGACTCCGGTGAGGATCTCTGAGTACTTGCTTTTGTCCCTCTGATGAATAATCAGAGCATCAAGTCTAGGCGGCGGTTCCCGTGGGGACTTTTGCTCCTTTGTCTTCTAAGTCTCGAGCAGCTTCCGTGGCTGCTTTTCGAGTGGCTTCTTTTTCTTCTTCTTGTTCTCCACATTCTCCCAATTAGGTGATTTGTCTGTCTGTGTCTTTCTGTATCTTTTTTTCGAGGTCTTTGGAGTGAATGTACCTAACCGCACGATAGTGGCCAGTAAGAGCGATGATCACTGTCACACCCTGTGTGGGGCCTGCACCCACTAAATACGCCTGACCCCGGGATTTCCTCCCGACCCTTCTTTCTCTCGCGGAACCACCGTTAAGTATTACTTCGCGAGGGAGGTCTCAGCTGTTTGCTCTTCCACCGTAACTTCATTTAATGTACGTCCCCCTACCCCACTGAGATGTTGAGTGTGGGTAGGAGGTTTCAATGAATTCCTCAGCTATTCTGCAGCCTTGCGCTTGCGTTCCTCTTTCCTAAACTCCTTCAAGACTTCGGCTGCAAAGTTACTCGCCGCGTCCCAGCCCGCCTGTGATGATAGCAAAACATCCATCAAGGGACATCCACCCATGTCCCGATAGCATCTGTGTCAGGTAGTAATTGACCTTCCCATGGTTTCGGTTTAGCCCGACATCCACTGTTAGGATCAGGCGATGAGTACGCCTCCTTTTGGTAGAATTGTCCCACTTCATCTGCCATCGTCTAGAACTGTTTCGCCTCTCTTCTGTCGCCAGTGTCGCCTTCGGGGCTCAGCATTTCAGATCTCTTCCGCTGGTAGAAGGATCTCCGCTCCTCAGCTAGTACCTCTATCGTTAATATCCCGGCGATGACGCACACTGCGTCTTCGGACACCATACGATATGCGCTCGCGACTGGCAGAGCACTTAGTCGATATACTGGTGCCAATTTTTGCCGTGGTTCCTGCAGTTGCAGTGCATCACCCCAAATGGAAATACCGTAGGTGAGCACCGACGTTACCACCGATGACAGCAGAGCTCGTCTTCTTTGTTTAGAGCTTCCGATATTAGGCATAAGGCGCGATAAGAGGGATCTGACTCCAGACGCCTTGGTGCCGACATGCGCGGTTTGCTGCTTCAAATTGAGTCGGGCATCGATCATCACTCCCAGGTATCGAATGAACGGCTGAGAAGTAATTTTGCAGGACCCAACCTGCAGCGTCATTGTCTCGGTTTTCTTCCTGCTGGTGATCAGCACGACCTCCGTCTTGTGCTCCGCTAGTTTCAGACCCACTGCGTTCATCCAATGGCAGATCGTCTTGAAGGTCGTTGACTTCCTCTAGGTGTTTGCCCACAATGATTACAGCCACATCATCTGCAAATGCTACGAGTTTAGTTTCCCGTGGCAATCCCAGCTTCAGCAGCCCGTCATACATTAAATTCCATAACAGAGGACCCAATAGTGAACGTTAACTCTGTATTCCTTGGGACCAGAGTCCATGTCGTACTTAAGGACTCTTCCAGTGAAATAGCTGTCGATCATTCTCAACAAGTATCCCGGTACGTTGAACTTCACCAATGCCTCGATGATGCGGTCCCATTTGGCCGAGTTGAAGGCATTCTTGATATCTAGTGTAACTACTAAGTCGTACTTCTTTGTGCCATTCAGCCATCTCTTCCCTGAGATCGCGTCCCTGGCGGTGGTTGGTGACGAGGTTAATGGCGTCCAAAGTGGATCGACCTTGTCGGAATCTACATTGGTTGTCGGCCAACAGGGGTTCGACTGCTGCTTCTATCCTTCGGTGAACGATAGGCTCGAGGATCTTGCTAGCAGTCTCGAGCACGCAGAGGGGATGGTATGATGAAGTGTGGTCCGGTGATTTATTCCCTTTCGGGAGTAGGACAAGCTTCTGCTGCTTCCACATGGCAGAGAAAGTGCCTTCCCTCAGGCGCTCGTTGTATACGTCCAAGAACAACTGCATCGCGTGGATAGTTGACTTCAACGCGATATTGGGGATTCCATCAAGACCAGGGGCGTTGGTATTTCTCACTCTATTGCAAGCTTCCATCAACTCTTCTTTGATGATTGATGAATTCATCATCTCTTCTCCTTGTTCGCCGGTGCGATGAAGTTCTGGTGGTTGCGGGAACAGAACCGTGATGATTTAGTTCATAAGCACAGTGCACGTTGACGACCGCATTGATTGACTTTTGAGTCGCGTCATGACCACCTTGTATGGTCGACCCCAAGGATTACCCTCTACCTCGGCAAAGAGCTCACTCCAAGATTGATTTTTGCTACCCTTGATAGCTTTGCTGAGCTTCTGATGTGCCTTTTTACAGGGTGTCCTCTAGGAATGTGTGAAAACTAAACTCATCTGCCGACTCATCCAAAATAATCTTGACTCTTTACATTTGTGTTACGTTTACTAGGGGCCAGTCAGTTTTATTCCAACTGTGGCAGGAGCCTTAGTTTGTTAACAGTAATGAGTGATTTGACAATTCAAGAAAAAAGATATCTCATCGAGTGCTTCTATTCGAGAGGGAAAAAATACTGTGAAATTTTTAGGGGGTTTCGTACTAAATTTGGATCCAAATGAGGTGCTAGCGAAACCACTTTGAGGAGGTTAGAATAAATTTTTTTTCATATTGATTGTCTGACACAACAAAACACATTACAGATTTTCGTAGAAATCCCGTTGGTTTCTAGTCATGATAATATTCTTTTTCTAGAATAATTGAAAATTTCGAGGAATACGGCACTTTGGATAATCGTAGAGCTACTCTTCCAGATCCCTTATTCTCTGCTGCAACACAGGAGAAGGTGGATGAAGTTGAACAGTATTTCAAGGCAAATCCCAATTCATTCATTCGGAGAGCCGCTCAAGATGTAAAATTGACCGAATCAATGTTGCATCGTATCCTTCACGTTTTTTTGCAACTTCATCCATATAAAATATTGATGTGTCAGCGTTTGACAGAGGAGGCGATTCTGAGACGAAAGGAATTTTGTGAAAGAATGACACAAATGTTCGAAAATGGCGAGCTGCATGAAACAGCAATTGTTTTTTCTGACGAGGCACACTTTTGGCTAGACTACTACGTGAACAAAAATAATTTGAGATTTTGGGGATCTGAAAAACCTAATTTTTTGTTTACGAAATCTGCTCATCCACAGAAAGTCACTGTTTGGGCTGCTCTCTCCATGAAGAGTGTCTATCTACATTTTTTCGAATCTACCGTTACCGGGAATGAGTACAAAAGAATGTTTGGAACAAAATTCTTCGGTTTTATTTTATGCAGGATGGAGCAGCTTCCCACCGTCCTCACGAAGTTTTCGAAATTCTTAATGCAGTTTATCGCGGTCGAGTTCTTGGTTTGGGATATCCAAAATTTTATGGAGGGGGAATAGATTGGCCACCCTATTCACCAGATTTGAATCCGTGTGATTATTTCCTGTGGGGTTACATAAAAGTTTCTTGTTACGCAAACAAGCCAAAAACAATCGAAAATTCGATAAACAATATCAAAAAGACTGTTCACGGTATTCCACAGGAAACATTAGAACGTGTATTCCACGGTTTTAGGAAACGTTTGGATTATTGCGCCAGTGTTGATGGCTCTCATTTCAAAAACATTTACTATTAATCGCACTTGTCACGTACAATTTTGGTAAGCTACTATTTTCATTGAGCGAGTTACATGTTTCAATAATGAATATACGGTGAAATAAAAATGACAACTCTCCTCTATCAGGGACTGTATTCTTTCTCTTTTCCCCTGTTTCCAGTAAAAAAACAATAATCAAACAGTTGTCACACATTCCCATGGGACACCCTGTATATCTCATCTGCAGCTCTTCGAATTTCGACTTTTTACGGCCACGCTAAGACAACCGCCTGGCAGTATTACACTACTTTCACAGGGTGGCGATGGTGTTATTCCACCAGTAAACCGGTAGATGCCGATTTGTGGTCCGCTTCCTGCTCATGGTAGCATCGCAGGCTTCCGTTGCTCTTTTCATGATGTGGTGTGCCTTCTCAGTGGCATTGTTGCCACTGATCAGGCGGACGTCTAATGCTGCTGAAAAGAAGCATTAGTTGATTGGCGTCAACAGTGTTCACTCTCCAGCCAATGCAGTTAGTCCTCTTGGGTGACCAGGCAGTTCTCTTGTCAGTACATTGCTGCAAAATTATCGCACGGTGGTCGCTCGCCGTGTATATATCAGTAACTCTCCATGAGCAGTTCCCCTTTGTAAGAGTACTGCTCACAAAGATAATGTCCACAATTGAGCTCGTCTCTCCTCTCATCAATGTTGGTTCATCGCCGCTGTTCATTAGGACCACATCCAATGCTACCATGGCTTCCCGTACTGCTTGCCCTCTGGCGTTCGTCTCCCGGCTTTCCCAATCAATTGCCCAGGCGTTGAAGTCCCTAGCGATTGCCACGGGAAAGTGCTGCTTTGCATCCTCGGTCAGTTCATCTACACTACAAAAAGTCGTGTCTGAATTTCAGATACATTTGTCCCATTTTTTAAGTAGGAAATGTCCCAGATATTAAGTAGTCAAATGTGACTAAATTTCAGACAACTCATGTATCTTATGTGGAAGATACTTTACGAGTCTTAATTTTTGCAAATTATTATGTTTTTTTTT
>NW_021680431.1:59334-59606 GCF_001412515.2 Diachasma alloeum
ATGGGCCGTAAGGGGTGGGGTGGATGGGCCGTAAAGGTGGGGCGGGGGGAATCCAGGGAGGTTTTTAGGGTAGCTGAAGAGGAGGGACGGGGAGGGCTTGAACCCTGAAATATAAGTAATACTAATAATACTAATAATAATAATAATAATAATAATAATAATAATAATGTTTTCTTTTTTTTTATAGTTATCCGTTGGGTTTATTCAGGGGGGGGGTGACTTACAATGGGGGGGGTCAACCCTAATGCAAATCCAAGTTATGGGAATAATAA
>NW_021680431.1:61326-63627 GCF_001412515.2 Diachasma alloeum
TGCTCCGGTCAAATGGCATTAAGAGTTTAACTGGTTAGAATGGATAAATAATAATAATGGATAAATAAATAATTGTTGTTCCTGGTGTTCCATTCTACTCCCGTCCTCCCTAACAAAAACAAAATGAAGTCATGCAATAAAAAAATCTGTCGAAAAATTACTCAATTAGTTTCGGATAAATATCGTTGAATCTAATGGAGATGGCAAAATTTTCATAGGAACTTTTTTGTAGTCCTCAAAATTCGCAATGAAACAATAGGTCTTCAACAAAATTTCCCTATCGCCGTTAGCCTCCAAGATATTCATAAAAGAGTAAATCGAAGAGTGATCCGTCGATGAGTTTCTGCTGAACATCTCGTAATCAATGAAGATAGCGAAATTCACATGACAATCTTTTTTTTAACTTCCCGACCCGTAGGGAGGAAGTTATTGTAATCACCCCGAAAATCGAATGTGGATATTTCATCATATTTCCATGTTTCATGACCCCTGGAAAAATTCTATGACGTTTTTGGATGGGTGTATGCGTCTGTATGTGTGTGTGTGTGTATGTGTGTGCGTATGTGACCAATATTTTTGTCAACGATTTCTTTAAAACGAATGATTCGATTGAAACTTTTTTCCACGCAATCAATGTGTTCTCATGTCACTTAGAACTGATTACATTTTGAACAACATCGTCTCAGGAGTTCTTCAGATTTTCCGATAAAACTAGTGAAAAAACGTCGAAAAATCACGTTTTTTCACAAATTTCATTATTCCTCCTAGAAGAACGATGGGATTGACTTTCTGCCGCCATTGTCGATGCAGCTCAGTATGACTAAGGCTTGAGTCAAATCCCAGTGAAATCGTCCCAACGGTTTTGGAGTTATAGGAAAATTAATTTTTGGATTTTTTTTGGAGATTTTTTTTATAGTGGTTTCATTTTCATCTTTTTCCATTCTTATGTAGATTTTATATAGGAGAAGTTGTCTTTTATGTGGTGGGGAAGGGGTGAATTTTTCAAAAAAAATTGTAAACTAAGGAACAGCGAATTTTTAAGAAAATTTGGGGCAACGGAGGAGTGCATTGAAAATTCACAACCCAAAAAATTGAGTCACTGAATTTTCGAAATATATCTCCGAAACTGAAAGGAGATAAAGAAGAGATTTTTTTTACAAAAAAGGGGTGGTTCTCAATTTCGTTTTTCAATTTGTCAAAATAAGAAATTTTCAAAATTTTCAAAATTCATTGGAAATTATGGAAATTTTTGACGTTTGAAATTTTTGACGATTACGAAAATTTAGCAAATTTTTAAAATCGGGAAAATTCCTAATTTTGACAGTTTGAAAAAATAATTCAGAACCCCCTGTTTTTTGGTAAAAATTCACTATCTCCCGTTGTTTAAGAGATATTTTTGACAAACTCAACGACTCAATTTCATGGGTTGTAAATTGTCAATGTACCCCCTCCTCCACCCCATTTTTCGTAAAAATTCGCTATTTCCCTTAGTTTTAAAAACATTTTCTAAAAACTCACCTATTTTCAAAAACTCACTATTACTTACTATTTACTCACTATTGTAAAAAAACAACCCCCTTCCGCGTCTTTGGAAAATTCCCCCTCAAAAACTACAACAATTTTGTAGATTTTATTAGAAAATATTTTCTCCAAATTAAATTTTTTTTAAGTATATCGTTGTTTACAATTAATACTCAGTTTAATCATTTATTTGAAACGATTTTTTTTCTAATACTTAGAAACTTTTTTTCTATAGCTAACTCACTTTTTCTTTCTGCGTAAGATATAAGTCGACGTATTTGGCTCGAAAATTCTTCTCATATCAGAATCAGGCCATTCAACTCGCAGGATAATCGTTGAGAATGAAATTCAGGATTTATTCCGTTTTTAACTTGAATAAAAATATAGTTGATTTTTTTTCTCAAATCGTTTATAAAGGATATGTAATGCAATAGGTAGAATCGTTTTCCATCAATAACTCATTTTCGGAAAAAAAATCGGCTTGTCATCCTTTGTCGCTTCGTTACTGAGATAATTTGGATTCATTATTGTAATTTTTTAGTTTCATTTTGCAAAGGTACTAATACGAAGAATTTCATCCCCTAATTACAGAGATTTCAGAGAATGTTTGCCTTAAAACAATCCTTTTTCCATTGATCAATTTCATTGGTTTATTCTCTAAAACTAAACTTTTGTTTTCTACATTTGATCCGGATGCAAGTTATAAATTGCAGATACTAGAATCTAGAAAAAAAATTCTGGAATTTCCATTTTTTTTCCTCTGTGCTCAAGATTTTTTTT
>NW_021680431.1:69565-143007 GCF_001412515.2 Diachasma alloeum
ACCAGAACTGGTGAATTATCTGCGTCACCAGGTTCCATCGTCGAATTTTGCTGGGGTTCTCGTTGACGTATGAAGACTCTGGGATAACTTGGAGAGGCTCACCTATCAAAAAATGTCCTGGTGTGAGCACTTGGAGATCTTCTGGGTCGTCCGACATCGGACAGATTGGCCTGGAGTTTAGACAGGCCTCTATCTGGATCACTATGGTGTTGAGTTCCTCAAACGTTAGTGTTGTCTTTCCCAGGACTCTTTTGAGGTGATATTTTGTTGATTTCACGGCTGCTTCCCATTTGCCACCGAAATGAGGGGCTCTAGGTGGTGAGAGGCTCCATTGTGTCCCATTGGTGGCGAGAGCAGCCTGAATTCGTTGATTTTCTCTGGAAGCTTGGTGATAGAGCCTTTCTAGAACTTCTGCTGCGCTGGTGAACGTGGTGGCATTGTCACTGTACATGACAGCTGGAATGCCCCGTCTTCCGGTGAATCTCTTGTAGGCTCCTAGGAAGGCTTCCGTGGTCTGCGTGTTGACGAGTTCTAGATGAACTGCTGAAGTTGTGAAGCACACAAAAACTGCAATGTGCACCTGTCCTGGCTGTGCATTCGTTGGTCTCCACTTCAGGATCTGGAATGGACCTGCATAATCCACCCCTGTGTGGAGAAATGCTCTGGATGGTGATACTCTGGTTGCAGGCAGCTGACCCATCTGTTGTTGAGCCTGCTTCCCTCGGTGTCTGGTGCAGATAGCACAGCGCAGAATGTACGCTCTGACTGTGCCCCTGCCACCGATTATCCAGTACCTTTGTCTGGTGTAGGCCAGCGTGAGTTGAGTCCCTCCGTAGAGGGTTCTGCGATGAGCTTCTTCGATCACCAGTGTGGTGAATCTCGACTGACGTGGCAAGATTATTGGGTGTGTCTATTCAGGGTGTAGGTCTGAGTTCTTCAGGCGTCCCCCAAGTCTCATGATGTTCAACCCGTCTAGGGTTGGTGTGAGCTTTGGTAATTGGTGACCTCGTGGTAGCTGTTGATTTCTCTGAAGCACACGAAGGGCTGAAACAAAGTACTGATTTTGTGTTATTTTTACCCAGAATAATCTCGCTTCGTTGAGTTCTCTTGTTGACAGGATTGGTCCCGGGGGCGTCGGCAGTCTCCTGAATCTGTCGATTGCCCTGTTGATAGTCGCTGTTACTGCTAGAAGCCGAGCCATCGAGCTGTACCTGGTGAGTAGCTCAGCAAGTTCGTTGACCTTTGGTGCAACTGGATGTGCTCGTGCTGGTTTCGCTTCCTTGGCCACTTCTGGGATGTCCATTGCTGGAGCGTCAATTATTGATTGTGGCCACTCTTCAGGATCCTGATTAATCCACTCAGGTCCTGACCACCAAAGTTGATGATCTGCTAGCTGACTTGGAGATATGCCTCTGGATGCGCAGTCGGCTGGATTTTCTTTCCCACTGACGTGTCTCCAGATGGCATTCGGGAGAGTTTCCTGGATCTTGACCACTCTGTTGTGGACGAAATCTTTCCACCTTGATGCGTGGCTTCTGATCCAAGCGAGTGTTACTGCTGAATCCGACCAAAGATGAGTTTCTGCATGGTCGAGCTGAAGCATCCTCTGTGTTGAGGCTACTAGTTGTGTTAACAAGAGAGCTGCTGTAAGCTCTAATCTTGGAATAGTCATGCGCTTGATCGGTGCTACCTTTGTCTTCGCGCAGACCATCACTGTTGAAGCTGGCTCGTTGATGTTCCTGGTGCGTATGTACACCACTGCACTCATAGCTACGGTTGAAGCATCTGCGAATCCGTGTAATTGAATGTTACTTTCTTTTGATGTTAAATTGAGCCATCTGGGTACAGCAACTTTGTCCAATTCTGTGAGTTCCTGGCGAAATAACTCCCACCGTTGAGTGTACTCCGTGGGGAGGGGGTCATCCCAATTACATTTGAGTTTCCAGAGATCCTGTAGGAGGATTTTCCCTTTTACGACGACTGGAGCGATGAAGCCCAAAGGATCGAAGATCTGAGCTATCTCTGAAGATACAACCCTTTTGGTGATCGTCTGTGTGTTGAAGTCTCTGGATTTATACCTGAATGTGTCGGACGACTGATGCCAACACATTCCAAGAACTTTGGTGACTGATTCTTCAAACTGGATTACGGCTTCCTCTGTTGATAATCCGAGCTCGTGCAATAGCCGTGGGCAATTGCTGCTCCATTTCTGAAGAGCGAAGCCTCCAGCCTGACAGAGTCCTTGTCGTTGCCAGACTATCTCCTTGAGTTCTGCTGCTGACTCAGCTCCGCCGTAGATGTCGTCAACGTACCGACCTCTGGTGATTGTCTCGACGGCTGCTGGGAAGCGGTGACCCTCATCCTCCGCTAATTGTTGAAGAACTCTCAGAGATAGCCATGGAGAACAGTTGAGACCGTAGGTGACTGTGGTTAGCTGATAGGAGATTTGTTGCTGATTATCATCAATCCACAAAATTCTCTGGAGGTCCCAATCGTCCCTGTGAACTCGTATCTGTCTAAACATCTTAACGATGTCGGTGCCAAACACGAGTCTGTGCTTTCTCATCCATGTCAAGACGTCCATGGCGTTGATCTGCAATTTTCCACCAGGATATAATATATCATTGAGTGACATACCTGATGAGCTGGGACTGGAGCCGTTGAAAACGACTCTCAGTTTTGTGGTGATGGCCTCTTCTCTCAGAACCCCGTGGTGTGGCAGATAATAGGCTGGGGTAGGTTCTGGAGAATCGGGTGCTCTCTGCATATGTCCCAAAGCCTCGTACTCGTTGATAAACTCCTTGTAGAGCTGGGCATATTCCTGATTGTTGTTGAGTTTGCTGACTGTTGATTTGAGCTGTCGTGAAGCCTTGAACTTTGACTCCCCGAGCGCTTCTGCTGACGTTTTCAATGGGAGCCTCACAATGTAACGCCCTGTTGAATCTCTGCTGTGTGTTGATCTGAAGTGTTTTTCACACTCCAGCTCGTCTTGTGATAGCTCTGAGTTGTCTGAACGTTGGACTGGTAATTCTTCCTGGACCCAAAACCTTTGTAGAAGCTCTAGTAGTCGTTCATTTGAAGATTCCCGTACAGCTGATAAGGAGACCCTCGTTGAGCGACCGGAGCAGTTGATTGGACCTGATAATATCCAACCAAATGCTGTTCGTTGGCCATCTAATCTTGACTGTTTAGATTTGACAACTTCATCTTTAATTATCTGCCCGTAGTTGTCATCCCCTATTATTATATCTATTGGTCCAGGCTGGAGATACTGTTGATCAGCTAGTTGAAGGTTTTCTAGTGAGCCGATATCGACTGATTCACAGGAAAATGATGGCAGGATTGCTGTGAGTTTCTTCAAGACGTGGGCGTTGAGTTTTACTTGCTGGGGCCCGTTGATTGCTTGTAGCGTCACTGACACCCTTCCTCTTGTGTGGCCTGAATTGACTCCGCCAATTCCTATTAATTCCAACGTTTCTGTTGTTCTTGTGAGGTGCAGTTGATGTACTAATTTCTCAGAGATAAATGACACCTCTGATCCTTGATCAATTAGTACTCTGGCTCTGCTGATGAATCCTTTTGGGGATTTTACTTTGACTTGCGCTGTTGCTAACAGCACTGATTGTTGATCTGCTTCTTGTTGAGTTGTTTCTGCATTCTCACTGGTCCGCTGGTTGTTGAGGTTGACTGTTGCCGTTGATGTACTGGGTTGAGCTGTTGAGAATGACCAATGAGGAGGTTATTTTGTTGATTATGCTATAATTCGTTCACTCACTCGTGATCTTATCTGTACTCTGCCCTGGCTCGACTCTTGCTGATGCAGGGACATCTGTTGATTCCAAGTCACGTCGAGTTCTTGGTGGAGCGTTGGTGTACTCGCTTCCTCCATGAATTAAAGTGTGGTGATTGCCCTGACATTGTTGACATCTTTTCGTTGAGAAACACTTCGTCTTTCGGTGAGGTCCCAGACAGCTGAAGCAGAGGCCATTGCTTATGACTACGCTGTCCCTCTTTACTGGGGGCAACTCTCTGAATTTCTGGCACTCAGCAATGAAGTGTTTTTCCTTACACATGGCACAACAGTTTCTCGGAAGAAGCCTCTCAGCGTTGCTGTCTTGTTGAGTAGCTGCTGCGTAAGAGCTCTTCTTCTTCTTCAGTGATTTCCTGTCGGCGATGTTGGTTTCCTGTGTTGCATGAAGCTCTGATCCTGCGTTGATTCCTCTGCCGCAGGCTTCGACGAATCCGACGAATTCCTTCAGACTGGGAAAGTCTCTGGAATCTCCCAGTTTCAATTCCCACTGCTTAAGGGTTTCTGCATGTAATGATCTCCTCAGCAGGTGGGCAATCATCTGTTCAATCAAGTTCGTNGAGGAAACAATAGCACAACTACTCTTTGTCCGTTGAGATTCTGTCCGTTGACCGACTCGTGTAGACCCCGAAAGTTCGTTACACGAGGCGTCTTTTTAAATTCACCCGAATCCGATCACACTAATTACTCCCAAATCCGGCTCGAAGGACCAATGTTTGGTGAGGAACTAAGTTTAGGGTGGATTGGGAGGTTAGAGGATCGTCAGTGTGAAATAACTGTTGAGAGTCTTGACCTAATATGAACGTTAATTTATTCTCGCGTTCAAACCACGCTTTGTCAAATTTACAAAACACCTTGTCACTAGTTGATCGTACTGAATTTGTTTTAATTGTTTATAGGTTTTACACTGTTGAGTCACTGCTTAAATGGCTAATAAATGACGTGATTTTCTTTTTAATGAGTTTTTATCGCCGAGCTAATAGACGTTAATGTACTGAATGTCTACACTCTGCGCGTTACTCAAATACGGAGTTGAAATCTAATCAAAAACTGACTGCTTGGCTGATCGTTTTATACTGACTCGCGTTGATTTACGGTGACTCTACTAGACCTGAGCGTTGACCCGGAAAACACCGATGATTTTCGTAATTGGCCGAGCTTGTCGACCTTGGTCTTGGAGAGATTGGGTTGCGTTTCAAACAAGATTGTTATGTGAATTTCGCTATCTTCATTGATTACGAGATGTTCAGCAGAAACTCATCGACGGATCACTCTTCGATTTACTCTTTTAAGAATATCTTGGAGGCTAACGGCGATAGGGAAATTTTGTTGAAGACCTGTTGTTTCATTGCGAATTTTAAGGACTACAAAAAAGGTCCTATGAAAATTTTGCCATCTCCATTATATTCAACGATATTTATCTGAAACTAATTGAGTAATTTTCCGACAGATTTTCCTATTGCATTACTTCATTTTCTTTTTGTTAGGGAGGACGGGAGTAGAATGGAACACCAGGAACAACAATTATTTATTTATCCATTATTATTATTTATCCATTCTAACCAGTTAAACTCTCAATACCATTTGACCGGAGCACGTCTGAAAAACTTCGTTAAAAAACTTCGTCAAAAAAACTTGGTTAAATAAACTTTGGGAAAGTGAACTTTTGGTGAATTAAACTCTTGTCAAATTGAACTTCTGTCAATAAAACCTTCCGTTTATCTTGTCTGTTGTAAGAATATGGGTCAAGTTTGTGTTTGGGATTCTACAGTGTCATTAATGCTCTATTTTTGTGTTTTTTTGCATTTTTTCCCTCAAGTTTTGAGAAGTTTGCGTCACTAAAGCTCTATTTTTGTGTCATTAATACTCATCAATGCTCTATTTTGTGTCATTAATGCTCTATTTTGTGTCATTAATGGTCATTAATGCTCTATTTTTCATTAATGCTCTATTTTTGTGTTTTTTTGCATGTTATCCCTTAAGTTTTTTCAAGTTTTTTGAGGTTCAATTAAACCAGGTTTTTTTATTTTCGAGTTTTTTTGACGAAATTTTTTTAACGGAGATTTTGAAGACCCTATTTGAGCCTTAACCCTACAAGTCCTTGTGTGTCGATTGACCCTGTAGACCATTTGACTCTCAATTTCAAATATCCTTGACGATCATCCACCCCACAAGACGATTTGACCCTTCACCGTGATCGTCTGTGAGCGTCGTTTGACCCTCAATTCCAAACATTCTTAAGGATCGTTTAACTCTTAAGGCCGTAGAAATGGTCCAGCAGTATTTGAAAAACGACATTCACTATCGTCTCATTTTGCCCCGCGTTCTACTTCACCCCACTCTCTCATGCGGGTGAGTTTCACCCCTTCACCTCTGAAAATCGGCACCAAATTACTGTAAGGTAAATTCCGAAAGGTAAATTCCAAGAACTGATATTTATATTAGTATTTAACCTCTCTTCTCACCTTTACCCATCCTGAATAACTCGCATGAAATTTCTTGAAAAAAAAGGCGAAGAAACTCATATTTATATTATTTATATTATAGTGTTGAATCTCCTCTCCTCAATCGTTATCCATTCTGAAAAACCCCAATCAACTTTTTGGTACAATAACATTGATTCCAATAATTTATGTTTATATTAGGGTTTAAACCTCTTCACCCCACCGTAAAAATCATCGTTCGATTGGAAAAAAAAAATCAATAACTTGAATTTCTATTAGGGCAGAACGTCCCCCCTCATCGTCACCCACCCTAGAAAACCCCATTGGATGTATTTAAAAAAAAGAAAAAAAAATCATTATTATTATTATTATTATTATTATTATCGTAACTTGGATTTGCATTAGGGTTGACCCCCCCATTGTAAAAATCACCACCCCCCTGAATAAACCCAACGGATAACTATTAAAAAAAAACATTATTATTATTATTATTATTATTATTATTACTATTATTATTCCCATAACTTGGATTAGGGTTGATTCCCATATTGTAAAAGTCAACACCCCCCTCCCCTAATTAAACCCAACGGATGACTATTAAAAAAAAAATTCATATTATTATTATTATTATTATTATTATTATTCCCATAACTTGGATTTGCATTCGGGTTGATCCCCCCATTGTAAAAGTCACTCCCCACCCTGAATAAACCCAACGGATAACTATTAAAAAAAAAACATTATTATTATTATTATTATTATTATTATTATTATTATTATTATTCCCATAACTTGGATTTGCGTTAGGGTTGACCCCCCCCCATTGTAAAAGTCCCCCCCCCCTGAATAAACCCAACGGATAACTATTAAAAAAAAAATTATTATTATTATTATTATTATTATTATTCCCATAACTTGGATTTGCATTCGGGTTGACCCCCCCATTGTAAAAGCCCCCCCCCCCTGAATAAAATCAACGGATAACTTGAAAAAAAACATTTTTATTATTATTATTTTTATTATTATTATCCTCATAACTTACATTTTGCATTAACATTAACCCCCCTTCCCTCTGCATCTTCTCCCTAACAAAAAAAACCCCCACTTATTTTTCCATCAAAAATAGAGTATTACCCCCGCACCCTCCCCACCCTTAAATCAATGCATTAGTCAATTAATTTATCCATTTATTGATTAGTGAATACATTGTTTATTAAGACTTCTAAAGTGTCTCAAACTTTACTATTGAATTGATGCACATATCTTATATTCCCAATGGGTCTTAGACCCTATGTAACTGAAACCACCTCGACTATCTGAAATTCAGATCCCTTTCATATCTTAAATTATCGATCTTATTATTTAAGACATCATAGCTACCTTACCCCTCGCGACAATACTTAATTTCCGTAAGATACATTGATTCAGATACGATATCTATCTTAATTTAAGACTCCTCACCCTACTTCCCCTCTGAATACTGAATTTCAGTAAGGTTTTCAGTAGGGACTTTTTGTAGTGTAGGAAGTCGGTGAATTTGTCGATGGAAAGGATCGGTGGGGCGTAGCAACAGTAGAAATAAGTGCCGTCAACCCTACCCGTTACAAAGCCATTTTCCATACTGCCACTGCTAATGCTCTGAAATGGCCGATTCCTACAAGCCCAGATTTCAGCTTTCTTCCTGGCGACAGTAATCCAGGATTGGGCTCCAAGATATCGATATGGCTCCGAGATCATGACAATCAGTCTTCAGCTCCCGCACCGTTTGCATGAGCAGATCGTGTGCGTCCCTGCAGAGGTTTAGGTTGAGCTGCAGAACCTTGCCGTTCACTCGTTTATTTCCGCTGTTTGCCAGTGAGCTTCTGGAGTGCCCCCTTATATGCTGGGCGTCTACTTCTGCCAGCAATGTAGGCATCATTCTCCGAATGTTCGTTCTCGCTGCACAGGGCACGTCGTGAATTTTTCTTACAGTCCTTGGCTTTGTGACCCTCCTCTGCACACTTCACGCAGAGATTCGATCGATGGACTGTGCTTCTGCACTTAGTGGCAAGATGAATGAAGTGCCAGCACTTGAAACATTTTATCGGTCTCACCACCCTCCTGATACGGCAGTTGACTCAGCCTACCTCGATCTTACCGTGCTCTCCCAGGATCTTTTTCGCTGTGACTTCCGCAAGTATCACTGAGGCAGTCTGGGTTCCTCCATAAGCCTTACACACGGACTTGATGGTGTCTGCACTAATTTTGTGTTCTTCTCTAGCAGCTCCTCTCAGAGCTACAAGAACATCCACCTTTGTCATAGTCTCGTCGAGGTCATTAATCTCAAGATCTGCATGTAGCCCTTTACTGAGCACCTCAGCCTCGTCCCCAAGGAGGTCGGCGATGGTTTTGTGTAGCTGAGAGGCTCCACCAGTGAACTTCCTACTCATTGTGATGAGCATATCCCTGGTAATCGTTCTGCGGATCTTGTCAACGCATGCACGGGCTTGGTCTATCGGGATGTCTGGTTTGACTCGAGTAAGAATATCCGAATACTTAAGTTTGTCCTTCGGTCGGATAATCAGCGCATCAGGTCTAATGTCTGGCTTCCTCTGCACCTTCTTCTTCTGGTCTGATTCTTGGCGGGGTTTTTGCATGGGCAGGTACTTCCCTCTCTTGCCCTTCATTTCCACCCAGTCCGGTGTTTTGGCAGGCTACTTGGGAACCAAATTCTGCTGCTTCGGCTTCTTCAGGTCTCGGGTCTCGGTCCCTGGTGAGCTCTTCAGGCTACGCCTCCGCCGTATGCCTTTCTTGATATCACGTTCGACCTCTTCCACTTCGGAGTCTTTCACCGTTGTTTCGGAGTCCGTATGTCAGCGGCTTCTGCAGTGTTAGCATCGTTGGTATCTGTTCCTCTTCATGACGCCGGAACTTGGCGAAGTCACCGACAATCGTAAATATCCCGGTTTTGATCTCCTTATGGATGTTCGGTATTCCCTGCAAAAAAGTGTTGAGATACGTAAGGCGCTTCTCGGACTGCTGCCATTCACGGATCCGCTCCTTCCCGAGTTGGGCCTGAGGCCCATCTCTCCTTGTAGCATCTGAGGCCAAGGAGTCCACCTTTGAAGTACTTGGTGATGATTGGCTCCTTCCACAATCCACGGAGCCGGCATCAGCCACCGGGGCTTACACCCGATCGGAAATGACAGCGGGATTTACCTGGTCCGGAATACCCGCATGGGAACTTCGCATCTTAACATAACTCAACATTTTTTCTCTGGGCTGCTGAAGGGGGCCCACCCTTTGTTGTGGGCTGCTGGAGGGAGCCCACCCTACACACCTCTTTTAGAGTTGGGCTTTTCTGCCCAGATGTCCTGAAAAGGACAGGCCTCGTCTCACAAAGAACACTAAGGAGGTATTCCCCTCCGATTTCGATGAAACTCATATATGTTGGAGAGGACTCGAAACTAAGCGACACGCATTTTTTTTATCGGCAGATACGCAGTTTTAAGGCGGGAAACCATGGTCAGAATGTGATTACTATGGGGGTGATTTTTCAATTCCACCTATAGGTATAAGAAGGGAATTTTGTTAAATGTTCATTATGAGAATAAATAGCTCGTGAGCAATTATGAAGATCACAATTGATAGTCTCTCGGGGGGTTGAAATTTGGGGGGTAAACTTCCCCTGTAAAGACTTCATTTTTCAAAAAAAAAAAACTATGATTCAGAATTTTATGAAACCAACTGCGTTGGATGGAACATGGAAAAATGCGGAATACCTGTTTTTGGTTTTTCCCCAGAACTGGAGTTTTCTAGGGTGAAAAAAAAAATGTCCCGGCAACATCATCCACCAAGGTGGTGGGGTTATTTATTCAATTTATCCAACTGATGAATAGCTGGGGAGGAATTATGGAAATCACAATCACTACTCACTCTGAGGTTTCAAATTTGGGGGTTAACTACCCTCATGAAAATTGTGTCTTTCAGAAAAAAAAATATTGTTCAAATTTGCATAAAACCAATAGTATTCGAAAAACTATGAAAGAATGCAGCTAGGGGCCGGATAGCCCAGTAGGAAGAGCACCCGATGCAAAAAACAATGCGGAAACTGGTTTTTCATTTTTTTGCTCGAAACCGGAATTTTCAGAGGCGCAAGTTTGATTTTGTCGAAAACTATGAATTATTCAAAATATATATATGTATATATAGTTTATTAGGGAACATAATTAGTAGAGAAATGATATTCATCAAAAAAATGGTGCATGCAGAGAGACTTTCTGGACCACGAGCATCTAACTACCGCAACATTAGAACAACCATCAACTTCACATTTTGGATTAGAAGATTGTCCAAACGCAATGACGACAGGATTATCAAATTCCTCTGGTTTTTTAGCGATGTAGCCGCTCTGGAACCAAGCGTAAAAAGATAGATTTTGATACCTCGGTGATAATAATTGATTATAGACTAAAGATTGCAATTTGATCACATTATTCCGCGCATGCAAATTAATATCATGTTTTAAGAGAACAACCGTATCTGAAAAATGAAGGACGTAATTTTTCCAAATCCTGAAGCCGTACACATCAAGACGTTGAATTTTTCCGGTAGTTCGGTTCGGTTCGGTTCTTTGGGGATTAACATAGTTAATAATTCTTTATTCCGAGGAGTTGCCTGTTCTATCACTTGAGAGCAATGTCCACTCCATGAATCGATTAACAGTAGACTTTTTGGTCCCACGTTTGGAAAGAATACTTCTTGCAGCCAAATTTTAAAGTGCTCTGGAATATTTGCAATGGGATGAACATTACAATCAGTACAAATAAGTTTGTTACATCTCAAGTTTGAAATATCGTCTTACCAGACGTCAATTTCCCTTACTTTGAAGCCGTTATATAAACCTTAGAAGGTCTGACTAGATTCTGCTGAACCCTTGGACCAAACGTTCCGGATGGTTCCTTGTAAACAATGAGGAGAGGTGACAATAATTTTCCATCTGTTGATGTGGTGGGTTGCATGGTAATAACTGTGTGTCGTTGATGTTACAGATTGTACAATACATGAGACTTATTTAGACCCCTCTTCCGCCAAAGTTCGCCCCGAAGGCGTTTCCAATTGGAAACCACTCTGATCAGAGTTATAGATGTTTTGCAAGCCATAAAATCTCAAAATATGGTTTGATCTGTTGCAGGAATTCGTCCGCTGTTTTTTGTAAATCTTTTTGATTTTCCATTGTTTTACGTGTGACGAATTTAGTAATCTTGTGAGATATGATGCGATGAGCTCTTATGAAGTAATGTAGCCACCATGCCGAGGCCTTGAAACGAATATCTTGATATCCAATATCTCGTTGAGCTTGCAGAGCCCATTTTCCGAGGTCGGCATCATGAACAACTAGCCCCGCATCGATAGCATTTTTCATATTTTTTAACGTGTACTCTGATATTCGTATCACCTTTTCCATATAAGTTCCTCCTTTATTGACTTGATGTGCCCAACGACGTAATTGCTGGACCGATTTCACTCTTTTGAATTTATTGGAAACAGTTTTTATATACAGATTTTTCTATGTTTTTGCACTCCTCCAGTATTCGACTGCTCTTTTTTTATAGTCATAATCTACAAGTTCGTCATCCTCTGAACAACTATCAGATGATTCTTTATGATGTGGTTGGAATTCTGTATCCTCAATTGGTATCATGTCGATGTCTTTGTATGGCTCTTGGAAATCAAGAGTTGATTCTTCAATAATTTCCACCCCATTATATTCCTCCATAGTTCGTTGCAATATATTCTCGAAATGAGTTGCCAATTCTCGTTCTTCATTAGTCACAGGGGTTTCGCTAATAATCAGCACTTCAAATGTTGCCATCAGGATCTTCATAACGTTTATAGGATTGAATCTCATGATGGAAAGAATTCGGAATATCCGATTAACAAGAGACAGGTTTGCCGTGATGTGTTTACGTAAACTGAATGCTGCGCAAAATGGAAGTGAATAATATTCAGGGTTATCAATAATACATGATTACTACATGATGGATTACCTATTTTTGGATATAGGTGACGCGTGCACGGCTATTTGCATTTTGTTTGCATTTATTATCGCTTTCAGCAGTGTATCATCACATATATACTATAATACTGAAGTCTCTTAGAACCATTACCCCGGTTCCTCCAACATATGAAAAAAACAAGTTCAATAATTCGTTGAACGATATGGAAAAATTCCGATTATTTAGCAAATTTTTTTCCGTACTTGTCACTGCTTTTTCTTCAAATATTACCACCCTGTTGCTGTACCTGAAGAAAAAGGGAATTTTGTTCCAGAGAATCTTTTCTTTGATCTATTTTTATCGTTATTCGTTTATCGCTGAATTTTGGAAAAATATCATTTTCACGTGCGGATTATTGAAATCAAAATTGAGGCTTGGGATATCTGGAATCCAATTTTATTCTTTCATAAAAAGGGATACTGTATTATTTCATATCTCTTCCGATGCAATCATTTCCGTGAAAGCCAATAGATGTTTGATAAAAAAATATTATTTCGCGGGGGTAATTACCCCGTCAACTTTAACCCCGAGAGGAACTATTATTGGATATTCTCACGATTTCTCATAAGCTATACATTACCTCAATGGAATGAATAAATAACCCCACCACCTTGGTGGATGATGTTGCCAGGAAATAATTTTTTTCACCCTAGAAAACTCCAGTTCTGGGGAAAAACCAAAAACAGGCATTCCGCATTTTTCCATGTTCCATCCAACGCAGTTGGTTTCATAAAATTCTGAATCATAGTTTTTTTTTTTTTTTAAATGAAGTCTTTACAGGGGTAGTTTACCCTCCGACTTTCAACCCCCGGAGGAACTATCAATTGTGATTTTCATAATTCCTCACGAGCTATTTATTCTCATATTGAACATTTACGAAAATTCCCTTCTTATAGGTGGAATTGAAAAATCGCCCTCAAAAGTGGTCACCTTCTGACCATGGTTTCCCCTCTTAAAACTGCGTGTCCGCCGATAAAAAAAAATACTTGTCGCTTAGTTTCGAGTCCTCTACAACATATATGAGTTTCATCGAAATCGGAGGGGAACACCTCCCTAGTGTTCCTTGTCAGTGCGGAGGTGTTAGTTCAGGCCGACGTATTTTATGTAGTCGGTACCCTATGTTCCGTATAAAATAATAATCAGCACAGGGAGAGCATTCCTCCATCCACCACCTGGGGACGCGCCACGTTGCAGGACCTTCCAGCCTGCGAAAACTTTCGGAAAGTAAAGGCGTCCCTCGCCGAAAGGATCCGCGGTGTCTGTCTGTGTTTCTATGTGTCTATTTGTGTCTCTGTATAGCGCGGATTTCTACGCGAATTTGGTCGACAAACTGCGAATTGTTTGTTACATCGCGTTAAAACAAACAGTGCATGGACACAGTTATTAAAAAGAAGTCTTTATCACTAGAAACTCCAAACAACAATATTTAAACCATAATTCGATTTATTTTAACCTTGAATGAACTCTTCTTAAGTTTTTATTACAATAATAACATTATAAAAATAAATTTGGAACTGTGAAAATTTAATAGTTGGTAAAATCAGAAATTTTGTAAAAACTTAAGCCAGTGCGAAACCGTGGGACCCTTTTCTTGACTTCGATTAGATCAAAAACATTCAAAGTTCTTATTAATAAAACGGTAACACTGGGATATCAAACAAATTGTTTATTATTATTAAAGTTTCCTATCCAACAAACTTTTACTTTCAGATGCGCCCAGCGCTTAAAAGGTAAGGATCCACTAAACAAAAATATTATTTTATCGTGATAATAGGAAAATAGAACATAACTCATCTGATATTGAATTGAATTTATTGGTAAAATTTTTCTGTTATCACGGCCGACTTGACATATGTCTGAATCTTTACAATAAGCAACATTGAAAGTCTTTTTTGTAGAAAATTGTAACCGGCGATTAAAAGTGGATTTATTTTGATAATTCAAAACGCAAATATCATTGGGTTAACCCCGGCGAACCGACGACATCAAAACCGAAGCACAATATTCACTGTAAGAAGATCATGCTGTGTATATAGTGGGATATGAAAGGTGTACTGCTTTAAGAACTTTTGACGTCTGGCGGGACAGTTACTGCTGATCGCTGTCGTCAACAATTAATAAGATTGAACCAAGAAATTGAACAAAAACGTCCATCTACTGGCAAAGGAAAATATCCAGTAAAATTGCTCCATGATAACGCCAGGTCTTATGTGGGTAAACCGTTCAAACCGGTAAATCTTCAGAACCTTCTAGAGAAAATTTTCTATAAATTTCTTCAGGACTATTCTCCAGGACCTAAAATGGGAACTACCCAACGAATTTTCCCCAGAATTTCCCCAGGAAATATCCCAAGAGACTCATCAAGAAATTTCCAAAGAAATTCCTCAGGAATTCTTCAAGGGAAAGGCTCTGAATTTTATAAAGGAAATTGTGCAACAACTTTGCAAGGAAATTCTTCAGGAAGTTTCTGAAGCAACTTTTCAGGAATTTTTCAAAATTGTTCCCGGGAAATTGCTCAGGAATTTTTCCAGTACAGTCCTCAGGAATTTTCCAAGGATTCCTCAGGAAGTTTTACAGAAACTGCTTTGACAATATCATCAGACATTTTCCAGGAATTTCCTCAGGAACTCCCCTACAAATTTCCTCACGACCTTCCTGCGGAATTTCCGCAGGAAAATTCTCAGGAATTTCCCGGAAACTTCCTTCGGAACTTATGACAATTTCATTGTCAAGTATTTTGATTCAGTTTTCACTGAGTCGAGAAATTACTTAATTTAATCCTGAGCCTCGGGGGAAGCTCAAACTCCTTTCCCTTCAATAAAGATTGAAGAAAAACCAGTGGGACGACGGGGAGAAAATGAATTATGATTAATTTATTTGGAAATTGCTGTCGTCGAGAGTAACCGTTGAGGAAGGGACCCGATGAAGAAGAAGAGAACGGCCCTGAGAAAAATCTCTTGGATGCACGTTGGACTCGTCAACTACCTAGAGACTGAACTGTCCTCCTAGCCGTGGAGATGAGCCAGTGTGGAACAGGCAATCAATGACTTCCCAAGTCAAGGAAATCTCTAGACCGGCCTGGGGAATCATCTCGAGGGAAACATCTACGCATCGTGGGTTGGAATACACGTCATGAATACTTTAGAGAAATTTTTACATTAATTATTTGAGTTGAGATTAAATTACATACTGTAACGATTTTGTCCAGTCCAGAGGCATGTCGCAAAATTGACTAGTTTTGAGGAAGTTAGAGGCGGAATAAGCCCTCTCATTGTAAGGAATAGAACTGAAAAGTCGCGTGGAGTCAGTTCTACTGGAGAGAATATTCAGAACAGAGCTCAGTTGAGGTGTGGAGAATATTTAATTCGTAGAGTTTTTGGAGCACGTGCTGTGCTTGGTTGAGTTGGACTAGTATGGTTACATTTTTGAGTCATTTGGCGATCCCGGAGATTTATTTTCGATTCCTTGTCTATCTAAAGCAACCTGGAGCGGATTCTGGGGCTCTGGACTGGATCGTTTCGAGATGAGTCTTTTTTTTTTGAGCAATTGGTTTTAGTTGAGGCGGAAGTAGAGTCGCGAGTCTACTGAGAATCATCTTCGTAATTGATTTGCTTTAATTATTGATTTTTGGGAAGGCAGGTAAGCGGCAGTAGTCCTCAATTTCCATGACTAGGAATAAATTTATTTATTTTGGTCTATTGAGGAAATTGAGAAGATTTATGTGAATAATATTTCGAAACTGAGACGTAATTTATTTAAGTTGCGAATTTGTATGCTATGATCCAAATGAATTAAAATTGATCTTTATTTATTGAGAGAGTGGGGAAAGTAGGATTTTCCTCTACGCAGTTGAATAACTTTCTACTTTTTGCACTACGTAAGACCAATGTCCCATTGTACCATTTTTCGGTTTGCTGTTGTAAGTTCGGGGAACAATTCGAGTAAAAATAATCACTTCATTTAACAATAAATATATTAAAGACAGCGACAATAAAATACGATACATTTGAGCAACAAATTCACACGTGTTGATACGTCCGCCATTAAAATCGATCAGATAGATTGACGCGCGTGACGACGGGATTACGATATATCAGGCGTCGATAAAAACATCTCGGTCGGTATCCAGGCTGTCTTTGATACCTCTTCTCAACATTTAATATTTCTGTACATAATTCTCATTTTGCTTTTCTAAATTATTTCTTTCCATTCATGTAAATATTTGATAATAGATCAGTTTCTTTGCTATATAAAATTCACTGTGTTGAGTGGATTTCTTAGGCTTCCGAAAATCCGATAGGAGGTATCGGTCCTTCTCCTTGTTAGTAAGAGTTTGGGTCGAATATTCTGTTGAATCATTAAATCGTCGTTTTTTGGAGTAAAATTAGCATTTTAAATTTTACATTGGTTAGCCTTAAGTTTGAGGTCAGTTGTGACAAAATTTAGGAATAATTAGAGTTGATAAAAATTGCATTTGTTGAAAATCCTCACAAACTTCCTGAGGAAACTCCTGCGAGACTTCCTCAGGAAATTCCTCAGGAAGTTCTCAGGGTTCCTGAGAATATTCGTGTTGAAGTTTCCGAGGAAATTCCTGAGAAAATTCCCAATTAAGTTCCTGAAGAAATTCCCAGGGAAGTTTCTGAAGAAATACCTGAGGAAGTTTTTGAGGAAATTTCTGAGAAAGTTTGTTAAAAATCTGTTGAGTTTCGTTGATTCTTATGTGGTGATGGAAGGGGAATGTGCAGGAATAAACTTGTTTGTAAGACAAATACAGGGCAATTTTGTTCACAAATGACACCGATGATTTTGGCTTGAGCAAAGTCAATTTATTTACAATAATTTAGGTGGACTGCACAAATAAATAAACGAACTATGGAAGTACAAGTTGAATTTAAGTATCGATAATTGTTTTTGAATATTGTCTGATAATCTTCGTTGAGACACTGGTGAATTTACACTGTTAATTTTCACTGATAATGTTCACTAGATCATTGATAATTTTTTGTTGATTTAACTAGTTGAATAACATGTTCAGTTTACTGTACAAGTGATAGCTGATTCGATGATTCTACTATATGAAGGATAAATTGTCACGATGATCTACTCGATGATTTTACTCGACAACTTTCAGATAATTCTGTCATATTAACCCGGATGATGCGATAAGGGACTTGTTCTGCCTTCAACACGCGATGAGTGACTTGTTGTACCTTTGACAGGCGATGAGCGACTTCTTTTGTCCATGACGGACGATGAGTGACCGCCCGTAAGATGAGCAAAAATGATATATTTCGGCTGTTTTCGATGAGTTACGACATGACGTGAATCGTTAAGTCACATGATGAAAAGGGTCCTTGACAAACTCACAATTTAGGCAGGATTGCAAACATCCCGCCCGCCATTCGTCGTCCTCTAATGATGAAGGTAAGACTCAAAATCCGCCTGATGATTCTGTTGAGTTCATATTGCTGGTGATTCTCGGAGTTGATCATACTGAGGATTCTCGAAATTGATCTTACTGATGATTCTCGGAGAGAGGCCACCTCAACGAGTCTCAAGGGAGTTATAAGTTCCTCACGAGCCCGAGCTAAGTGCCTTATGAAATTAGATTTCCCTCGCTGATGATGGTGTCTTCTGATTGAGTTGTTGCTAACAGCACAACGTGTTGATCTGCTTCCAATTGTTGAGGATTTTCTACTTGAAGTCCCTCTCACCCTGACTCAGGAGAGTCGGAAATTCTCCTCAATCAGAATTGAGTAGTCGGTGTCTTGTTGATACTCGTTGAATGGCCGTAATGATAACTCATAGACTGTTGGAAATACAGCCCTAAAAATGAATTAGAGATTAATGTATTGGCAATCTTGATGATGCCCTGTAGATGTACCCTTAGGTCGTCGATGTCGCGAATCCCAGAGCGAATTGTGCCCTCGATGATTATCGTTGATAAAGGCGATGATGATGATTTAATTGGTCGACTGTACTAACGCGTCCGTTAGCTTCTCGTCAAGTTGATTGAGATCTCAAGGTGATTAACTACTTCAACCCTGACTTGAAGTCGTAAATTCCTCGTGGGCCATTATTGAGTGTTCGATAGCGATATATTAGATTTCTGTTTCCAGATGAATCTCGATATGGCTTATTCATTGAGCATACTGTTGTACATCATGTACACTCTGATGTTCGATGGATGATGTCACTCGTCTAGTTGATGTCTGCCCCTTGTTGAGGGATCGGTCTGGTGCTGTTCGATGCTAGCCTAGATCATTGTCCGCTGACGCCAATGAAAACTATATATCTTCTTCGTAGGAATTTCTTCTGATTATTCAATAAATATTGCTGATTGCTGTGAATGACTAGGCACGATTTCCTGATGATTGTCCTGCTGGGTCCATGATGGAGGTGATCTAACATTCAATGCTTGCGCGCAGTGCCTCTGATCGTGAGGATGTTGATCTCCACTCTGGAGTGATGATCTAGCATAGGTTTGACCCAGTAGATAGGTACTTCCGCATTTTGTTGAGGCTCGATAGTCGTTAATCTACGTGATTACCCCTGATGAAATATACTAAAGATAATTCTCTAGAGCTGCAGCGTAGAGATGATAGCCTGAAATTTGAATTGAATATGGAAATACTGAGGTGAGCTGCAGTGATCGAGATGAAGTACGATACTTCAACAATCGATATGATTGTGTGGTCGATGCTTGCGACGATAAATGAGAGCCTCGTAAAATTTTTTCATGTGGTGAATTACCAAAGATTTTCGTTGATGATCCCTTTTGGTGATTGGTCGAACTTTACTGTGCTGCAATGACATGTCCTTGTCCCGATGACCTTCAAAGTTCGCAGCTTCTTGTTAAGTTCTCTATCTCTCGATAACGAGCCTGATGTGCAGATCTGAATATTTTGGATGAGATGTGGGATCGTTGATGTTCGCTTCCTTGATTGATAGTGAAGGTGTTCAAGTGACATCGGCAGTACTAATGCTTGACCTTCACTGTTGATTTTCGGAATTCCACTGGCGTGAATTTATGCGCTGATATTCATATTATGATTGATTAATTACACATCGTTTATAGTTCATAAGTAAAGACTCGATTTTTGGCAGACATTGCCACCAACCGCCGTGCAGAGATGATTTAATTCATTGCTGTCGGTTACGTGTTACGGTTATGTGACAAGAACAGGGCGAATTTGTTCACAAATTACACCGGTGATTTAGACCTGAGCGAAGGCAATTTATTTACAATAATTTAGATAGACGGCACAAATAAATAAACGAACTGCTGAAGTACAAGTTGAATTTTAGTTTCGATAATTGTCTTTGATAATTGTCTGATAATGTTGGTTGAAGCACTGGTGAATTTACACTGATAATCACTGATGATTTTTCGTTGATTTGACTAGTTAAATAACATGTTGAGTTTACTGTACAATGGATAGCTGATTCGATGATTCTACTATATAGACGATAAACACTCTCCATGATCTACAAGATGATTTTACTCGATAACTTTCAGGTAATTCCGTCATATTAACCGGGATGATTTTCGATGAATTATTTCTCGCATTGAGTATCGATGAATGTCCTTATTATGCCCACGAAGGACGATGAGTAACCACGTGTTATGCCTACGAGAGGCGATTAGGGACTTGTTCTGCCTTAGACAGGCGATGAGTGACTTGTTGTGCCGTTGACAGGCGATGAGCGACTTCTTTTGTCCCGGACGGATAATGAGTGACTGCCCGTATGACAAGCAAAAATGATATATTTCGGCTGTTTTCGATTAGTTCCGACTTGACCCGAATAATTAGCTTACATGATAAAAAGAGTCCTTGACAAACCCAAAATTTAGGCAGCATTTCAAACAAAGTTCCTGAGGAAATTGCTGCGTAAATTCCTGCGGAAATTCCCAAGGACGTTCCTGAGGAAATTCTCAGGGGAGTTCCTGAGGAAATTTCCAAGGAATCAAGGATGTCATTAACCACGAGATATGTAAAATTAATTTGAAGAATACCGAAAATTTCAAAAAATGTTTAGAAAATCGGTACAATATACTCTTCTGTTAACGAACATGTAATTGAATAAAAAGAATTCTAATATACCTGCCCTATCGTGACCCAAAATGAAAAATCGATTCGTCAGACCTTCCCTACCGATTTCAGAGTTTTTCTATTGTCTTTTGGAGATTCGATGGTGAAAAACAAGGAACAACGTATATAATCATTTTAAAGGTTTCGGACACTATCCCACTGTGCCACCAACGGTAATACGTTCGAGACGCGAGTTGATAATATTAGAATGTGAATAGTGATTGCTAAAAGGTAATATAAGTATAATAGAAGCTCTGACACCCGCCTCATTTTCTTAGCTACCCTGCTTTGCCCCGGTCTCCCCTACTAGACTTCAGACCAGAGATGTCAGACAAGATGTCAATGTTTTTTTGGGGCTGTTATATCCAGAGTGAATTTCCAATTGAAAGTAAAAGATTATTAATTAATCAAAACTCTTGAGATGCATAAAGGTCATTTCACTCGCCTTAAAATGGGAAATGGAGGACATTTCACAATTTCTTTCCGAAAACCGTTCAATGCCGAAATCGAGGAGTCAGCAAGATTCCTCTGTGATCTTTGCCATTCAGCAACACCGATAAATCAATGTAACGTCACCAAAAAGTAAATCGAACACATACGATGATTCCCGACAAACCATGCAAATAGCAATTAAGCTTTCCCCCGCCAGTAGTATTTATCGAAAAAGAATGACCGAATCACTCCCGAAAATCACGGAGATAGTCAATCGTTCTCCATATGTAAGAACTTTTGTACTAGCTTCAATCCGCGAAAATGATCCTTCAGTTTTAACCCCAGAAGATATTTCTTTTTGGTGACCTTACGGTAAAAGAGGTGATAAAGTTAATAATTGATAGGGCAAACCGTAGCCTTAAATCAAGGGGAGCATTTTTGTCGCGCATAAACTTTTGGAAATTAACTCGTCTAAACAAACTGAAAATTAAATCCAGTTTCAAGTGGAAGAAGAAAACTTCAGAAATTCGAAGGGCTCCAGTAATTATAGTTATCGCAGCCGCTAGATAACCTGGTTCTGAGAGCCGAATGTTCGCAAAAGGAGTAAGTTCAAGAATCCACATTACAACCAATTTGAACCGAATTCAGAAAATGTTCAGGAAATTAATTAGTAAAATGGAACTCTACAAATTAGAGTAAAAGCAATCGTACCACTTTTTCACTACAAACTTTCTTCTGAATTAATATCAAAATCTATGTATCTAAGCGTGACAAAAATTGTTAATATAAATTTTAGCAATCAATTCAATAAATAAATGAATACCCTTCTTCCTTTTCAAACACTCCTAATAAATCCCAATCACTAAATATCAGGCAAAAGTAGTTTATTTACCACCGTTCTCAAATAAAAATAAACCTCAAAGTGAATACGAGTTGTAAACTCTTCATTTTATTAGAATTCGAATTAGTTAGTCACGGAAGTAAATTACAAAAATTTAATTGATGCCGTTCGACGCTAGGCGACGTCTCCGGACATAACAAGAGCCCGACTGCAAAACTGGGTGTGGAAATAGAGTGCGAATGGTTCTAAGCATAATTTGCATAATATTTCCACATCCACTTCTGCACTCGGCCCCCATTAGATAAATAAGAATATTGTGGAGAAAACATTTAAATATAAAGTATAAAACTATTGATTTTATGGTTCGTTTACGCTGAGTCTAGTAAAATTGATGTGGAAAATTCAAATTTGAGCTCCCCTACTAGAGTTGTATTCCGGAATTATTAGGAAGGTGTTTCATACCTCGTGTTTTTCCATTCTCATGTCCACTTGACTCCACATTCCATTGTTCCAACATCATATTCATTAAACAGAAGTATTTTTGTTTTTAAATAGTTAATTTAATGATTGGCAGTGGCTTGTTTAGGCAGTTGACATAAATATGTCTATTTTAGAGGAGAAACCATAGTTCGATACATCTCTTACTTTAATCTCTCGACTGGTATTCGTATTCAATGGATTGATATTGTTGGAAAATTATTTACTTGTCTGCTGTCTGCATATCACTTATCAATTGATTCGATATCTAGCTCAGTGATGCCAGATGAGGGCGAAAATTCCATGCGTGGGATATTCATACGCAAATCTACGGCGCACCCACTGCCACTGGGCATATGCAACTACCGCTCTTGAAATCCGGCGAATTTTATGCCAGAAATCATCTTCAAAATTAAAACACCATTTTTACAGAATTGTACGTATTAATTTTACGATTAAAGGTCCCTATACCTGATTTATTGGAATTCACTGAAGATCTAAAACTTGAAATCGTCTTTCAGCGTAGCATTAGGTCTTGCCATTGATACAACAATACTGAAAACACCACACAATTTTCAGCATATTAACATATTCGAACGTTCAATCTCTTTATGGCCCTTGTCTCTATCCTATTCTTGAAAGCACAAGCACATAAATGAAGTTCGCCCGAGTCGAAATATCTCGAAATGACGTAAGACTTTTTCCNGCTAAGTCGATATTCGTTCATGCATCACTACAATATTACGGTGATTGTGAATCAAAAGAAAAAAAAGCGGTAACCACAATTTATCTGGTGAACATACTTGGGCGTGTCTAAACCATAATTTTCTATATATCCTATTCAATTTATTGGTCAACAATGTTGTCACGTCAGGTCACGTGACGGGAGAAAAGGACGGAGGTACCACTCATGACTGTCTCTCTCAGATCAGGTTGAGGTACGAGTTTCGACTAGATTGATGAGAGTGACGTCTTCCGGAAAATCCATGTCATGAATCAACTATTCAAATTCGGTCTTTTCCGGTTGAATCGTCTTACGGTTAACAACATGGTGCGACGAGGCGATTGTTCGATCGAAGTGTAAAAATGGCATCAGAAGATATTCCTTGGACAGAGAATGAACAAATTGAAAATTTCGAGGCTGAGAATACCATGATTTAATGCCTAAAGGAGGTTAGGCGGTGTTTGAGGTGAATTTGAGAGTGAATTTCTGTGGTTCCCGGTAGCTTAGTCGGTAAGAGTGCCCGGCGCGTATCTGGGAGACCCGGGTTCGATTCCCGGCTGGGTGAAGCGGAAATTTTTTCTCTCTAAATTCTAATTCTCTTAGAATTCTTTAATGCCTAAAGGAGGTTAGGCGGTGTTTGAGGTGAATTTGAGAGTGAATTTCTGTGGTTCCCGGTAGCTTAGTCGGTAAGAGTGCCCGGCGCGTATCTGGGAGACCCGGGTTCGATTCCCGGCTGGGTGAAGCGGAAATTTTTTCTCTCTAAATTCTAATTCTCTTAGAATTTCCATCTAAATATTGGAGTAATTTCCATCTAAATATTTAATTAGCATAGGATTGTCGATTTCTAACCTCCAAAGAAGCATGACGCCACGAGTCTGGCCATATCTCAATGCCTTTTCGTAATTTTTTCCTCTCTCCAAACGATTTCGGTTAGTTCCATGAATAATAAGATTACGCAAAAATAGATAATAAAAAAAATTACAGGGATATCGTCGGTTAAATCGAGTCGACGGAGGCCCTCACCCCTGTCAAAACATACCAAAAATGGATATACAAAATCATCCTCAACAACAGCAAGAGGACTAATATACGTGCTGTTTTCTGGAAGGACAAAGCAGTGGAGTGGAGTTCTGAACTGACACTCTACGAGGTACGAAATATTTTTTATTGTCTCCCTGAAAAAAAATATTGTGAAAAATTGAGCAAAATAATTCATTCCGAGAATCCAATTGTTTCTTGACATAAAATGTCTCCAATTCATCAGTAACCTCTGCAGCATTAGATAACTGTTGTACTTTTTGTTCCACAAATTCCATTAAATCCTACCCCATGCTTTTTTTTATAGTGAAGAAAAAAAAAATTTTTAGTGAAGAAAAAAAAAATTTTTATAGTGAAGAAAAAAAAATATTTTTTTAACCTTCGTCTATTTTTCAGATTGTGGAAATCACCGGCTGCACAGTTGCAAATGTCAAATTTCAATTTGAACGAGACCTTAAAGGGGTCATCGCTCCTCAAGAGCTGCATCTGCAGGATTTCAGTGGGGTCAATGTGTTGGGAAAGTTCGATTTCGCGAATGTGGTCCCACAAGAAGTGCAGTACACAGAGACCTCGATTGAAAAGTGTCTGGAACACGGCCAAGCTCCAATCGATAAAAAAAATCGAAAAAATGATAAAATCTTTTATCGCTGTTCATAGTATTATTTTCAGATAAAATTTTTCTTTTTTTATAATTCAAACTGTTGGGGGATACATAAAGAATGATTTCATCGTCTTCAAGACAATTGGATGGGTTTCAATGGCAAATGGGAATATTGCTGATGGACACTCGTCTTTGCGTCCAGATACGTGGGTCTCAAAGTTTGACAACTCCCGCATTGGAGAAAGGAGTATACGCCACATTTCGTGGTAAAATCAATACGTCTAAGCCAGGATCATCATTTTTGAATGTTGAGGGCATGAACAAAGTGATCGTGGATGAGAGCAAGTCAAAAATGTCATCTGGACAATGGAGATTGTCCTTCCATCAGCCACCGACTCCAAAGTTGGACCGTATTTCCACTAATGGAAAATGATCTTCAAATGACGACAAGGAGAATTCCGATGGAAATGTAGACGAAGAGAAAAAGGTGTTTAATTACTTAATGACCTATGAACTATAACTTACTAATCGACATGTTTTCTTACAAACAATTTTTTTTGTTCTAGCTGAAAAATGATTGAAGGAATGTTTATGGGGAGACTCGGAAAGAACCATTGCATGCATCAGCAAAACCACTCCTTCTATTTTCGTTTTTTATTCACAAGAGTTCGAACTCATCTCTCTTTTATCTTCACTCATGTTTTGTTTTACTAACGCACAATAGCTTTCTCATTTCTCTCAGTTTGCAACTGGGAATTAAATTTTCATTCTTTTTCACCCTTCAATTTTAGTCAAGACAACACTGTCTCTGTAATAATTAGTAAATAATTGTTTTCTTAGCACAATTCCATTCGGAATTTGAGGGAATCACCCTTGGTGAGAGGTATCTAGATTTTTCTATCTGTCGACAAATTGTTACTGACTGATAATCAATTCTAGAGAATCAGTCCTATGATTTTCCCAATAAGGGAAACTTTTTCCACTTTCAATTAGTATTATCATAGTAGATACCAAAATATAAAGCCTAAAAATTCGTACAAAACATAACTTGGTTATTTATTGTTCAAATAATATAGTAAAGTTCAATCAAACGTTGAATAACTAAAAATGTGATTCAAAGAATAGGATCTCGACGTGACAGTATTTCATACTGGGAAAGCCATTGTGTTTATTATTATTAGATTATAGATAAAAAACCTGTTTATATATGATATTTATGTAGGCATAAATCATATATATTATATATAGCAGATATGTAGAAGAACTTTATGTGGTCCAATCGGGATTGATGTGTTTCAGATTCAGTTTCATAATGATTTAAACTTCTTAAGTTCCTTTCATCTGTTCGTTGACGAAAATGTCATTTAATCTGTTTTCCATGCATAAAATGGAAATGATTATTTATTTTGCATACTAATGAATGTCGCAAACTGAAAATACTGAGAATGTGGAAGTCAACTCACGATTTTTAATGTCACAAGAAAGATTGAAAAGCTGATTCATTTATTATGCAAAAGTGAACTGCAAAGCAAAATTGTATCGTTTCTGTCTGTATAATTAATAAATAATCAATACAACAATATCATTTTATTATTTTTTATGAATGAAATTTTCCTTTTCCCACTAATATTACGTTTTTTTCAATGTGAAGAAAATCTTTCACTGAAATAACCTCACATGGAAATACTCTTCATTTCCATGTATTCCTACTTCCGGTTTCGATCGCCGACATCTTGAAAGCATGGGATACAACTGTTATGTCCGGAGATGTTACCTGCGCCGAAGGACAAGAATTAGTCTTTTAGTCTTTAGTCTTTTAGCTAGAATTTATAATTAAATGAAATGGACGACGCTGCTTTTTTATTCTTATCTGAGGTTGGTTTTACTGTTGATGGATATGGATTGGAAATTGAATTAAAAAGAGATTAGATCAACTTTACACATTTATTTGAATTGATTTTGATTCTTCGTACAATTTTAGAGGTTGAAACAATTATTATCTGTGAAACCCTGCAATCATTACTAGAGCTATCTCTTGAATGTTAATAATGGTAATTACTCATTTTGAGTGGTTCTTAATTATATTTCGTGAATTCTTGAGGTAATCAACCACGTTTCTCTGCCAGCGAACGATTGGTACACTATTACAAATACTTAGGTGGAATTCCCGTCTTTCAATTGTTCGGAATTGATGAAGTTAGAATTGAATAAGTCTTGAGTCTTAATTGTTTATAAAAGTTGAGCCACACTCACGATTCACCAAGTTCACCACTAATTTTCTCAGAAGCAAGAAACTGTTCTACTTTCGGTTAAAGGAACTTGTATCCCCGAACACTTGCTAATTTATGTTCCCTACTGCTATTCGAGAACACTCCGAATTTCCGAAGATAAGTTCGAACACTAACAAGAGCCGGACCGATTCCAAAAAATACTTCCGCCAAGAAGTCGTAGTTAATTCGCGAGAGGGTTTTCGTGACTGAGGTTTGATTTTTTGGAGGGGCCTCGCCTTACTTGGGGAAAATGAAAATTTATTTGGAGTGGGGGAGGTGGCGTGATTTCTTTGGTTTTCTGGTTCATCGACCCGGCTCTGTTGTCGAATTTTGCAAGGTTGGGGTCTTTCGTTTTGTAAGTGTTCCCGAGGAGTGCAACGTTGTGCATTCTTTAGAGGTCGATGTCGATTGGCATTGATTTTGAAATAGGGTGATTTGTGCATTGTTGTTGATGTGGAAGTGATTGAAATAATCTGGACATTACAGCCCCCGCGGAGGTAATCTCTCTTTATTTATTTTGGTGAGGTTTTATCGGAAAGAGTGGAATCTCATTATTTGAATCAGTTCCGATTCGCGCGCACTTCTAATTAGCAGGTGTCGGTAAGTGGTGGGTGTGGTTGACCTAATTTATATGTTAATGCGGCCGTCAGGGGCGCTGGTTCACTAGGCCATGTCGACGTCCTGTTATCGGTCATCACTTGTTTGCCATTTTTCTGTCGTTTGGTGCACGTGGGTGGCAACAGGTGGTTGTTGTGATTTTTGTGGTTTTCTTTGTGGTTCGTGGTATGTATTAATGGTGTTAATGGGTTTATCTAGGTTTTGAGTGTGTTTCAATTTGTATAATTGGGTTTTAGATGAGGGGGTCTAAAAGTGAGTGGAAGCGGGTGTTTGGTCGGCAGCCACGTGTCGATCTTTTTCGGTGTGATCGTCTCATGGGGAGGGCTGCTGTTCCTGTGGGGCTTGTGGAGTATGTGGGGAGAGTTCTTGGGGATGATCCCGGCTATCGTGCGTAATCTGGTGTGGTTGATCTGTTGGAAGCAGATGTGTGGTTTTTAATGAATTGAAATATTTTTTGTTTTGTTTTTTCAGGCCGTATGAAAGTTGGAGTGACGGGGAGTAGCTGTGTACGGAAGGGTTGATTTTGAGGGTGAAGATGATGTCAAACTGAATTCTAATCTCGGAATCTAAGGATCTTCTACACTGGTGCTATTCATCGGCGCGGCTTTTTTTGCCCGTTTCCTCAACAGTGGTTCTTTGTCGGGGAATGATTTTAGGGAGTGAGGATCATGTCAAACTGAATTCTAATCTCCGAATTTTAGATTCTCAGGTGTCTGATTTGGCTATTGACTCTCTGAGTTTTTCAGATTTTTGTGACCCTGGTACCCTGTCGGCCGATTATTGGGCCTGTCGGTTTTTGATAGCAGTGTATGTATTGTTATTGATATTTCGACGGCTAAGGTGTTCAAGAGGTGGTAGATTTTATTTGGGCGCAGTAACTTATCATATTTTAAAATGCTACTTGATCATTTGGCTAATTAGTGACCGTTGGGGTACATTATTCTATTTTACTTTCGGAAGGAAGTTTCGGATGGTTAGGTGTAGTCAACGGTGACGAATGATTGCGAGCTGGTCACGTTGTTGCCAGAGGGGCGATGATAGACTTCCGTTGGGGGTAATGCCGGGAATCTTGATGCTGCTGGGGGAAACGTTTCTGGCATTGAGATGGTACTGATCGGCACTTCATAGACCCTCTGGATGCGGGATCTTTGGGTGGATTGCCTTGCAGCTTGTCGCTTCGGTTTTTTGGACTTCCGGCAACAGCAGGCTAGGATGTTGAGGAGAGCGAATCCCTTTTTGTAGGCGCCGTAGCCCACCGCAGTCGTTACCAGTGATAGGATCAGGGTGATGGCCCCATTGGTTGCCGTGAAGATACGGTGGTAGTAGACTTCCTGGTGGTGTGGTCCGATTTTCTCTGCTTCATCAATGGTTTGCTGCAGAGAATTATCGAATAGGTGATCCTTGTCCAGGCTGGGTAAGATGTGTTGTTTCAGTGTTGACATTGGGCTGAGCGGTTTGGGCAGGTCGCTCAGAATTGGTGCCAGTTCTGAAATGTCGATTGTTCTAGGTATACCCAGCATTACTGGAAGTTGATACTCCACCAGTCCTGCGCCTTCGAGGATGGTTGATGAGGTCTCTGCTGTGCAGTTTGGATTGAGATGGAGTAGCCCTGAGCCATTCAGTATCACGTTATCTGTGAGTTGGTTATGACAGGTAATCTCGAGTCTTTCTGGTTCAATGGTCGAGTATAGCCATCCCTTGGTGTTGGTCAGTCGCGTCCACTGTGTTTCCAGATTGTTGGTGATTTTCACGTTGCAATCTTGGTAGATTTTAGGTGTTAATTCCACGTCCGTGTTGGTGAGTAGACGGTATTCACAACTGTTCCGGTGGTATTCTAATCTTCACAAGGTTTTAGTTTGTTACGGTATTTCATGGAGCGATGCCCATCTTCGCTTTCAAGGTAAACGTGATATCCACTCGGTGATATCCACTATTTCGTAGGGGCCGGTGTATGTTTGATCTAGCTTGTCCAATTTCGGCTCCTTTTGTACGTAAGCGAACTGTCCGATTTTCAGTTCTAGCGGTCTTGCGTTCCTGTCGTACAATTGCTTGGAGTGAAGTTTTGCTTGTTGAAGGTGTTGGCTAGCTCCTGGATTTTCTCCATTTTGATGATCAGGTCCACTACGTAGTCGTTGTAAGTTTCGATGCTTCGGTCCTCTTCTTGGATATTTGATGGAAGCCGAACCTTCTTTCCGTATAACAATTCGAATGGAGTGAACTGTGTGGCACTGTGCACGGTGGTATTGTAGGACAGTATTACGAATGGTAGTAGCTCGTCCCATTGGTTGGTCTCCGTGGCAAATGCTGTCAGGTATTCCACCAAGGTGTGATGACTCCTTTCTAGGGCACCGTTGGATTGAGGCCGGTATCCTGAGGTTGTCACAGGATAGAATCGTAGCAGCTTACTCAGATGATAGAATAGTTTGCTGAGGAAACTGGTTTCTTTATCTGAAAGTATTACTCTGAGACAGCCGTACAGGGTAATATACTGGGTCACCAGGGCGTGAGCAATGGTTTGTGCCTTGATGTCTGTCAGTGGGGTGGCAGTGCAGTGTTTCGCGAAATTGTCATGGATGGTGAGGATATGTACGGGTCCTCTTGAGGTTGGGGGAAGAGGTCCTACGGTATCGATCGATATTCGTTCGAAGCATTCATTTGGTGTTTCTGTTATTAACATCGGTTGTTTGAATTTTATTTGTCTGATCTTCTGCAGTTGACAAATGCGACATTTCTTGACCATTCGTTCAATTTCCTGTTTCATTTCCGGCCAGTAGAATCTTTCTCTGACCTTGTGGAAAGTGGTAACTATTCCCTTGTGTCTCCTAGGCAGTGTCTCGTGGCATTCCCTGATGATTTCGGGTCTCAGTGACTCGGGGGGCATTCGAACGTTTCCGTGGAACAGGGTGATGATCACAGGGTGAGACTGGAACTCTTGCTCCAGGTAGTATCTGATCCGGATGTCCTCATCAATTTCGTCTCCCTTCATTATCATTTTTAGGTCCGTAACCTCATATTTTTCGATTGCTGCTTTTAGGTTTCTCAGGCAGAGTTTCAAGGTTCTATTCTGCATCCTATCGAAATGGTATCGTTTTACTATAAGGGTGAAGGTTCTGAATTTTCCAGATTTGGTAACGATGACTCGTATCAGTTGAGGATTCAATTTCTTGATGTAATCTAGGTCGATCAAATTTGAATCACATAGAAGCTTCGTGTTCTGTTTAGTGAATTCCATGTCGGCCGCCAGGAAATGTGCAATATTTCCCCGAACGAAGGTTAATCCGTCTCTGATTTCCTAAATGTTTTTAGCTGGTTGATAATCATCTGGTGGGATGGTCAGCTTGTCATCCAGTGGCTCTTCGCTTTCCTCCGCCTGGAGGTCAGGTTCCGGCTGGTCTTCACCAGCTGGATTCGGGTTAAGCTCTATCCTTTCCTCTTGCGAGTGATTTACGGAGAGTGGTTGATTGGAATAACCTGATTCCGCCCCCGATAAGGTGTCGTTGGTGAGAGTGGAGGAATGAAGTTCCGTAAATTCTTCGTTTCCTAAAGAGTTGGGCGTGACGTCTTCCTCTCCTGAGAAGATGATGTTGCTGAGACGTTGATGATAAATGGTTCGTCCATGTCGGAGTGGAATAACAGGGAGTCCTCGGTGATTGCCTTCTTCAGGGCCTCGAAAGCTTTCTCATGTTCTTCGCTCCACTTGAATTTCGTATCCTTCCTCAAGAGATTTGTAAGGCTTTTGGATTTTTCTGCGTAGTTCTCTACAAATCTTCGGTAATAATTGCTGAAGCCTAGAAATCTCTGGTCGGTGCCGGCATTTCCCTCAAGGCCTTGACCTGCTTTGGATCTGGGTGGATTCCCTCTTTATCGATGACGTGACCCAGATAGGCGCTTCTTTCCTGAAGAAATTGCACTTGTCTGGTTGAAGAGAGAGTCCACCTTGTTGAGTCGTTTGACATGGTCTTCTTGGGTTTTCGAATAGATGACTATATCGTCGAGGTAGACGTATAGTTCGGTGCCCTTTAATCCAGTGAGAGCATGGTCCATCATTCGTTGGAAGATTGGTGGGGAGTTCTTTTCAGTCCAAATGGCATTCTAGTGTATTCGTAATGGCCCTCTGGTCCGGTAAATGCTGTTTTTTCGCCGTCCCTTTCATCCATCTTTATTTGATGGAATCCGCTAGCGAGGTCGAATACACTGAAGTATCTGGCTCCTCCCAGCTGTGACAAGATTGTCGTGATGTCTGGCAGAGGGTATGAGTCTCCAATGGTCTTCTGGTTGAGAGCTCTAAAGTCAATCACAAGTTTCCAACGTTTCCTACCTTGGGAGTCGCTCTTCTTGGGAACGAACCATAGTGGTGAATTGTAAGGAGATTCTGAGTCCTTGATGATGGTTTATTCCTTCATAGACTTAATCTGTTTGTTAATTTCCTCTCGATGTTGCTGGGGATATTTGTATTGTCGTTTGAAGACAGGGACTTCATCCGTTGTTCGAATTTTGCAGGTGAAGTCTTTGGCGTATCCCAGGTCATCTCCAGTCAGATGGAACACATTAGGGAATTGTTCTACCAGTCGGATTACTTGTTTCTTCTCGAATGTCTTAAGGTCCTGCTCTGGCAAAGCCTTCAGAATTTCAGCAACTCTTTTGTTCAACAGTTCTTCCTCACAGGGGAGTAGACCTAGGTTGCAAGTGGCCATGCGAATCTCGCCTGGTGTTGGTTCGTCTGAAGAAGGCTTAGAGGTTTCGTCGAAAGGTTCAATCAGTTGGGGTGATAACTGTAGTTGGACCGGTTCCTTAGTGGTGTTGATCACCATAGCTGTAGCCACGTTGTCTTCCACTTGGACCACCGCTTCTCCCAAGAATATTCCGGATGGTGTGTTTACCTTGGGTAGGTAGCCAATTTTTACCTCGGAGTTTTCGATCGGAATTCCAATGACCATTCTTGTCCTTGGGGGTACCAGAATAGGGTCATTGGGCCTATGATACTCGTACCATGGAATGGGCTTGCGGGGATTCTTGATGGTAATGATATTTCGTTGTGCATAGCGGATGTCGACTTTCTCTGCAATGAGGAATTCCTGGCCCAGGACACCGCTTCCGTTTACAGGTAATTCCCCGTCTACGATGTGGAATGGGACCTCCGTTCCAAACATGTGCAGGTAGATCAATCCGCAGGTTGGTAGTGCGTTCTCAGTTACGCCGAGAAGGAATTTGATTCTTGGAGGGCGGATCTCAGCTGATGGTTTGATGGCCTTCCTCTCAATCAGATTGATGGGAGCCCCGGTGTCAATCAGAAATCGGTATCATTTGCTGTTTAGCTTCTTGTTAATTCGGACGTTCACCCTGGGACCGCCCCCGGTAAGGGAGATCCTGCAGGTTTCTTCCTTCGTGAGACAAGGCCGCAAGCAAAAGTGGATAGCATGAGTGGGGTTTGTGCTGAAACGCACCGTATTGGTATTGAAGGAGATGTGGGTCTTGAGTTCGTTCAGTAGGTCATCCCCGATGCTGGCCCCGCAACCACCAGGTTGGTGGGTGATCACGTGAAATTTGTCCGTTACCTTAGTATGTATTGAGAGCATTGTTATTCCCAATGATTGGATGACATGGTTGGTCAGTCCAATGATTCCAATGGTCTCTTCGATATCAATGGTGGTATCAGAGTTTAGCGACTGGAGAGATAGTAAGTTGACCGATGCTCCGGTGTCAATGAGTGCAGTGATTTTTCCCCATTTCAAATCGGGTCCGTTCAGGGCAATCATTAGTTTATCACAGGGTTCAGCAACAGCTACCTTGTACACTTTTATTGGCGGTGATGAGTGCTGGACATCGCGTGTGGCGATGGGTTGTTCTGGCTGCTCAGTGCACTCTGCTGGCGAGCCAGGATCCCGTTTAAATTCTGGGCTGACGGATGTTGGACTGGATTGGGTGTTCCTGGACTGGTTGAGCTGGTAGGGGTTCCTTCAAGTCCGAAGTTCCTGCTCCGGTCTCTGGAACTGTCTCTACGGGGTGTTGCTCCTTGGGACCCTCCCGCCTTGACGTGATTCAGCAATTCGTTGACGAGAGAACTCAAGCTATCGAAGTCTCCTCTCAAGTCGTCGAAGTGCTCCTTCCTGACGTATTCTTGCCTTGGTGCTTCAGAGGGTTTCAGTGGTTTTGCCATCATGGTGGTGGCAAGAGGTTGAGCCAGGCGGTCATCCGGTTGCAAGAAGTCCTCATACTCATTGGTGAACTCGGGGTGGCGATGTTAAGGTAAAGAGAAGTCCTCCCCGGTCTCGGGAGTCCCTCTCCAGGAGCGCGGCTCTGGTTGTGCGCCCCATTGCGATGTGTCTCCTGGGTAGGAGTATCCCATCATCACTCTTGGATGGAGGTTCCTCGTTGAACTGGGCATTGGAGGTCCTGGTGGATTCACCGATGGTCTCTGCTGGCCCCATGGTGGAGTGCTCCTTGGTGCGATCCGGGTTGAAGGACGGTATCCATTCATGAGCTCGTCCACAAGAGGATCCGGAGGGTGTTGAAGTCTTCTATTCGGTGGTTGCGAGTAATGGAGGCTGTTCGACGGAGTTGGTGTGAGCATGTGGGCGTTGGATTGATTTTGCCCTTGGGAGTGGTGTGGCTCGTTTCTGGTTCCCAGACGTTGTTGTGGGTAACATGACGGGTAGGCTGTTGTAGAGGGTAATCGGCTTTGTCCACTGGAGTTGGTGTATCCCTGTTTGGACGGATACTGGGACGTATAGTTGTATTGCCGATTATTAGGAATGTCGTACGCGGGGATGGACAACGTCGGCTTAAATTCGTCGGCGTCGACCTTCGTTCGGACGTCAAAGATCTTGGTGATGACCTTGTGATGTTTGATACCGTCCTTAATACTTTGTGGACTACTCCTTGAATCTTACGAGGGCATCCTCGTGCAGGATTTTCTCGAGGGATGGTTTGCCTGTCGCCTCATATNTACCGTCCTTAATACTTTGTGGACTGTACTCCTTGAATCTTGCGAGGGCATCCTCGTGCAGGATTTTCTCGAGGGATGGTTTGTCTGCCGCTTCATACGTCTCAATCGCTCTTAGACCGTATTGAACCAGTGCTGCCAAACGATCTAAGAAATCTTGCAAGGTTTCGTTTTCGAATTTTAGGAGACCGCGAACCGTGTGAGCATAATATGTAAAGTTTTACTGACCCCTGTACCTTTCAATTAACAATTGAAGAATGTGGTCCACGGAATAAATCTGAGTATTGGCTAATAAGTTTTTAGCAGGGGGTAAAACTCGTTTTAAAATTTGATGGATATACTGTTCTTTCTTTCCATCTGCAGTGGGTATAGATCCTTTATTAGCTCTAATTGCGTACTCGAATTCGTCGAGTGACGCATGGTCGGATGTACCCGAAAATAAGAGGATGCTACTTGAAATATCGCGAGCTTTGATGTAATCCTCATATTTATCTGAAGGCGCAGCACCCCCGACGGGAGTAGTGGTTACTGCATCTCCCAAATAGTCGATTGTGATAAAAGATCTATCTGCCATTTTTGTGCGATTTTTCGAGTAACCGGAGATGGAGAGAGAGAGACCAAAGTTTAAATTAAGGTACTTATTTCTTCAATTATTAAAGAATATGCGACAATTAATTTGTATTGAACCAAAAAAAAATTGGAATTAATTTACTGAATAAATTCTGTTCTAAATGGAAATTGAATTTTAATTATTTCCTTTTAAATCATTTTTAAATAATGGGATTGATTTTTACTTTGAATTAAAATTTTAAATAGTCCAAGTGACGTGAAATTTCTAATCTTTTATTTAAAATTCACTAGTGAGGTAAGAATAAAGGAAGTTCGGGCGTGTCCTACCGACTGCGCCATGAAATTCTAGCTGTCATGTTCGGAGATGTTACCTGCGTCGAAGGACAAGAATTTTAGTCTTTTAGCTAGAATTTATAATTAAATAAAATGGACGACGCTGCTTTTTTATTCTTACCTGAGGTTGATTTTACTATTGATGGATATGGATTGGAAATTGAAATAAAAAGAGATTAGATCAACTTTACACATTTATTTGAATTGATTTTGATTCTTCGTACAATTTTAGAGGTTTAAACAATGTTTATCTCTGAAACCCTGCAATCATTACTAGATCTATCTCTTGAATGTTCACAATGGTAATTACTCACTTTGAGTGGTTCTTAATTATATTTCGTGAATACTTGAGGTAATCCACCACGTTTCTCTGCCAGCGAACGATTGGTACACTATTACAAATACTTAGGTGGAATTCCCGTCTTCCACTTATTCGGAATTGATGAAGTTAGAATTGAATAAGTCTTGAGTCTTAATTGTTTATAAAAGTTTGAGCCACACCCACGATTCACCAAGTTCACCACTAATTCTCTCAGATGCAAGAAGCTGTTCTACTTTCGGTTAAAGGAACTTGTATCCCCGAACCCTTGCTAATTTATGTTCTCTACTGCTATTCGAGAACACTCCGAATTTCCGAAGATAAGTTCGAACACTAACAAGAGCCGGACCGATTCCAAAAAATACTTCCGCCAAGAAGTCGTAGTTAATTCGCGAGAGGGTTTTCGTGACTGAGGTTTGATTTTTTGGAGAGGTCTCGCCTTACTTGGGGAAAATGGAAATTTATTTGGAGTGGGGGAGGTGGCGTGATTTCCGCCTCTTTGGTTTTCTGGTTCATCGACCCGGCTCTGTTGTCGAATTTTGCAAGGTTGGGGTCTTTCGTTTTGCAAGTGTTCCCGAGGAGTGCAACGTTGTGCATTCTTTAGAGATCGATGTCGGTTGGCATTGATTTTGAAATAGGATGATTTGTGCATTGTTGTTGATGCGGAAGTGATTGAAATTATCTGGACATTACACAACATAACCTAGAAAAAATAGCCTGTTATTTCGGTCAGTAAGCCTTGACGTTGTAAATTCTTATCATTTACTACTTATAAACGTAATTGCTGCATTTCTTTGAAAAGAAATTGAAGGTTTGATCAATATTATCGAGAATCTCCTTGTTTTTCATTAACAATGGTGAAATTGTGCCTGGGTTGATAGATAAAATTCACTGCAGGTAAGTTTTGAATTCATTATAAAAAAACATTACCACATGATTGAGACAAGATATTCAGCCATGGTTTTCCAAATATCAAAATTTTCTTTAGTCAAGAACTTTTTTTTTTCATATTTTTCATAAAAGTCACTCAATCGTACGGTTGCCCATCCACTTACAAAACCAACAAAATCTCACTATCAATGATGATGCAAACGAAAATGATATGAAATCAGCATTACAACGAACAAATCTGCGTCTTGATTATTTCGCTCTAAATGAACGCGATCCTGATGCTCATCAATTCACGTATTCTGAAATTCCAGCGCATTATGTGTTCAAAAAGCTAACTGGTTCGAATGTATCAAAATGGACGAGACGTCAATCGCATTTCAATGTCATTGGACGAATGTATAGTGTTTGTCCAACACAAAGTGAGTTGTTTCATCTGCGCTTATTACTGATACATATTAAAGGACCGACCAGCTATGAGAATCTCAGGACAGTTGATGGTCAAATATATGATACGTTTCAAAGCGCTTGCCTAGCTTTAGGTCTCATCGAGGATGACGCAGAATGGGAACGTGCAATGAATGAAGGAGAGGTATGGAGGATGCCTAGGCAACTACGTCATTTATTCGTACGAATTTTGATATATTGTCATCCCATTCATCCCGAACTACACTGGAATAAGTTTAAGGAAGCGATGTCTCACGATTTTCAAAGACTATTGAGTGCACCTGACGCAGAGAGAAGAGCATATGTGGAAGTGAATCGCCTCCTATCTTACGAAGGGTCAGATATCAGTCGGTTTCCCACAATGCCACAATTGATGGACTGAAACTACAATATTGAAGTCGAGATTGGTGATGAAATACCACTCGAAGAATTCAGAACTATAGGTCAAAATCAATATGAGAAACTGAATTTCAAACAGAAAGACATTGTCGATAATGTGTTGAATGTTGTCAAATCACAAGGAACACACAGAACATACTTCTACATAGATGGACCTGGTGGCTCCGGCAAAACTTTCGTCTACACTACTCTTTATCATTTATTACGTGCTAGAGAAAAAAAAGTACACACGTTGGCATTTACAGGTATTGCCGCGATTTCACTTCCACGAGGAAGAACAGTTCGTAAAACGTTTGGAATGCCTGTTCCAATTTTCAATGACTCTGTGTCGAATTTCAAGACTCAGTCGAAGGATGCACAGTATTTACGAGAAGTTGATATTTTCATTTGGGATAAAGCTCCTATGGCACCAAGATATGCTCTGGAATGAGTTGACCGTTCTCTACGTGACTTTATGAACAATGATTTAGCTTTCGGCGGTAAAATCATGATTCTCGGTGGAGATTTCCGTCAATTACTTCCAGTGAAGCCAAATGCAACTCGCAGTGAACTGGTGGATTTGTCTATCAAATTTAGTTCACTGTGGAGACACTTTTCAATATTCTCTTTGACGGAAAGTATGCGAGCTCTACCCCAAGAGATAGAATTTGTAAAATATCTTTTATCTGTCGGGAATGGCAGTTTGAATGATGATAACAATAATCTACATGCTCCAGAACAGCGTATTGATGACATATCTGCCGATAAAGTGTACATATTCGCTAACATTATTAATGAACGCAGATATGGTAATTTAGCCAAAGTGGCAATTTTGTCGGCACGAAATGTAGATTTCAACGAAATTAACGATCGTGTCATTGAGTTACTCGACAGAAGAAATCAAAAGATATATACCACTATTGACAGAGTAGAGGATTGTGATAATACAGATACAGGTCATGAAATTCTCCCAGAATATCTTCATACTTTGAATCCTCCAAATTTCCCACCTCATGAAATGAAATTGAGAATTAACTGTGTCGTAATGTTGATACGTAATATGAGCGTCAATGAAGGACTCTGCAACGGAACACGTTTACAGGTACTCGAGCTTGCGAACCATCTCTTACGTTGTCAGATTTTAACAGGTGATAAAGCAGGGGAAATCATTTTCATACACCGCGTAACCCTGTATTGTGAGAATACTTACCCGTTCATCTTCAAAAGACGGCAATTCCCATTGAGGGCCGCTTTCACGATGACAATTAATAAGAGCCAAGGTCAAACATTCGATGAAATAGGACTCGATCTTCGGAAAGATGTTTTTAATCATGGTCAATTATACGTTGCATTTTCGCGTGTTCGATCGTGGGGATCGTTGAGAATTTTCCTTGGCGCTCAACGTACGGTAACTCAGTGAAGAATTATGTATACAAGGAATTATTCGATTGACTGAAATCAATTATAACAAAATAGAATTCGTTTCAATATTGCGATCATCTATTGTGGTAAATGATAGAAAATTTTTTGTTGCTGTGACTTTCAAAAATGTTAAATGATCCTACTCAGAATAGATTCGAATTCGGGCGCGCGTAGCGCGCTGGCGATCTCGTATTAACTTAACGTCAAAATTCATGTGGATCACAAGGCAATAGTCAAATTTCACAAGGGTCACACGAGAATGATTAGATTTCACGAAGGTTGAAGATTGCAAGGGCCAAACATCACAAGGCTCAAATATCATTAGGATCACGAAGTTCACAAGGAGAAGGTCAAATTTCACGCGGGTTACGCTTCACGAGCATCAAACATCAGGAGGTTCACAAGGAGATGATCAAATTTCAGAAGGGTCACAAGGGAATGATTAAATTTAATAAACGTTGGATGTTACAATGGTCAAACTTCGTGAGGGTCACAAGGAGATGATCAAATGTCCCGAGGATTAGACATCACGAAAGTCACAAGGGAATGATTAAATTGCCCAAACGTTGAATATTGCAATGTTAAAACTCCATGAAGATTAAACATCACGTGGGTCATAATAGGAAAGTCAAATTTGAGGAGGTCCATGAGAGTTACAAAGAGATGGCCAAATTTCACTAGGTTCAAACATCATAAGGGTCACGCAACTCGCAAGGGGATGATCACGAGGGTCACAAGAGACTGGTCCGCTTTCACGAGAATCAAACATCACCAGGGTCACGAAGATTACAACGAAAATATCACGTTCCACGAGAGCCAAATAGTCCATACGCTAGCTCTGTTTCCGTATGCACTACGGAATTAAGTAAATGGTGAATCCCTAAAAAACAAAAATAAATGTTTTTGTAGAAAAATTGCGTCAAGGAAATGTTTTGTTTGGCTGTTACTGAAAAGTAAAATTTTTTGAAAAATACAAACAAATAAAAAAGAGTCAAGTCAGAAATGTTGAATAAATGGTCATAGGGCACAATCAGATTTCTATGAGAAAAATAGTTCTAAACCTAATAAGGATTGGAAAAAATTCTCTATGAAATACAAAATCAGCAGAAGCAGGACCAATGTCCTTGGCGCGAATCAGAAGATGGAGGATGACATTGATACTAGACAGTGAGTTGAAAAACTCCTCGCCAAAAAAGTTGGTCCTGCTTCTGCAGATTTTTTATTTCATAGAGAATTTTTTTCAAATCCTTATTCGGTTTAGGACTATTTTTTGCATAGAAATCTGATTGTGCCCTATAACCATTTATTCGACATTTCTGACTTGGCTTTTTTTTCTTTGTTTGTATTTTTCAAAAATTTTCCCTTTTTAGTAAGAACTAAACAAAATTTTTCCTTGGCGCAATTTTTCTACAAAAACATTTGTTTTTGTTTTTTAGGGAGATTTAATTAATTTTTTTCAAATAAGCAAAGAATTATCTTCATGTTTTGTGAAAATTGATCTTTAAAATTCAATTCAACTCATTTTCATACGACAAAACATACTCCCAATTAACAATTAAAAAGAAACTAACATATTCCAGATTCATTATTTCCACCGATTTTTAATTATTTATGCAAGACTTTCTGACTTAGTTTGCTTCTTCCATTTAATTATTTCTTTGATTTTCTATGGTAATTATATTCTTTTGAGAGATGAATTGATTTTCTTTGCGGAACAGCCGAAAAAAATGCTTACTTATAGAACTTTTTATAAAATCTGTTTTTTTAAACATCTGTAACTGAGGACAGTTTTCCGATTTGTCGTCTCGTTCTTATTATACCAAATGAAAATCATTTATAGGTAGTGGAGGGGGAAGTTCTGTCGTGTATAGATACGCGGTGCGCTAGGAATGAGATGTTCGACATTTGATGTCAACATTTTTTTTTGGCCGATACGCTACCGCGTATCTCGATTGTTACACCATCATATCATGGAAACGTTTGCGGATAGAGAAAAAAGTTTCGAATAAAATCTGTTTGTCATGTCATAGTAGACCTGCTTCGTCTTGAAACTTTTTTTCTCAACTATTATACATAAAGAGTTATGGGGGGTGGGACTGGCGTAGGTGGCGCGTTAACCCGCGATGTGTCGTCGCGCTCCGATTCGTTTATCGGCAAACTCGATAGAGATGGGGAAAAATAGTTCAGATAAATCGAGATACGCGGTAGCCAGTCCAACTGAACTTCATATCCAACGTTGAAGTGTTGCCACCAGTGCATTTGAATGTGGGTTGTGATGTTGTTATGGAGAACCACAGAAAATCTTCTTCTGCACGTTAAATCACTTATTAGAATGAAATGGAAAATCGACTCGGTAGTCTATTTTGTTTTCTCTCGTCGAAAATTCGAATTTCAGCCCGCCATATCTATATTCATATGCGGACCTCGGACATAATAGTTATTTTCATCACAAGGTCCACAAAGTATTTTCTGATGAATGCGGCTTTGTAGGCCGAGCCGAAGGCGAGGCGTATAATTATATTCGTCAGAAAATACTTCTGGACCGTGGGATGAATGCAATTTTTCGTCAGAAGGCCCGTAAGCCGCGATTTAACCGAGCGAAGCGAGTGCACTGTTTGTGAGGTTATCGGTTTATGTTTGTAATGTGACAAAAGGGAGATAGAAAATATTGTGTGATCAAGTATTAAATGTCCGTAAATAGTTAAATTCGAAAAAAAAATATTTATTTTTCTCCGATTGTAACAGAAAATGTTTTCATTCCGTGGAAAAAAATTCACTAGATTAAGTGACAGTGGAATGCGAACAATTTTGTGATTATTTAGGAAAAATTACTAGGAGACGGTGGGATTAAATGGACACTTTGAACCCTTTCCAAAATGTTGATCTCTTATCAAAGTGCTGATGAAATAGATTTTTTTTTAAATTGAAGTAGCCCCTTTATAATAACTTTAGACTGAGGTCAATCGATAAATTTGTTCCTTGGTTATAAATATTGGAATAAGAAGTCAGAAGAGTCCATTCCACCCAATGTTTCCCTAATATTTTTAAAAACCAAAAAAAAACAAAAACAGATGTTTTCAAAAAGAATTCTTTGTGAAGATTTTGTTCAAATATTCCTATAAGATAATCATCTCTCCGCGAAATACAATCCATATAGGAATCATCAAAGCAAAAATTGTATGAGGAACGAAATCAAGTCAGAAAATTGTTAATAGATGATTAAAATTTGAAATTCGGTGGAGAGAATAAATCTGGAGTGAAACTGTTTATTTCCCTTCAATTGTTGATTCAAAGAATGTTCTATCTTATGAAAAATGAATCAGCTGAATTTAATTGAAAAGAACAAATTTCACCGGATGTAAAAACAGTCCTTGCTTATTTTGAAAAAAAATAATGAAATCTGCCTAAAAACATAAAAACAAATGTTTTTGTAAAAAAACTGGGCCAAGAAAAAGTTTTGTTCGATTCCGACTGGGAAATCGATGTTTTTGAAAAATACATAGAAATAAAAAAGGAACCGAAGTTAGGAATTTTGAATAAATGGTGATAGTTCACAATCAGGTTTGTATAAGAAAAATAGTTCTCAATGGAATAAGTATTTTTAAAAAATTCTCCATGAAATAAAAAATCAGTAGGAGCAGGATCAACGTTCTTGGCGCGGAGTTTTTCAATTCACTGTCTGTATCAATCTACTTCTCCATCCCTTGAACCGCGCCAAGGACGTTGGTCCTGCTCCTACTGATTTTTTATTTCATGGAGAATATTTTTAGAATACTTATTCCGTTGAGAACTATTTTTCTTATAGAAACCTGATTGTGCACTCTCACCATTTATTCAAAATTCCTAACTTGGCTTCCTTTTTTATTTCTATGTATTTTTCAAAAACTTCCATTTCCCAGTAGGAATCAAACAAAACTTTTTCTTGGCCCAGTTTTTTCATAAAATGAGCAGCATAGCTAGGCTGGTTCTGGATCAAAGTTTATCAGTCTCACCAGGTGGCGCTGCGGTCGCGGGCTGTTGAATTTCTGGTAAAAATAATACGAGGCAGAAATTAATCTTATATTTTTCTCTCTATGTTTACACACGGGTATGATGAAAATTTTCATGGATGAAAATTCTGAGTAGTGGGGCCATGATGTTTATGCTTTTGGTTTTTGGGTCTAAACAAAGTTGAATGAATAGGATCTCTTATGTCCACGTCACCAGAGCCCCAGAGTATTGTATCCCTTCGTCATTTTGTTCAGTTCCTCAGAGGAATTGGTAAAGAGCATATGTGTCTTCCACGTGTATTAAGTAAAGTCTAATTAATAAAGTTATTTTACTTATTTACCGATTTGGTTGTTTAAATTATCCCATTTCCCAATTATCCCAATAGGTTATGGGCCCACAGAACGCAGTGCGCGAATTAGTTTTTTTTAGCAGTGTTTTGTGTATATTGTAAATAAATGAAAGAGAAGTTCAAACATACAATTTTAATTGATAGTTTAGTTGAGAGAGCAGTGATGGCAGAAGTAAAACTCAGTAGGGAGTTTCAACCATTTAATGGCCAGAAATACAGTGTGTGGAAGTTTAGAATCCGAAAATTAATGATTCGACTTTACGTAATTAAAGTCATTGACTCCGATTCTGAAATCCGTGGGACTAGAAAATAGAACGAAGCTGGACGTATTGCAAAAAAAGCAATTGTTCAACACCTTGCCGATGCATATCTGAGGTTTGCAAATCCTGGTCTCACAGAAAAAGCAATCCTTGAAAGTCCGGACAAGTTCTATAAACGTAAATGTCTCCCCAATGAACATTCTGTGCGGAAGTGGCTACACTCATTGAAACTCCAAGGGAATACAACGTTCATCACTCATCTTACGGAATTCGATGATTTAATTACGGAATTCATTGGTGCAGGTGGTAGAGTTGATGAGCCTGTCAAAGTGTCACTTTTGTTTTTAACGATGCCTGAGTCTGACGAAGGAGTAATTGCTGGACTTGAGACAATCAGTGAAGATCAGTTGACACTTGAATATGTCAAAACACATTTTTTGGACTATGAAATAAAATTAAAAGCTAAGAGTAGTGACACGAGTGCCAAAGTATTACATGTCGCAAGTGAGAAAATGAGAGAGAAGGACAACGGGATATGCCACACTTTGGGAAAGGAAATCCGAAGCGACGGAATTTTCAGCATGGGTGCACAACATTCAATCCGAAAAACAGAGCTTTCAAGGGAAAGTGTCGCCGTGGTAAACCTGGCCACATGAACAATGAATGCAGGGACTTCTTAAGAGCTTAGATGGAGGAGAACAAAACAGCAGGACAACAGAATAGAAGAGTACCAGAACAAGAGCGACAGCGAACACTGAAAACAGTACAGACTGCCCAACATGTGCGATCAAGCTGTGATGCAGACGGTTTCGGTTTCATGGTTGGGAACTACCTGTATCAAGCAGTGGATAAAAATGAAATCACATTTATTCTGGACTCAGGTGCATCTGATCACATAATTAATTGAAGTGATTTATTTGGTAATTTTACCAATCTGGAAACACCAGTAAAAATTTCTGTTATAAAAAACGGAGTGTAGATCAGTGCAATGAAAAAGGGCGTGTTAAACCTGATCAGCAACAAAGGAATTCAAGGATCTCTCGTGGATGTTCTCTACTGTCCAGAGGTCCTGCACAACCTGCTGTCGGTCACGAAGATGCGAGAGGCTGGTCCCACAATTGTATTCGATGAAAAGGGTGTACAGATAAGTAAAAATGGTAGAATCCTGATAGACGGTAAGCCTAAAAATAATTTATTTACTGTTCACTTTACGAATGGTTCAAAAATAATAAACGGTGTTGCCCAAGTTAGCGTAAAAAAATGATTATCAGTTGTGGCACCAACGATTGGTTCATATAGGAAAATCTAAATTCCTTCATATGAAGACGAAAGAAATGGTAAATGACTTAAAGCTAATTGACAAGGTTGCATCGCATGATAATCTTTGTGAAGCGTGTATATTTGGTAAGCAGGTGTGTTTACCGTTTGGGAAAGAAAAAGACAGAGAGCATGTGAAACGACCATTGTTCATTGTACATTCGGACGTAACAGGGCCGATCACTCCTCCTACGGTAGATGGTAAAATTATTTTGTATTGTTTGTTGATGAGAGAATCCATTATTGTGTAACATATCCTCTTACATATGAATCTGAGATATTCTCAGCCTTTAAGGATTTTGTTGCTAAAAGTGAGAGTCATTTCAATTTAAAAGTCGTAAATTTGTATAGCGATAATGGACGTGAATATCTATCAAACGAGATGAAATACTATTCTGAGGAAAAAGATATCAGTTACCATTTAACGGTCTCACGGACACCTCAAATGAATGGTGCTTCAGAGCTCATGGCTTAAACCATAACTAATAAAGCTAGATCTATGATAGCCGGTGCGAAGTTGTCGGACGTTTTCTGGGGTGATGCAGTTTTAACTGCCACTTATTTGATAAATATATCCCCAACGAAAGCTCGGGAGGAGGACATAACTGCATATGAAATGTGGCATGATAAGAAACCACAAATTAAATATCTGAAGGTATTCGGTTCGACAGTGTAAGTTCATAAAAAAATCAGAAGGTCGAAGTTCGACGAAAAATCCTGGAAAGAATTCTAGTTGAGTAAGAACCGAATGGCTACTGAGTTTGAGCTGTAGAAACCGAGAAATGTTGTTGTGAGGGACGTCCTTGTCGATGAGATGAATTTCCTACGATCGAGGCCTGTAACAAGGCTGGAGGGGGATGAAGAGGCCCATGGTCGGGGTACCCGGATAGAAACTGAGTTCCTGGACTGAAAGTCGAAATGAGTAGCGTCTCGTGTACCTGCTATCATAAAATCAGGTGAACAAAAAGAAATGGTTAAATTCGATAATTATAATGATTAGGATGGACCACCGAAAATTGCAAACATAACCAATGGGCGTGAAGCAAAAACGGGTTTACAAAAATGTATTGAGGACCCTTCATCTGATATTGATAATGAAATTGAGAAGCCTAGGAAAAGTGATCGGATAGAAGATCTCGCCCCTGTGTCATATAAAGAAAATGATATTGATGATTATATCTTGTGCGCTCAATCTGTCATATGTCAAATTCCGCAATCATTTGCGAGATAAAAGAGAGAAGATAGAGTTCATTGGAAACGGGCTATCAATGATGAAATTAATTCTCTTCTTGTGAATGAAACTTGGACATTAGTGCCAAAGCCGGATAATATAAACATTGTTGATTGTAAATGGGTGTTCATGAAAAAAAATGATGAGTTTGGAAACCCATTAAAGTATAAAGCTTGTTTAGTTGCAAGAGCAACATTTGCTCCTGTAACGAGAATTGCGAGTTTTTGGTCCATGGTTGTCTTTGCCAATAAGCATAATCTACTCATACATCATATGGATGTTAAGACAGCCTTTTTAAATGGGGATTTAAACGAAAAAATTTATATGAGGGTACCAGAGAAAATTGTTTCAGGTGATAATCAGGTGTGTCGATTGAATAAAGCTCTATACTGTTTGAAGCAGGCAGCTCGGTGCTGGTTCGAAATTTTTTGAGAAAACCCTCAATGAGAGAGATTTCAGAAATTCCGCAGTTAACAGATGTATCTACATTTTAGATTGAGGGAATATTTTGAAAAATATTTATGTAGTGTTATATGTTGATGATCTCGTAATAGTTACTGCCAATATTGAGACAATGAATTAATTCAAAGAGTACCTGGTAAATAGATATTTAATGGTAGATTTAAAAGGAATCAAGCTGTTCTTGGGAATAAAAGTTACCAGAGAAGAGGAAAAAATTACATTGGATCAAAGCGCTTATATTAAAACGCTACTTGCTAAATTGAAAATGAATGAGTGTAATGCAGTGAGTACACCTCTCGAGACTAAACTCAATTTTAAAGCAATAAAATGCGATAATAAGTATGACGCACAATGTTGAAACTTAATTGCATGTTTGATGTACATCATAGTGTGTACTAGGCCAGATTTAAGTGCTGCAACAAGTATTTTGAGTAGGTTTACAAATCAAAATAACGAGGAGTTGTGGAGATGTTTAAAAAGGATACTGAGATATTTTGCAAGGGATTTTTTCCCGTACTTCACCAGCAAATATCTCAAATTAGTTTGGCATCCTCTCTATCGCTCAATTGTTGGGCGCCAGTTCATGGAAAATCCGACAGTAGACCGGCCTCAGAGGATAGCTTGTCTACCCTGAGGACTTCTCGTGGCGGGACTAACTATGCCGAGCGTAATACGGTAGAGTGGGCGAGGTCCACCATATTAGGAGTAATTCACTCGATCGATCTTCCTCTTTTCAGCTGAGAGATCTCGATAAAGCGTATCTTCCAGGAGACATCTCTCCATGTGTCTTTCGCAGAGGATATTTCCATTCCTCTGACGTGGTTGCTTTCTCTCCAGAGTGGCTCAACTCTGGAGAAGTCGACGATTACTTGCGAATCCTTCTCACTCCTCGGAGCGCCGAACATTGAGAGGCACATGCAACACAGGTATCTGGAGACTATTTCTCAACCACCTGTGCCCACCCCAACTCATCCTCAATGCTCAGTAAAAGCACTATCATCGCGGGCCAACACCCAGATTACACGTCGTGGAGGCACGTGCGATCGGGCCTCCAGAAGTCCACCTAACTCCCGGCTCACGGATCCACGCCAACACCACTTCTTTCGTCCGAAGTGATGGATCCTTGAGGACATGGAATTAAAACATCCCACGTTCTCAAAGTAATCCAGTCATTCTATTTGGAACGCGGAAGCGTCCGATTCTCTCGCTATTTCGGATCTTGTCCTAACAATGTACCCACATAATCCATGCGGATTATTGCCACTCACACCTGTGCCGAGTTACCGGAAAATTCATCCGCTCGACTCCAGTGTCTGTCACCGACTGTCACGAAATCTCCTAGGGCCTTCTCCCCCTAGTCTGAATTTCTCGGCGGCGGTGAGTCATCCATTACCCCACCACCACCAATCAGCTCGACGGAAATCGAGGGGGCGCTAGTCCTCTCACCTAGCCGTTGGTCTCTCGGCTAAGTCGATAGCGCCTCTAGAATCGTCCGATTGAAACGCCAGTAAGTTGGCCCATTTTCCCCAAACACAGCTGGACAATTTTCTAGATATGGCGACAGCATATCGACAGCCTATAATGTTCAGAAGCATGGTTCTATAATGTTCAGAAACATGGTTTCACCCAAACCACGCCTCTTGGCATTATTTGAGTGGTCTACTCATCTCACGCACGGTCCACTTTAACCGCCGTTCGATGTCACTCTCATCTCGCGCTCAGCTTCGTCAGCTGGTGTTAGATGTCGTTCTCTACTCTTTCCCTCACTCTAACCATTTTTAACACATGGGTTTCTGGTGTTGGTAAAACAGTTTACCGTAACGAGAAAATCTCGTTACAATTCAAAAATCAACGTATACCCGGGGTGACTCTGAGAATGGTTCATGTGATTACGTTGATTCAGATTGGGGAAGTGACGAGACTGATAGGAAAAGTACTACAGGATTTTTGTTCAAAATGTATAATAATTGTACAATTTGTTGGAATACCAAAAAGCAATTATCGGTAACAGCTTCATCAATAGAAGTTGCATATACAGCTCTTTATGAAGCAGGAAAAGAAGCATTGTGGTTGAGGTTATTGACGAATAGTATTGAATTTAAAATTAATGGGCCAATAGTAATTTTTGAGGATAACATGAGTTGTATCAGTATTGCGAATAACCCAACGAACCACAAAGAACGAAACATATTGATATTAAATTACATTTATCAAGAGAACGAATTACAGAAGGTCTAATTACACGAGAATATGTTCTAATAGGTAAGCAGTTGGCGGACGCTTTGACTAAGCCACTTCCAACAGTGAAATTTTTCACACTGAGACGACAAATGGGGTTGGAATAATCGACTGATATGGAGAATCTATTTGCATTTGTATTTTGCATTTAATGGACTAACGCAGAAAGTGTTTGTGGTATTATTAATAAACATGTAATTAGATAGTATGTAATTAGAAGTGGTTTGATTAAGATTTTTCTGGGTTTTTCCTTTAATCCTGCGCAACAAATGTTTAATATTTTACTTATGTACCGGTGTGGTTTTTTAAATTATCCCGTTTCCAATACGGACAGTTCTGGAAGGATAACGTGATCGTGATGACTCACTGATGACTCATACGTGAATCATATGTGAGTCAGATTCCAAGAAAAAATGAGATCATCACGATGAGTCATCAATTCCTGTAAGAGAAATTTAGAATTCACAAGAATATTCTTTAAAAAATAGGAAAAAACAGTATACACAGTGTAGGGGGCGCAGTCACTATAAAAACCGGATCACTGATCCATCTTACATCAGTTGAATTGAATCTTCGCATGTGTATCTTCCACTAGTAACGACAATTCATCTTAGTGACAAAAAAAAAAGTTCATTGTTGATTTCCAAGGATTCTACCATCCAACGAATGAATTCGTAGTGAAAGAAATGACTGTTCGTGAATGAAGAACGGAAGCATATGCATGTGTATTATTTCAACCTCCCTGCAAATACAATGAGCTTCCAGCACCATGTAGGGCAACAAATGCGTGACTCATACAGAATTTTCTTGGTTTACCTTGGGATATTGGTTACATCTCCTATTATGAAGTAGAGACGACTATCCAAAAACTCACCGAAGGTGGTAGAGTGTCGTTTGCAAAAGGATTACAGAAGAAAAAGTGGCTATACAGATAAGTAAGTAATAAATCTCAAGGATTTGGGTTGCCCAAAAATTCATGATTCATTTGATAATGCTTTTGATGATGATGAGTATTGGAATCATAAACAACATAGATTGAGAAACTGATATATTTGTGCATATTGAAATTCTCAAGTATTCAGAACATGGATGAGGAAACATTTCCCAGAAGCATTAAAAGTACCATTGGATTTCTTTCCTTTATCCGAGGTAGGGAGAGAAGTGTCATCTGAAGATACCCTTAATTTGGTGGGAAAATTCCTATTAGAGTTTGGGGTGAACAACATTAATGAACTGTAGGCAAAATTACCTTATAAACTCAAGAATTATGGAAATTTGAAAGACTATCCGAGGTATCATCAACACTATAAATTTCTGAGGATATCAGATGATTTTGATGGTCCTCTACCCTTCATCAAAAATTGTACATTATATCAGCTGCATGCTCAACTAAGCTGTCAAGTTGATATCTATTAATCAAAAAACCATATTACTCATTTCAAAAAACGTAAAAGAAAAGATGAATTAATATAAACGATTATGATGAGAGATTCTTTCGATTAAAATGAGTTTTTCCTATAATATGATTTACAATTTCAAAATAGTAGACTGTATAACAGAGTATGAACAGAGTCTAAATTCATTACGCCGTCTCGTAATAAATTTAGAACTGATTTCTACTGGTAGCGCCGTTGCACATATAGACGCGCATCAATGCATACCAACTTCACGTTAAACATTTGTGTGGGGCGACATCAGTCCCCGAAAATGCTACGAAATTCAGTCTCATTCCACTCCTCCACACTCAAATATGTTTAGAGAGGAGAAATCAACTATAAAGTATTTCATACTCACAAGAACCATTTTATCCTTAGTTTGTAGAGCGTATATGAGCAGATTCACGTCAAAACCGAAGCCCCAGAAAGTCGATGGCGGGGATCTATTTGCCGATTTTTTTCCAAAAAGTGGAACATGAGACAAAAATTTTGAAAAAAAAAGTCGAAAAAAGTTGATAATTGAGGGAGTTATGATTTTTCAAAATTTTGACTTTTTTTTTGGACTAAAAACGTGTTGATACATTATCATTCATATCTCAGCCATTTTTCTAGGTATCGAATTTTCATTTGACAGTTTGAAAGAAGGAAAAATATCTTGAAAATGAGACCTCATAAACTGCATTCGCAGCTGTTTTACGGGAGTTATGCCACAAAAGGTTTTTTTTTTAATCTGCAATAACTCAAAAGCTTTTATTTAAAAAAATCTGAAATTTTCAGGAAAAATTATCGTTAAAATGACGAATATTTCGGCGCAAGCTGAATTTAGATTAAAGCAGTAGTTTGTCTGTTATTGATTTTTATAATAAGTGGACTACTGGAAATTAATGAACATTTGCCGTTCAATATGCAATAAGTGCATTTTGCCTTCAGAATAGGTGAATTTTGGATGAAATATTGTCACATCACGGAAGAGTTCAGCAGCACTAGAAATTTTGATATATTTGCGTCCATTATTTGCACTAATCAAACTCTAGTATTGGTCTAATCGAGGGTCGATAATGCAGAATTGGGGAATTGACTCGTTATCTAGACCAGTGCCGGATGTCATTCGTGATGAATATTTCGATGAACATTTTCATTGTTATTATGAGGTTATATTAGTGCCCATTCTTATAACGATATAAAAAATACACAGACTGTTGCGATTCTTGATTGATAATGGAGATAATGGAGATAGGTTGGTACATTCAGTTCAAGGATATTTCTCTGATCTGACCCCCAAAGCAACGTAATATTGGATTTGTTAGTATGAGCAAAACCTCAATCGTGATTGTTTAATTATAGATTTGAGTTATACTCCTTGTTGTTTGAAAACTGGAGATGATGAATGTTCGGAACCACTATTGACTCTCAATGATCTAGAACTCAAAGAATCACTTCAATTAAGGCATATCATGCCCGATGGTGAACATTTTCGTCATAAACACCTCCTTAAGAAGATTGAGTTATTTGTTTATAACGAAAAATGTTGTGCAGATCCATTGAACAGACGCAAAAATTTCGTGAAACAAAAATTGGTAGCTGTTTCTATGGAGAATTACGAAAGATTTCAATCAAGAATGTTTCTTGTGCCAGGACAGAAGTTGTGCAAAAATTGTTTGTACATACATATTCCACAGTGGTATGAAGAAAATCCATCACCAGTATCGACACAGCTAACAAGTAGCTCGTCCTCAGAGTTTTATTGTTCCCCTGGCTACATAAATTCTCAATGTGAGCGAGAGAAAGCTAGGGATACGATTGATTCTATCGCAAAAATTCTCCAATTAACTCCCATTGATATGAGCAGTCGAAATGACAAAGTGAGTGTCTCCTACAATATTATTCTACAATTTTCGATAATTGAACTTTCTCTTCTGACATAATTTACAAAAATTTTCATGTCTATTCATCCAAATCATCTCGTGAAAACTTCAGCGATATTTAGAGGAGAAGTATGAACAAATGATCGGAGCTATTCGGAAAAATTTTGAAGTTGGAGTAAATTTCAAAATTACTGAAGAAGACCACGTGGAAAAATTTCAGTACTTCAATGAGATGATTAATCAATTGAAGGAGAGAATGAAGAGTGCTACGGCGATCGAAAAACATCTGATCCTTTCTGTACTACCTAAGAGTATGTCATCTTATAGAGTACACAAGGAATTCGACGTTTCCTATCATCTAGCCCAGTCAGTAGCGAAATTTGTCACTGAATGCGGCATACTTACAACACCACCACCCAGACTTGGCAAAACCTTGGATGCTATGACGATAAAATTGATTAATCAATTCTATACTTCAGATGAAATCAGCAGAGTCCAACCAGGAATGAGGGACTACGTAACTATTCGTGTGGATGGTAAAAAAACGACGGTAACGAAACACATATTTTCAACAATCCGTGAAATCGACAGAAAGATGAATTGAAATTTATGCTTTAGGTTCAAAAGCGTCTAATGTTGTATAGCCTGGGTGAAACTCACGAGTTGTTTAAAGACTCACAAAGATCATCCTGTAGGACGTACTAAGTTCATTATTTTGCGCCCTAAGCAATGCATTCTTCCTGGTGCCGCCAGTTCTCACACTATATGCGTATGTGTCATACAACATAATGTCAAATTATTATTAATTGGATTGAATCTGGAAGCTATTGATAATAGCGGTGTTGGGTGGACTTATAAAGACATCTTGAAGAGGATGGTCTGCGAATCTCCAACAGAATTGTGTTACACAGGTGAGTGAGCGAATGTAACATCCATTTGCACGTTGATTGATCAACCTACCTAATATGCAGGAGAATGTGGAGATTGTCCTGGTGCTAAATCTATAGTGAAGACCATTGAAACATTGCTCTCAGAGAGCTTCGATCACCCTATTACTTATAAACAATGGGTTCAGAACGATAGGTACGATTATTATCAAAATGATTTTTCTGGCAATTTTTCTGTGATTGATTTTACATGAAAGTGTGTCTCTCATCGTGGAAATATTTTTCTGATTTGTGATACCTTTTCATTCCATGATAGAAGTGATTTGGAAACGATGGTGAAAAGTGTGGAGGAGTTAATGCCAGTACTGGAGGTTCAACTGTCAAAACTGCTACTGCACGATTTCATTGCCAAAAAACAAGCAGAGTATTTGCGTAACATTGAGGAACAGCTTGCTCCTGATTGTATGCTTGTCAAGGGCGATTTCTCCCAGAACTATTCGATCGTTATCCAGGATGCAATTCAGGGACATTATTGGTCAACTGATCAAATCACCGTGCACCCATGGGTGTGTTATTATCAGGACGAGCAATGTCAACTGCAGCACTTCAGTTTAGTGATAATATCAGATTATCTAAAGCATGATATTTATACAGTGGCAACATTTCAGAAACATTTAGTCGCTTTCATCAAAACCAAAGTCCCAGTGGTCAAGAAAATGATATATTTCACTGATGGCGCTGGTAGTCAGTATAAAAATAAAGGGAATTTTCTAAACACATGTCTTCACGAACATGATCATGGTGTAGCAGCTGAATGGCATTTTTATGCATCTCATCATGGGAAGGGCCCTTGTGACGGCGTAGGTGGAACCTTTAAACGTGCAGCCTTCCGAGCGAGTCTTCAACGACCATCTGATAATCAGATTACAAATGTGGAGAAACTTCATGATTGGGCACAGACAAATTTAACCAATATCACCACGATTCGTGTATTAACAGATGAAATTCTGGCAATGAAGACGAAATTAATTTCTCAACTTGCAAATGTCAAAACCATCTCAGGGACTCGAGAGTACCATTATTACATACCAGTTTCTACCGGTTCCATTATGGTCAAACGATTTTCTTCTTCAGTTCAAGAAGAAACTATGAAATTGGCGGATGACTTATTTGTCATCCAGTCACTTCAGTTGGATGAATTCGAAGTGATTCTTATTCACAAAGAGAAATGGTGGGTGGGGTTCATTCTAGATATAGATTACGATTATAACGAAGTCACGGTGAGTTTGATGGAACCTCACGGCCCTTCACTTAGCTATAAATTTCCGACACCAAGAAACGTTGTAGAAACCTCTTTTGAACGTATTTTGTGTAAAGTATCTATTGCGGTAAGAACTCTATCCAAAGAATACACCATTCCTAAACGATTGCAGAATACAATTTCTCGTAAATTCCTCGAATACCAACTCAGGGAAAACTCCTGAAAAATGTATTTTAATTGTGCAATGATCAAAATAATAAAAATGTGTGCTTCCATAACTCTGTTCAATTATTTTAAAAAATAAGTCAAATTCAGTCGGGTTATCAAATATATCTGAAGCCAGGATTCTTGAAATAATCATCCCAAGAAGTTGCCGTACATGCCATAATAGCAAGCTCTATCCGCCTTCTATTATTCTATCCAAAATTCACATATTCTGGACACTTATTGCATATTGAACAGCAATTTTCGTTAATTTCCAGTAGTCCACTTATTATAAAAATTAATAACAGACAAACTATTGCTTTAATCTGACTTCAATTTGCGCCAAAATATTCGTCATTTTAACGACAATTTTTCCTGAAAATTTCAGATTTTTTAAAATAAAAGTTTTTGAGTTATTGCAGATTAAAAAAAAACCTTTTGTGGCATAATTCCCGTAAAACATCTGCGAATGCAGTTTATGAGGTCTCATTTTCAAGATTTTTTTTCCTTTTTTCAAACTGCCTAACGAAAATTCGATACCTAGAAAAATGGCTGAGACATGAATGATAATGTATCAACACGTTTTTAGTCCAAAAAAAAAGTCAAAATTTTGAAAAATCAAAACTCCCTCAATGATCAACTTTTTTCGACTTTTTTTTCAAATTTTTGTCTCATGTTCCACTTTTTGGAAAAAAATCGGCAAAAAGATCCCCGCCATCGACTTCCTGGGGCTTCGGTTTTGACGTGAATCTGCTCATATACATTCCAATGATAATTTATCGATTGGAGATAATGCGGGTATGCATGATTACGAGGAAGTTAATATCGTTCATTAATTTCGCTCATCACAAAATCTCCAATAAAAATAAATAACCTTCAATTCCAGTGACAAATACAAATAAACAATTATTTCGATATTCAGTGTTTTATCATACACACTTCATGTAACTATTTATGCTCATTCTCAAAAATATTCATTAACACTATGAAGAACTATCAAATATTATTCTATTGTGTTGCTCATCGAAAAATTTAGGAAATCCTCACATGTCCGATCTGTTTTTTTTCATTAATTCTGATCGAAAGACTTCTAGATTACTATTTAATAATTTCCAGTAATATGTAACTCGATCCATTAGAAGATAAAAAGCGTTTCATACACAGATTGTTTTTTAAAATCGGAACACCTAGAAAGTTACTGAATACGAATTCTTCCGTTGATTGTTTTATTGATTAGTTTCCCTTTCAATGTTGTGTAATTTAATCCCCGAAATGATAGAAACATTGTAGATTGAAAAAAAATTATTCATTTAGTAATTTCCGGTAATATGTCACTCGATCTATTGGAAGATGAAAAGCGTTTCAAACGCAGATTATTTCCAGACATCAGAACATTCAGAAATTTCACGAATACCCATTCATCCATTTTTTGTTTTATTGGTTGTATGATGATTATTTTCCCTTTGAATTTAGTGTAATTTGTAACGAGATTTTCTCATTGAAATCCCCTTAAATAGACGGTCACACGCCTAAATTTATGATAAGAGGGACAGAAAGAGACATCTAGAGGCCGCTGTAAGAGCCACGACTAGATAGGAACAGGCACAAACTAATGAAAGGCTGAAGGCATAGCGGTTTTGGATAGAACCCCGACCCCTGGAAGTCTGGAGGACGTTACTAGAATTTCGCTATTTTAGAACTCGCTCAGCTGTTTTTAGGGAAAAGTGGCCCGACGTACAGAGGTTTCAACAGGGCGGCTCTAAAGGCTATATCGCGGTAGACTAGGGACCTACGTAGCCAGGTGAAAGGACTGTTACCTTGGTGATCCCGTCGGGTTGATTGGTTGGGGTAGGGTAACGGAATGACCTAACGTCGCCGAGATATCTAGACTAGGAGGCAAGGCCCTAATAAGAATCCGAGTCGGCCGAATGTGGACACTCAAGCGGAGAGGTTGAAAGGATCTCTCCAGAGTAATTTGTGTATTGGCTTGAAATATGACTAAAGACAGAAGGCGTAGCCCAGCGCAGCCAGGTGCATAACTGATCGTATACGCCGACGGTTTAGTACTACCCGGGGGCAGTGACGTGCGATGAGCGAAGCCGTAACTGGTGGTCGAGAGTGTGGGTGGTCGTAAGGTGGGTAACGTAGTTCCACTTTGGTCAGATCAACCTCTCGACGTCCCAGGCTCTGAGGAGTCCCGGCTGATTCGCAAATAAAACTGAAACTCTCCGGACTAGAAATACTCGGGAGGCGAAACCATGCTGGAGGACTCAAAAGATTCTCCAGAACCGATATGAATGAAATTCGATATGACAATTAGTCCGCAAGGCCTAATTGAGAGCCTGAAATAGAGGCTCGTCACGATACGACGGAAACACTCCTGGTGGACCTCCCCCACTCTACCGTGCTAGCTTGGCAATTTATTGTCCAGCCACAAAAGTCCTCTGAGTAGACGAGTTTATCTCAGAGGCCGGTTTTCGTCGAACATTGCATAAAGGTTTGGCTGGCGCCCAACATACGAGCGATAGAGAAGGCAAAAAGTAGTTTGGATTTTTTCTGTGTGAACAACCCGTGTAAATATCCTTACAAATTTAACCCCCTCAAGTGATTCAGTACACGTTGAAGTTTGAGTTGCACAGTTTGAAACAGACGAAGAGATTATGCGTGAAAACTAGAGTTATGCTCAGTTTTTTTTACGGGATTTTGAGGGAAATCAAGTGGTTTTCCATATTCACGTGAAAGTGAGAGTGCCTCTATTATGGGAGATGAGAATGGATGCAGATTTATTGTCGAGAGGTCCTTGCGAGATAATTTATCGATACAGAGAGTTGCGTCCAGGGAGAGTATTTGCGACTGTAGTTGATGTTTCAGCTTCACTTCTGAGACACATGGATACAGAATTCTGGTTCGAGAGCGTGTCAAAAATTGAAAATGTCACTACTCGGTACATGCAGTTTTTTATTTCATCTTGAGAATTTTCAAGCTCTCATCCTGATGTTGAACAGGCTCGGATTGAACCATCTCAGTTCAAGCCAGATTAGGCTCAATCAATTCAAATTGAGCCACCTCAGAGCGATATGAATCATGCTGGGAACACAGGACAAGCTGAATTCAAGGAGGAATGGGAATGGGAATGTGCATGATACTTGCGAGTTCTCAGACGATGAGTGGGAAGATTTCCCACCATTAGTTATTGATGAATCGATTGAAGCAAAAAAATGTAAAATGGAGAGTGAAGATTTAGAAGTACATGAGGAGCTCATTACCGATGAGGAAATGAAGGTGCAGGATTTAGGGGTACATGAGGGCATCATCAACAAGGAGGCTGTCAAGGCAGAACTGCAGGTGTTTGAGGAGGTTGTGAAAGAAGAAAATGAAGTGGACAAGCAGAGTGAGAATACTGTAGGACAGAAAGTCATCGCAGTAGACGGGGCCCAGAGAACTGATGTTGATTTGACTGAAAGGGCAGTATTCGACAATCCGGATGATAACGCAGTAGTTGAGGTGATGACTTTACCGACATTGGTGAATTCTATTCGAGGGGAGCCAGGGGTACAATAAAATGACACTAACGGAAAGAGTGATGTTGATTTGGCTGCAGCGGCTGGGTTTTATAACTCAGATGACAATAAGGGAATTGAAGGGGGGACCTTACCAACCTCTACACTGTTTGAGGAGGTAGATCAAGGAAACTTTCATCGTCCAGAGGATGGTACGAATTACCCGCCAGAGTATATGCTGGAGTCAGCAATAGGTAAATTCATTTTGCCTAGTAAATGCGTAAATGCATGTTCAAAGAGGAGAAAAAATTAAATCTGAATTTTAGACGCATATCTATTTCTTGTTCATGAATTTTCTTCGAAAAATCAATTTTCTAGTGAATTGAGATAAAAATATGTCTCTGATTTGTGTTGCAGTTGAAACTGATCGCAAGATCTTCACCGAGTATCGGAGGAGAGACGTCTAGGAAGGGATCATGATGGTTTTCATTAAGAATAATGCGTACTTTTTTATGAACCATATGATGAAGCAAAGGTGGAACTGGATCAGCTAGCATCCAGTAATATTATTTTATAATCTACTTTGTGTGGTTATCTCTTTAAAAAAACAAAAATGGATTCCACTATTATATTAGAATTATCCGTTATGTCCTGTCACAAAAAAAGATATCATTTTATAATTTACATTATTCAATCATGGATTGAGAAATTGATGAATATTGTGCTCATTTTCATTTATAAATGTGTTTAGTTAATGTTTGCTCACGAGAGATCTGTATAGTCATGAGAAGCAACTAGAGTAGTCCTACAGTCTTCCAGAAAACCATCGATTGAAATATATTTATCATAAGTTTAAGTTATTTGAACTGCATTAGCCTAAAGCTTGTAAGGATATTTTCCCGGTTTTTTCACCCAGGAAAAGTCCTAACTACTTTTTAGTCGTCTCTATCGCTCGTTTGTTAGGCGCCAGCCGAATCTTCACGGGAGGTGCGACGAAAACCGACCCCTGAGGTTAACTCGTCTACCCAGGGGACTTCTCGGATGGACAATGGGTTGCCCAGCTAACATCAACGGATACGGTAGAGTGGGCGAGGTCCACCAGGAGTATAACTACCACATCCTCACGCGCCTTTGCAAGCCGTGTACTATGCTTCGCAGCATATTCCCCTAATGAATGAACTTCATCTTTCCTCCGGCGTGTCTTGCGACTCCCCTAGCATACTTGCTCTTCCCGAGTATTTGTACTCACTCTCCAGAGTTTCTGAATTGTCTGCGAATCAGCCGGGACTCCTCAGAGCCTGGGACATTGAGAGGCTGATCTGACCAGGGTGGAACTACGTTACCCACACTACGACCACCCACACTCTCAACCACCGGTTACCGGTTCGGTTATCGCGCGTCACTGCCTCCGGGTAGTACTAAACTGTCGGCGTATGGGCGGGCCGACAGGAGGATTTCTCTACTCCATGCCCACGGGCCCATACACCTCGAATCGTTCTGCCGAAACTAGATGACGCCGGCCACGACAAAGTCGTCATTTTGCATTCCGAAATAACTCAGATTTCCGCGCGGGGGATGCAGGAGCATCCCACTATATTCGCCGCCACAGTTATGCACCAGGCTACGTAGAGTAAAACCTTACCTTACCAAGGTAAGGACCTTGGCTTACCCAGCCATTCACCACTCCAGCACACCGAGAGATTTTTCCAACCTCTCTGTTCAAGCGCTCGCGTGCGACTCCCTCGGAATCTCACTTGGGCCTTGCCTCCTCGTCTGGATATCTCGGCGTCGATAGGTCATTCCGTTACCCTGTCCCCACCAATCAACCCGACGAGATCACGGAGGTACCATTCCTTTCACCTGGCTATGTGGTCCCTAGCCTATCCCGACACAGCCTTTAGTATTGCCCAGTTGGAAACCCTGTACCTCGGGCCACTTTCACCTCAGGACAGATGGGCGAGTTCTAAAATAGCGAAAGTAACAGCACCCTCCAGATCCCTAGGGGTTGCGCTTTCACCCATAACCGCTATGCCTTTGGTCTTTCATTGGTCTTTGGTTCTTCCCATCTAGTAGCGGCTTTCTTCAGCCGCCTCTAAATGTCACTACCTGTCTCTTTTTGTAATAATTCAAGAGTTCACATATTTTTTAAGGGGATTTCAACACGTAACGAGAAAATCTCGTTACATACCTCCCTCCTTAAGAGAGGTTTCGACCCGAAACCTAGACGTTTCAAGCCAAAACACTCCAGGAGTAACTACTCTTCACCTTTCGACTTCAGTCGGAAGGTCTTCCAAAGCTTCCCTATAGGGCGTCATGTCCACTATAGCACATTCTTTGGTATTACGACCCGTCATGTCAGAAACTTGGTAAAAGTTTCTGGAGTGTTTATTAGTCACCACGAAAGGTCCGTTGAAGGGTTTGTTCAAGGACGCTGAACGATACTTTGCAGCATTCGGCAGCTCGTGGTTGCGAACTAAGACTAGTTCGCCGACCGCGAATTCACCTTTCCTTCAGCGCAAGTTATAACTGTGTGCCTGTCGATTATTGTCTTCGGCCAATGCAAGCCTAAAGGCCAATCTGAGGGTGTCATGGCGCTTCATCCGCTCGACTCAGGCCTCTGTCCGAGTTTCTTCAACCTTAATATCTCCCTTTACCTTTCGTCTCAGCGAATTCGCCCGAGATTTACGAAAGCAGGGGTTGCCTTCAGGGAACTATGTTGGGCTGGATTATATGTAGAACGAAATGCATCCAAATGACAGTCCCAATCACGATGATCCTGATCTACGTACGCTCGTATCATAGCTTCTAGCAAACGATGCACTCCTTCAGTAGGGTTCGCTTGCGGGTGATACGGCGGCATTGTTCGGTGCTTCCTATTGGTTGAAGCAGCCAAATCCTTCAAATCCTTATTCACGAACTCGGTTCCATTATCGGTCAGCAATTCTCTTGCAGCTCCCCATCGGTAAATGATAGTTTCCTCCAATGCTTTCCGTATCGTCGCACTAGTTGCTTTTCGCAACGGTCGCACTTCTATCCACTTTGTAAAGAAGTTTTGGATGACTAGGATATATTGGTGTCCTGCTTTACTACGCGTAAAGGGACCCACGATATCCGCCGATATTCTCGACCATGGTTTCTCGATTGCGCGAGGACCCATCTGGCCTATCCGAGCCTGTTGTTGCACTTTGCAGCGCTGACATTCGTAACACGAACTTACGTACGTCATCACGTCTTCAAACATCGCCGGCCAATAATATTGATTGACCAAGCGTTGGCTGGTCTTATCAACAACTTGGTGTCCTGCCTGCGGCAAATCGTGGCATTCTCGTATGGCGTCACCTCTCATCTCTCGAGGGAGAACTAGCTTCCACACGTTGAGATCTTGGTTGTCCACTGAGACAATTGTTTTCGACCTGTGGCGCTACAACAACCCTTCCGAGACCTTCCACGTGGGATATTTCGGGAACTCTTTCTACCTCTCGACAGCGGCGGACATACCATTGGTCTTCGATATCCATGGCTATCGTGAGTAGATTAGTCGCTCCTTCCGGTGCACATGACAAAGCGTCAGACACGTGGTGAAGGGCGCCCTTCCGATGTACGATTTCATAATCATACTCTAGCAACCGAAGGTTCCATCCCCCTAGCCTTCCAGCCACGTCTTTCATATTATGAAGCTACCTCAAGGCGCTGTGATCCATTATCACTGTGAAGAGGTAACCCTCCAAGTAACAGCGGAACTTCATAATTGCCCACATAACAGCTAAACATTCCTGCTCAGTCAATGTGTATTTTGTTTCAGGGCTTGTTAATGAGCAGCTGGCGTAAGCTATAACTCGCTCTTGTTTGTCCTGTACTTGCGTGAGTAGAGCATCGAGTCCTACACTGCTCGCATTCGTTTGCAGGGTGAACGGCAGTGAAAAATCGGGACAAGCAAGAGTCACAGCCGACGTTAAGGGCCTTTTCAACGCTTCGAAGGCCTCTTGCTGTTCCTCATTCCATACCCAAGGCTGATTCTTCTTCGTTAGAAGTGTCAGCGGCTGAGCTATGGTCGCAAACTCTGGTATGAATCGTCTATTCCAGGACGCCATTCCCACAAAACGGCGAATCTGTTTCAGATTCTTCGGCACAGGAAAATCAACAACGGCCGATATTTTCTCGGGGTCGACCTGTAGTCCTTGCCTGTTCACGACGAAACCGAGATATTTCGCCTCGGAACGACAGAACACGCTCTTTTCTTGATTTATTGTGAGACCATAATCTCTCAATTTATCGAGGACTTTTCCTAACTAGGTGAGGTGTTCCTCAAATGTCCCGGAGAAAATAATTATGTCATCCAAGTACACGAAAAGGTGTGGATACATTTCTGTACCAACTAATTTGTCCAGAGCTCTTTGGAACTAGGTCCGGTAAAGCCTGGACCACCACCCCTCCCTAGAGGAGCATTACGACTGTAAGGAGTGTATATTACTCTAACATATCCCAGGCGTAGGCCTGGTCGGCCCTGTTGAGGCATTAGCCTCAAGTCGCGGTGGATTGACCCCAGGCCTCCAGTGGCAGCACCTCCTGAGCGCGAATCTGGTTTACCTGCCGCGCCTTCTCTAATTAGCATAAGGGCCCCCTGTTGCGACACTTGCAATCTTCCTGCTTCGTAATCGCTCTTCCGAGAATTGCTCATCTCGTGATTTGTCTCTGCGATTAATATTTTTAATTATTGTGAACATCTCAATTGTGAAAAATCTGTACCCTGTCCTGACACAATTATTAATTGACAGTGTTTAATTTAACACACATATTTTTTGACTCAGTTGTGTATTTTATGAGAAATGTACAGTTTTTGTTGTGACTTTACCCACGCGCACAGTGCTCGTTTATTCTTTGTGAACTTCTCAACCTTTTCCCGAACCCCGGCTCTCCATCGGTTTTTTGATTAACTGTTGCCGAAACATTTGGTCTTCCGAGCCGGATATTCGGGAAAAGTGAACATTGTTTTTTTTTGTGAAACAGTAATGCGCGTGGTGTTGTGGAAACCGTGGAAACCGTATTCGCTCCTCTCCCGTGTGACGTAGTGGTGCAGGGGTGCTCATCCAGAACTTTTGACTTCGTGCGCCCCACTGGATTTTGAATTCGAGCAGTGACAATCATTCTAGAGCTCCTGAACATTTTCCCCTAGAATTTCAGCGGCAGAATTTGAACGGCCTGCACACTGCACACTGAACATCGGTGTGCTTCTCTACTGCAGCTAGACCTTCTTACAGGGAAGTCAATTACTATTTTTATTTCTTTTTGGCTTTTTTTTATTTTCTCCTGATTTTGCAGCTGCTTTGGTTTTTTGCTGCTTCTGCTGGATTGACTGCTGGTTGTGTTGCTTATCTCCAACTTTTTGCTCCCCTTTGCTTGCTTTAATTGTTGTGCTTCTCAGCTTGCATCCTCCTCTGTTTCTTCCTGTTTTTTTATAATGGCGTTCGCAGGAAGATTGATGATCCAGACCAGTAGGGCGAAGTTCATATGCGCACTCAGATCAGAGTCAGTAGCAGAGAGTTAAGCAGTTATCGGTCACTGAGTTGCAGTCCAAGTTGGATATTTTGGAGACCTACTGGAGTCAGTTCAAGGAGCAGCACATGAAGCTGCTCTCTAGCAAGGACTGTGCGGAGATTCTTGAGCACGACTACATCAAGACGCAGGTTTACGACAAGTGCTTAGAATGTTACCTCGCAGCAAGGACTATATTCATCAGCCTGATCAAGTCCTTGGACGACTTGGTGGATTTGTCAGAATCATTCCTTTGTAGACCTGCTGCATCAGCGTCAACTCTGCAGGTGACTCAGAGGCAACTGCCTAAGATCTCTCTACCGACGTTTTCAGGAGATTGTTCAGATCGGACTCCTTAAGAATCTCTTCCTCTCGATGGTCGTTGGCCATAATAACCTCTCCACGGTGGAGAAGTTTCATTATCTTCTGACCTCTCTTGTCGGCAAGCCGAAGAAGCTGATCTCCACTCTGCCAGTTTTCTTCCAGCCTGGGAAATACAGGTCTCGAGATATGACAATGAACGTCTCCTCAGATTTACCCAGCTGCAAAGGTTGTTCACCGCTCCGGAGATCATCATCCGAACGGCCAAGGAGTTCAGCGCACTGCTCAACTCTACCACTGAAGCGTTGAACGCCTTGAAGTCGCTGGGGCGGCCTGTGCAGCAATGGGATGACATTCTGGTGCATGTTGTTTTGAGTCGGCTGGACTCCAAGACGAGGGAGGCGTGAGAAATTAAGATCGGCGCTACCACGACCTTCCCTTCGTATGGGGAGTTGAAGGAGTTCATTATGACCAGGGCGAGAGCAATGGAGAGGATTGAGCTGCATGCTTGCCAGGGGGTTACGTCGAGTTCTCACCAGCAGCCACCGAAATCCAAAGCAGTCAAGGTACTGAACGTCTCTACTGGTACTCAGAAGCCATCAGAGCAAGATCCTTGACCATCATGGGCAGAAATGAGCGAGAACATCTGCTCCATGTGCTCTGATGGTCATCATATTGACAAATGTCCGAGGTTCAAGCAGTTGACTCCAGAGAAGAGGAAGGAGTTTGTAGAGAGGGAGTATCTCTGCTTCAACTGCTTGGGCAAGCACTCGCTACGGAACTGCAGGACTACCAAGAGCTGCGTTGTGTGTCAAAAATGTCACCACTCAATGATACACATTTACAGCTATCGAAATAGCTCTGCAGCCTCGAATTCTGCAGTTCACTCTCGAGTGCGACGCTTGGAACTTCGTGAGGTCTCTACCATACAGTTCACTGTTCAGAGGCCTCGATCATCTCAGCAGTGAAGTTCTCGACCAACGACATCTCGGACAGCGGCATCCGTAACCTCAGAACTTTCTCAACGGCCATCGCTGTCAAGTGATTCTCGATCTGCAACATTTACAGTGGTTGAAGCATCACGTCAGCTCAGATCAGATGTTCTCCTCGCAACCGCAGTAGCGTCTCTCGTTGGGGAGAATGGAATCTCATGCGAGCTCAGAATGCTGTTGTATCCTGGATCTGAGTTGTCATTTGTTGCCGATAATCTTGTGATAAAGCTGGATCTGTTGAAGTCTCTCATCCTCCTTCTTGTCGTTGGTATCAGTCGATCAAGAGTCTGCTCGAACGGATTGTCTCAGTTCTGTCTGAAGTCATTGTACTCAGAAAAACAAACTGAGATCATGGCCTACATACTTAAGCATCTCACGACATCGTTGCCGTCGTTCTCAGTCTCTAAAACTCAACCGTGGAGCCATCTGAAGAGATGGAAATTAGCTGATCCAAAATTTCTGAAGCTGAGACCTATTGACCTTCTCACCGGTACAGATTATCAAGGGGCCTTCAGACTCCCTTATAGCCATGTTCACGATCTTCGGTTGGGTGGTGCTCAGACCTACTTCAGCAGTGATTTCAATGGTGGCTAGCTCCAATCACGTCTCAGTCAGTAACGAGGAACTTTACGACCTTCTTACCTCGTTCTGGCTGCAGGAGCAAGTCCCGAAGGTCGACCATAGTGATCTCACGAAGAAAGAGGCAGAATATGAGAATTTTTTTCAGCGCCCCCATTCACGAGACAGCTCAGGGCGTTATGTGGTTTGGCTGCCTCTTACACGTTCTCCAACTGAGCTTGGTGACTCTTATGGTCGAGCTAAAGCGTGTCTCTCCAGTCAGTTCCGGCGAATGGAGAAGGATCCAAGGACACTTCAGCTTTATAGGGATTTTCTCACGGATTATGAAGAGTTAGGGCACATGGAGCGTGCTCCAGTCTTATGTGATTCGCGAAATACCGGAGGCTTGAGATTCAGTTGTCGTTCTGACGAGATGACCTTAGCACATGAAGCTTGGGCTTTTGGAGGGTTGAGGGTCTCTGAGGATGGGCAGTCGACTCTTGTTTCACAGCGGTATTCCACTCAAAGACAGACTCATTCATTCACTCCTACATGCTACTTTCCTCACCATGGCGTTCTCCGGGAAAGTAGTGAAACAACGAACCTGAGGGTAGTGTTCAACGGCTCCAGTAAGACGAGCTCAGGAGTGGCACTCATTGACATTCAACATACTGGAGCCAAACTGGAGAAGTATATCTCCGACGTACTTCTCTGGTCGAGACAGAGCAAGTACATTTTCATGACGGACATCACAAAGATGTTCCGTCAAATCAAGGTGCATCGAGAGGACTAGCCTCTTCAACAAAATTCTGTGGCGAGATTCTCAAGGCCATATCAGCACCTATCAGCTCACCACCGTGACCTACGGAACTAAATCGGCTCCATTCTTAGCCTGTAGAGTTCTCAATCAACTGGTCGCGGACGAGGGATATGGTTTCCCTCTAGCAATCTCTCCATTGACCAGTGGACGATACATGGACGACATCTGTGGTGGTGCTGAAGAACAGAATCATCTCCTGAAGGTCTTTAAGCAAGTGATCGATCTCTGCTTAGTGGGTGGTTTTTCTCTAGCAAAGTGGCACAGTAACAGCCCGCCTCTACTCCAATCTCTGAATCCAGAACGTTTCTCCCAGGATCATAATCCACTAGAGGATTCCATCCCTAAGATTCTTGGTCTGAAGTGGGATTCAAACACAGACCAACTCAAATTCTCTATCGACCTTCCGGCCAATTCAAAGGTGACGAAGAGGAATATTCTCTCTGAGATAGCTCGGTTGCCCGACCCTCTGGGGTTATTATCTCCTGTGGTGCTCAAAGCAAAAGCCATCCTCCAGCATCTCTGGCTGGAGAAGTTGGACTGGGACGATGAGCTACCACAGGACACTGCCAAGAAGTGGACTCAGTTTCGTAAGGAGCTATCTCAGATCGGAAGGAACTCTATTCTTCGTTGGCTCGGAATGAGGATGGATTCTCAGGTGGAGATACACGGGTTCTCAGATGCTTCTCAACTAGAGATGGCTGCGGTTGTAAATTTGAAGGTGACAAGCTCGAATGGTGTCAGCATCTCGTTAGCAATGGCTAAAAGTAACGTAGCCCCTCTCAAACAGCTCATCATTCCTTATCTTGAGCTCAATGCCGCAGTTATGCTAGCCAAACTGATAAGGTATGTGCGTTAACAACTTAACCTTGAGGACTTTCCTGTGTTCCTGTGGACAGACTCAGATATTACCCTGAGAATCCTGCTGATTGTGCATCTCGGGGTATTACTGTGGCTCAACTCAATGCCCATAAGGTGTGGTGGACAGGTTCAAGATGGCTCCAGTTGGACTCTTCTCAGTGGCCAAAAGAAAGTGCGAGGTTGGATCCGTCAGCGAACTTGGAAGAGAAGCCCGGCTCAGTATTCACTGCGTTCTCGATTGGGTCTTCTCTCTGAAAATTCATCACTCAACACTCCTCTCTCTACAAGTTGTTGCGTTTCACAGCAATTTCTCTACGTGCTATCGCCAGGATGAGGAAAAAACCTAGCAAATCTCTATCTCATCCACTCAGTCCTGAAGGCGTCGAGGCAGCTCGGCTATATTCGGTTAAAGCCACGCAGGCTTTCCATCTACAGTCCAAGTGCAGTTTCATCTCTCGTGGTCAACAACTGGGAAGATCGCAGCCGTTGATTAAGCTGACTGCCTTCATCGACTATCAAGGAGTGCTCCGAGTAGGCGGACGGTTGAAGTTCTCGACCTTGGGCTCAGAGAGCAAGCGATAATCCCTAAATAATCCGTGCTGGCAGAGCTTCTCATTAGGGATTCCCATCACCGGACGTTGCATAGTGGAACGCAACTCACGTTGGCGCATCTCAGAAGGGCTTACTGGATTATTGGAGGAAGAACGCCCGTAAGGTCCTTCATTCTCAAGTGTGTTGATTGTGCGCGTCAACATGGCATGCGTGCTCAGCATCTGATGGGGCAGCTTCCGTTGGCACGCATCTCTCCGGCACGTGCATTCTCTAACACTGGTGTGGATTATGCTGGACCAGTGTCCATCAAGACGTGGAAGGGGCGTGGCCCTAAACCCCAGAAGGGTTGGTTAGTGATTTTCCTCTGCATGGCCACGTCAGCACTGCACCTAGAAGCTGTCAACGACTACTCTGCTGATGGGTTCATCGCTTCATACCGGAGTTTGTGAGTCGTCGGGGTCACTGCTAAAACCTCTTCAGTGATTGCGGCACGAATTTCATCGACGCTGACAAGGAGCTGAAGAGGTTGTTTTCAGCTGGATCAAAGGAGTTCCAGCATCTCTCTGCAGTAATTCTCAAGGACGGTACTGAGTTGTCTTTCAACCCAACTAGGGCCCCCCATTTTGGAGAAAAATGGAAAACAGCGGTTAAGTCAGTTAAGTCTCACTTTGCTCGAACAGTTCGGGATACTGCCCTGACGTTCGAGGAACTCTCTACGCTGCTTACCGAAATCGAAGCAGTTCTCAAATTCAGACCTCTACAGGTGCTCTCAAAGGATCCTGACGGGGTGTTGTCTCACCCCGGGGCATTTTCTGAGTGGAGAAGTTCCAATCACTCTACCGAAACTTTCTCTTGAGGATCTCAATGTTGAACGGCTCTCTAGATGGTAACTGATCCAGCAGAGGCTGCAGTTTTTCTGGAAGCAGTGGTCTACTGGATACCTGCAGCAGCTTCAATCCATCTCCAAGTAGCACCCGTCCAACGATATTCGCATCGGCTCTGTGGTACTGCCCTTCGATGAAAGGTTCCTGTCAAAGAAATGGCCTCTCGCTCGTGTCACAGCTCTACGCCCTGGGAAAGATGGACTCTCCAGAGTTGTGATACTCAGAACAGCGTCATCGACACTGACAAGCTGGTTTCATTGCCAATCTCTACCAGCTGAAATGACGCTGCTCCCTGCTGACATCTTTGATTTGGCTCTGTTTAGTGTTTCAGGCTCTATCACGGTACTCTCTAGAATCTGGTCACCAACAACGTTGCTGACGGGGGGAAAATGTTCAGGCATTAGTCTCATGTCGCGGTGGATTGGTCCCAAGCCTCCAGCGGCAGCACCTCCTGGCCGCGAATCTGGTTTACCGGCCGCGCCCACTCTAATTAGCATAACAGCTACCTGTTGCGACACTTGCAATCTTCCTGCTTCGTAATCGCTCTTCCGAGAAGTGCTCATCTCGTGCTTTGTCTCCGCGATAAATATCTTTAATTATTGTGAACATATCAATTGTGAAAAATCTCGACCGTGTCTTGAGTCAATTATTAATTGACAGTGTTTAATTTAAGACACATATTTCTTGACTCAGTTGTGTATTTTATGAGAAATATACAGTTTTTGTTGTGACTCTACCCACGCGCACAGTGCTCGTTTATTCTTTGTGAACTTTTCAACCCTTTTCCGAACCCTCAAGGTCATCTCCCCCGGGTGTCGAGGAGACAATACGTTGAATTTTCGAGAAAATCTCTCCACGTCAGAAATTTCGTGCATGTCGAATTTAATTTTTCTCCTTTTCGAGGAATAAATAAAATTAGTTAACTTTCAACCCTTTCCCGAACCCTGGCTCTCCATCGGTTTTTTTATTAACTCTTGCCAAAACAGGTCCCTTCTGGAAATGCTGCATTGTCTGCAGTATTCTTCGCACGTTGAGCAACTGCGATTTCTATGGAGCACAGTGATCATCGCTCTCCACTATTCGGTGGATGCTTTACTTTAAAACACTTGTCTCCATTTCGGGGACAGGATTTTTTTCTACTCCGCACCGAATAGCTTGTGCAGCATTCGCTACGGTTCTGGTGAGCTTTTCGCTCGCCTACTTCCCATGAGAAAGATCTATTGTAACCTGCATCTCGCGACCGAAGAAGGGTCTCTCGGGGCTCTGCAGTGCCTTTTTTGCCTATTCGTCAAGAGTGTGAGGTCCTCCCTACTCTTGCAGCTTCTCCTAGAGTGGAGCGCCCCCTTTATTGGGTCAGGATTTTCTGAGGAATTTTACTAGCACAGTAAATATCCCTAGTTATCCCTAGAATCATCTAGTGAATCTTTTTTATTCAAAGCTCACCGATTCTGGGCGACTATCAAGTGCTGTCCCCTCTATTTTACGTCATTTCGGACGTTTTGAGAATTCTCAGAGTTAAGCGACTGCTGTACGGTCACTTTCCCCCTCCTTAGGTTCTTTAAAGAATGGAAAACACTCAATTTCCCGCCTACTGGCGTACTTTTGAACTTTTTCCACTTGCAAAATTCCTCTCCAACGCTTTCAGTATAATTTCACCTGATGTGGTTATTAACCTTGAGTTGAATAGTATTTCGGGGATTCCTCTGTGTTGTGTTACCAACAGTCGCGCGACGCGCCCTCGCGGGCTGAATTCATACTTCCGGCCTTTTCGGTCGGTAATGCTATTCCCTTTCGGAATGGTCTTCTTTACCGTGTGTCCGTAATTCAGTGTTTCAGAATTTCCTATATTCACGAGGACAAAAACCAATTTTACTGAATTTTGCCTCGTTCTTTTTCAAATTTTCCGATAGAAAAGCGGAATTTCTCGCGTCCAAATCATTCTGTTGTGTTACCAACAGTCGCACGACGCGCCCTCGCGGGCTGAATTCATACTTCCGGCCTTTTCGGTCGGTAATGCTATTCCCTTTCGGAATGGTCTTCTTTACCGTGTGTCGGTAATTCAGTGTTTCAGAATTTCCTATATTCACGAGGACAAAATCCAATTTTACTGAATTTTGCCTCGTTCTTTTTCAAATTTTCCGATAGAAAAGCGGAATTTATCGCGTCCAAATCATTCTCCCCCGGGTGACGAGGAAAACAATCCGTAGAGCAACGAAGAAAAATACTTCCCCAGTGAAAAATCGATTGGGCTATCTTTTCTTTAATAAAAAAAAAAATCCCCTTTTTCAAGGTGCAAAATTCGATTTTTCAGAATTTTAACTTATTCTTCGTTTTCGTGGAAAATTTTTCCTCACAGAGAAGGAATTCCCCGCAGTCGAGACCATTCTCCCCGGGGTGACGAGGAAAACAGTGCTCAAGCAGCAAGAAAAATCCCTCCCCAAGCAAAAAATTGATACCTTCGAATTTTCGTCAGGGAAAAACAAACCCGTCCCCTCAAGGTCATCTCCCCCGGGTGTCGAGGAGACAATACGTTGAGTTTTCGAGAAAATCTCTCCACGTCAGAAATTTCGTGCATGTCGAATTTAATTTTTCTCTTTTTCGAGGAATGAATAAAATTCGTTAACTTTCGACGAAAGTCAATATTTCGATTTCCCTCTTATTATCTCTACAATAATTTTTCATTTACCCATTTATCAGAGTTTCCCTTCTTCTACATTGGCGTGGCCCCACGTTGGGCCTCATTTTGTAAGGATATTTTTCCAGGTTGTTCACCCAGGAAAAATCCACACTACTTTATTGCCGTCTCTATCGCTCGTTTGTTGAGCGCCAGCCGAACCTTCACGGGAGGTTCGACGAAAACCGGCCCCTGAGGCTAACTCGTCTTCCCAGGGGAGTTCTCGGCTGGATAATGGGTTGCCCAGCTAACATCAGCGGAATAAGGTAGAGTGGGCGAGGTCCACCAGGAGTATAACCACCACATCCTCACGCACCTTGGCAAGCCGTGTACTATGCTTCGCAGCATATTCTCCTACTGAAATAACTTCATCTTTCCTCCGGCGGGTCTTGCGACTCCCCCAGCATACTTGCTCTTCCCGAGTATTTCTACTCACTCTCCCGAGTGGGAGAGTTTCCGAGTTGTCTGCGAATCAGCCGGGACTCTTCAGAGCCTGGGACGTTGAGAGGCTGATCTGAACAGGATGGAACTACGTTACCCACGCTGCGACCGCCACACTCTCAACCACCAGTTACCGCTTCGGTCATCGCGCGTCTCTGCCTCCAGGTAGTACTAAACTGTCGGCGTATGGTCGGGCCGACAGGAGGTTTTCTCTACTCCAGGCCCACGGGCCCATATGCCTCGAATAGTTCCGCCGAAACTAGATAACGCCGGACATGACAAAATCGTCACTTCGCGTTCCGAAATAACTCAGATTTCCGCGCGAGGGATGCAGGGGCATCCCCTTATATGTCCCACCACAGTTATGCACCAGGCTACGTAGAGTAAAACTCCTTACCATGGCTTACCCAGCCATTCACCACTCCAGTTCACCGAGAGGTTTTTCCAACCTCTCAGTTCAAGCGCTCGCGTGCGCCTCTCTCGGAATCTGACTAGGGCCTTGCTTCCTCATCTGGATATCTCGGAGACGATAGGTCATTCCGTTACCCTATCCCCACCAATCAACCCGACGGGATCACGCAGTTACCAGTCCTATCACCTGGATACGTTGGTCCTTAGCCTACCGCGACATAGCCTTTAGAATCGTCCAGCTGGAACTCGTATAAGGCGGGCCACTCTCCCCTAAACACAGCTGGGCGAGTTCTAAAATAGCGAGAGTAACAGCTTCCTCCACACCTCCAGGGGTCACGGTTTCACCCAAAATCGCTATGCCTTTGGTCTTTCATTGGTCTGTGGTTCTTCCCATCTAGTCGCGGCTTTCTTCAGCCGCCTCTAGATGTCACTACCTGTCTCTCGTTGTAATAATTCAAGAGTTCACCTACTTTTTAAGGGGATTTCAACACGTAATGAGAAAATCTCGTTACAAGCTTCAGGAGCTTCTCAATGAATGATCACGAAAAATACCATGAGTGCCACAACATTGAACTAAAGAAATATTCCACAGTCTCATGATTGTATGAGAGTAGAAGAGGGTAGAGGATGTTTGATCCGCTTTATACCGCATGGTAGATCTACCATTCTTCAGAAGATGGCCAAAATACATTTTTAAAATGATTTTTATTTCGTTGATCCGAACGGATTATATCAGATGGCGGTATAGTGCTCATACCGTCATCTGATGTAATCCGATACATTCTGTAGTTCCCGGTAGCTTAGTTGGGAGTGTGCCCGGCGCGTAAATGGTACGGGGTTTTTCGCTAAATTAATATATATATACTAGGGGGCTTCGCCCCCTGCTCGCTTCGCTCGCCAACCCCCCGCGACTGATTCGGTGCGACTGTTTGGGTCGCACTGTTTGGGTGCTACTGGTATTTTTTTGATTTTTTCTCAAGAAGGAGAATTTCTCTGAACGATATTCTCCTCTCCGCCTCTCTTCGCCTAGTTTCCCCCAAACTAAACAGAAAATTAAATAAAAATTCATAGATAAAAGGCTCCAGCCGACGCCTTTCTCTGTGGGGCTCAACCATTCTATGACAATATCAATTATTTATATTTCAAATTGGAATATAAATGAAGATGATTGTCACCATGGAGAAAAAGAAATATAAAAATTATGCCGTGGCATAACATTTATGTGTCTCTCACTCTATACGATCACTTAGCCCCCCCATAACCTGGAAAGAAGTAAAAATCCAATGAGATAAATTCCATTGTAATGTCCAAAAAAATTTATACTAGAAATTTAAGACTAGAATAAATTTTATATAGGATCATAACTATAAGCTACATGTAATTAAGAACCAAACCCACAATTGTAAGTCAAATTGAATACATTTCAGCACTTGAACTCGATTAAAAATTCCAAAGACATTGGAATCGAGTTCAAAAGTAATGAAATGGCGCACTCAGCACGCCCCAATTACCCAATACTAAGATTCGTGCGCGAAGGAACGATTGCAAACCGATTAATTAAGACCCCAAAAACCGAATGAACTACTTTCCCATGAAAATCAAAAGAGTGGGAAAAGTCATACGACATTTTCCACCAATTAAAAATGGACTCGTTGGAGCCCATGTGACAAGTGACCCCAAAATTCATATAAAAATGTCAGAAAAATCAAAATTAA